>NC_142063.1:164599515-164921631 GCF_059756535.1 Pantherophis guttatus
GTAACCCTTTGTATTTAAAAAGGGCTGGCTTTCGCGGCAGTGAAGTCTTCTTCTTTCCTCTTGACTAAAACCACTATGGTAGCTTGAACAATATTTCAGGAATGACAGGTATCTTATTTAGATAAGGTGACACATTATTGGTTCCTTCCTCTCTCCTTGTCCTTTCTTGCCTTATACAGAGAGATCTGTTGTGGTGAGTAAGTTATTCTATCACACTAAGCATGTATCAAAGTCAGACCCCATCTTCTTGGTTTTCTCTTTCATATCCCTTTGAATTTATCTTCTTGTCATTTGAAGGACATCTCAAATGGATTTCTAGCAGAAGCATTCCTAGAATCTCATATTTCTGTCTGCTCTATGGAATGATCTTGCTGAATTTCTAACCCTTTGTCTCTCCACCCCACCCCACCCCCCACCCACCCCATCATATGAGATTATTATATGGAATTGCGCTGCTATTGAATGGTTATTTAAAAGTTAGATTTCTCTACTTTACCCCCAAAAAATAAAAAAAAATGAAATGGCTATGAATGTCACACTCAGCTGTTTAAGATCAGTTTTTTATAGGTCAGGTATCAATTGCTTTCTCCACAATGGAAAATGCTGGGGAAAAAACATAGATACTGTATTACGAGATAAGTTTTCTCAGAGGATATTTCTGAAATGTCTGTGTTAGATGTCAAATATATCTTTTAATACTCCAAGGATTCTGGATTGCAAAAGCTGATTTTCCCCTGATTTGCCAGTCTATTGTTACATTTGTTACGGAAATAATAACATAATCCTGAGAAATACAGGCAGATACATATGAATATTTGGTGGTGCAGTGGCTCAGTGGCTGGAAACTTGGCAGCTCAGGTTTGAGACCTGAGCTCCACACGATGGGGTGACCGCCAGTCCTTGCCCCAGCTCCTGCCATCCTAGCAGCTCAAAATCATACAAATGTGAATAAATAAATATTTATTTATTTACCACTTTGGTGGGAAGATAACAGTGGTCCATGATGTCATGCTGGCCATATAACCACAAAATGTCTTCAGACAGTACTGGCTTAATGGTCTTGAAATGGAAATGAGCACTGCTCCCTACAGTCGGTAACAACTAGCGGAGTAAAATCCACAAGGACTACTTTTTTTTTTTTTATGTATCAGTATTGCTTATCCTGAAATCCCAATTCACTTGCACAACTCATAGGACTTAATACTATTTGTGGGAAACTGCAGTCTCCTCAGCCCACTTGTTGCTGGAATTGTTTAGTGAGCTAAACAAACTTAGGATGTGTGACTCACTTGATTGGCAGAAGAGCCAGGTGGTCGCTTCCTGCAATGTGTGATACCCACTTTTAGTATGGGAGCGGGTTGTATCATGCAAATAGATGTGATTCAGTGAAGTAATCACTTTGTTGAATAATGCCAAATTAATGAAGCCTGAATATGTAGACCTGCATCCTGTGATTGTGAATATTAACAGCCTTTTAATGGGAGTTTTTTAGAAACAGAAGATCATAGAAAACTAACATTTGGACTATTAGGATCCTTTTGGTAGGGATGAGGACCAAACATATCCAATCATTTCACTCAACTTTGCTTATGTCTCAATATTTGTTGATTCTTCAATAGGATTATTTGAGAAAAAGTCTCACAGAACCGAATGTAGTTTCTTTGTGCAGCAATAGTAGACAAGTGATGCATCTTCTGCCTTACTCCACAAGTTAGGGGAGAAGAGAATGTACATGGCTCCCTTTTGCAAAACGCTGTATTGTCAGGAAAGTAGAACCAACCAGGTTGGTTTACTGTTAGTCCACTGGGAAGAGCTGCCCAATTAGCATGTTAATGATGCAGACCTCTGATGGCCTCTTGGAGCACGGCCAGGAGCAACTTATGAATATTAATGGTAAAAGGACATGGATTTAGACTGAAAGGAAATGGGAATGGTCTAAGTTAATGTTTAAGCAGTGCCTTGTTTTGTCTGCCTTTGAAAGGAGAGGCTCTTCGTTTTAGATGGCATAGGATTGTTTTCAGTGGTTTCTTCATGGCTGGAGCTTATTTCCAAGCCATAACTCCATCACCTAATGTTACTTGAACTAGCACAGACTTTCAAGGGTAATTGACACTCTGTGTCATGCCATTGCTCCATGTAAAAAAAGACAGGCAACTTGTTAGTCAAACCAGCCAAATGCTAGGATAACAGTTATGCTAGCAATGATACAATTTTTTCCTACAGCCCATGAATGGAATCTGGGTCATGGTCCCAGAGGGTATGACTGCATTTGGGTCAGTATTAATGCATTTATACAAGGCACCCCTCCTTCTTCAATATGCTTCAATATACTGTATGCTTTGAATCACATACCATCTTTGTATGGCTGTCCTGATACTTCAGCTCCCAGAATTCCTTAGCTACCATACAGTACACAAATCTTAAGGTTGCTAAGGTTGAGAAATACTTTTATAGACAGTGAGATGAGCCTTTGATGGGAAGCTACAATGAAGGCACAGAGGAAGCATTAGGTCAAGAAAAGAAGTAACTCCAATGTTGATTGTGCCTTAAGCAGATAGCCTCCCCTTGTTTGGTGGACTTTTATGCTTCTATCCCGCAATGTTCTAGAGCAGTGATGGCTAACCTTTTCCAGACCGCGTGCCCAAACCACATGTGAGCACGCGTGAATGTGTGTGTGAACGCCCAAAATGCAATGCCCGTGTGGCCCCCTGCATGCGCCCCGCCCCGGCGCATGCATGCGTGGCCCTTACATGCACCCTGCCCCATGCATGTGTGTGCACCCTGTGTATGCATGCATGCCCCCCGCATGTGCCCCACCCCCAGTGCATGCGCAGCAGAGATCCGAAGACCAGCTGGCTAGTGGGAGGCATGCGCACAAGCGCGGCAGAGTTGAGCTCGGGTGATGGCTCGCATGCCCACAGAGAGGGTGCTGCATGCCATAGGTTCGCCATCACTGTTCTAGAGCAATATTGGCTTCATGAAACAGTCATGCAGTATTTCATAAAAAATAATCTTTTTTTCATCCATGTTTTCTAGTTGCATTAAGTTAGCAAAAAATGACTGTTTCTTTCTTGTTCATATCAATAGTTCAAATTTCCACTCATACTATTTGATTCCATTTCTGATAAGTTGATTTATTTTTTTAAAAAAATCGATAGTCAATATATGCTATGTCTGAATAAATGTCACTTATTTTGCCAGTATATTTCCTTACCACTCCATGCAATGTGCGCTTCTCAGTTAAAATAATAAGAAATAAGACAAAACATGAATGGGCAATCAATCAATAAAGCATCTAAACACCCAAGATGTCATTGATAAGCATTCTAGTAGAAGACAGTGCAGGAAAGAAACCAATATTTCCAGGGGTGAAATCCAGCAGGTTCTGACAGGTTCTGGAGAACCGGTAGTGGAAATTTTGAGCAGTTTGGAGAACTGGCAAATACCATGTCTGGCTGGTCCCAGAGTGGAGTGGGAATGGAGATTTTGCAGTATCCTTCTTCCAGGAGTGGGGTGGGAATGGAGATTTTGCAATATCCTTCCCCTGCCATGCCCACCAAGCCATACCTACCAAGCCACAGCACACCCACCAAGCCACGCCCACAGAACAGGCAGGAAAAAAAATTGGATTTCACCACTGAATATTTCCCCCAAATAAGTTTTACAACTGATAATCTTCAGCTGTGTAAATTCTTCAACTGGTGTTCTTCTCCTCTTCTCTTCTTTTAAGAGGAGATTCAGATAAACAGACTTCGGGTATTGAATGTAAGATTCAGACATTTCCACAAGGAAATAGGTAGCTTTTTAAATAGCCACTGTTTCTAATCTGAGAGTGAGATGGGTATGCCAAAGGTGTTTTTTCAAGAGGCAACTGGATTTTCTGAGTTTTTTTCTTTGAAGCGAAACGTCTTCAAAGAAAAACCAGAACGTCCTGTTGCCTCTTGAAAAAACACCTTTGGGACAATCATGACCTGGAAGACTGAGACTGTCCATTGACAGTGAGATGGGTAATACCTACATGTGATGAATAAATAGAATAAAAAAACCTTGGCAAATTTAGGATATCTGGGTTTCAACTGTCAGAATTCAATAACCAGCAAGGCTAGTTGGGGAATTCTGGGAGTTGAACTCCACAAATTTTTAAAGTTGTAAGAGTTGAGAAACATTGTTTTAAGGTATGTAGATCTGTATATCAGAACCCTAAATGGGCCTTAAAAAAGAACAATGCACTTCATTTTCTGCAGAATAGAAAATTTGATGGACAATCCCTACCCAGAAAGCAGGGAAATTCTTACTGGAACAGACTGCATCCTTCAAGCTTCTCTGGAGCAATTGTATGTTCAGTTTCCTAAATAGTACAATCCTATTGATGCGTGATTTCCTTGTAGTTTGCATTTCACAGAGATCTTGTTTTTGCAAAGAATATAGGAAAACACAACAAAGCTGTTAGGGTACACTCAAGCTGCTCATTTCTTTGCAGAAAAGAAAAATAGATTCACTTTATATGGAATCACTTCAAATTAACAGTGGAATTTGTATACCAAGCTTCATAGAAAGTAAACTGCACTTCTTCCTGCCACACCAGCAAATCTTTCTATTGACATTTCAGCATATTGGTAATTTAAATTTGCAGACATTTGAAGTGAATGGTCTGATAATTTAGTATTAGCCCAAATTATTCTACACAGTTGTTTATTGTTAAAGGAAAATGTAATTTTCCGAAAATGCTCTAGATCTTGATTTAACTAGCCAGAAACTACGTGCAGCTCAAGATGGCAGTAGCACTTAGACTTATATACCACTTTACAGCTCTCTTTAAGTAGTTTACAGAGTCAGCATATTGCCCCCAACAATCTGGGTCCTCAATTTACCCACCTCGGAAGGATGGAAGGCTGAAACAATCCCAAACTGGTTAGAATAGAACTGCTGGCAGTCGGCAGAATTAGCCTGCAATACTGCATTCTAACCACTGTACCACCATGGCTTTTTCATTCAAATGAAAGTTTGAATCTTCTCTTCCATTACGATTCCCTCCACTTTATTGCATATCAATCTATTTCAAGTAGAGAATGTGAAGAGTTCCAGAATTAAAATACCTGTAGTACGGGGGTGCTATTCAGCAGGTTCTGACATGTTCTAGAGAACCGGTAGCGGAAATTTTGAGTTGTTCGGAGAACCGGCAAATACCACCTCTGGCTGGCCTCAGAGCAGTGGTGGAAATGGAGATTTTGCAATATCCTTCCCCCAGGAGTGGGGAGGGAATGGAGATTTGGCAGTATCCTTCCCCTGCCACCAAGCCACACCACGCCCACCAAGCCATGCCGGTAGTAAAAACTACCAGAACCGGTAGTAAAAAAATTTGAATGTAGATTATGTAGACTGCTGTAGTAGATTATTCTTTGGAAAAGTTGATTGGAGATTTCTGAGAGAAGAATGGACCTTAAAGAAACCCATTTATTTCTACTTGGGTTGAGGAATTCAGGCCCTATAGCCCACAGACAGTTGGAACCAATGTGGTAAAATTAGTAGAAAAAATAAAGATTAGTATTTTAATTATATTACCCCAAAAATAAGACCCTGTTTTATATTTTTTGAACCCTGAAATAAACGCTTGGCCTTACTGCCATGCACTGAAAAGCCTGATTGGGCTTATTATCAGTAGGGTTGCCAGGTCTGCTTCCAAAAAATAGCGGACAAGCGGGGAGGGGGGGGGGAATTTAAGTAGTAAAAAAATAAAAAAAAATTTACAATTAAATTATATATTTTCTTACAAACATTTTAACACGTATTAAAATAATCACTTCAAAACTTTACTTAAAATTCAAAACATCAAATATATTATAATAATATGTAAAATATTAAATTACATTTTACTTTGCTGTCGTGTGTATTTTTTATTTGACTGCGCAGCTTTGATCAATTCTTTGTGTTTAAGGAATAATTCTTTAATTTCAGTACAACGTTGAGAAATATTAAAAAATATACAAAGTTCACTTTGAACTGATACAAGCAGTTGGTTATGTTCGTCAATCCACAAATTTCCCATGATGCTGAAAATTCGTTCAACGTTTGCATTTGATACCGGAATTGATGCACAATACTGGAACAGTTTCAGTAAACTCAGAGCTGGCTCTTTCTTGAAAAAGTACGTCCACTTATCAAGGGATGAATCGCCCTGCAGATGAACATAAACTTCTTCTAAGGCAGAAATTTCATTGAAGAGAGTGTTGGGTGGAAGTTCTTCTCGCCATGGTGATAATAACCAGATGTTCGTCATTTCTTCTAAAGTTGGAGGATTATTGTGATCGATTAGATTGAAACAACTTAGCGTCTCATATACTGAATCGGTGAAATTATACCACTTTTCTAGGTATGCAATGGCTCTTTGATACACATTGATGGCTTCTTTCTTGAACTTTTGCACGGCATTCTCAGGCAAATGTTTTTTACATAAGGCAAATAAAACTTTCATTCCAAAAAACTACTCATCATATTTTTTTTGCAAAGAATCACACAGCTTACACATGATAATGTGAAGATCACATGCAAGAATTTTCTTGCTTTCCAGATTCAGTAGGGTGTCTTGCATTATTGACATGAAGAAGTGCGTGAAATATAAATACAATTCTGAAATTGTTGGTTCATCGTCCGTTGCGAGTTCATTTTCCTGATCCGAAATAAGGTTCCAGATAACCTTATGGCACTCATCAGATCCAAGAGAAATAAAATACGATTTTAGAGGTATCCAGTTTAAAAGAAGTCTTTTGACCGCTTTAAACAAACTTAACCGTGTTGGAACATGGTGCAAAACTTCACGGAATTCTGACTCGCAAAACTCAAAAAATAATTTCAACTCTTCTCATTTCTTTGCAGAATTCGAAAATTCAGCAAAAACCTTCAGCACTACATTTTCAATATCAAAAGATAATTGCTTTAATGCATTTTTTGCGCTGTTGTGTAAAATGTGATTATTGCAATGAGCAGCTACAATATTGTCATTTTCCAGCAATAATTTTTGGTAAACAGATTTGTTCACTCCATAATTGACCGATGCATTATCTGCTGAGTAAAGCTTTTGAATAAAAAAAAGTCCACTATTTTGTGAAAAAAAATAATGAACATAATGTGAAAAAAGTGGACTGTCCACTCAAATAGTGGATACCTGGCAACCCTAACAGGGGATGTCTTATTTTGGGGGAAACAGGGTAATATTTCTGTTCAATATTACTTGTACACTTCCTTTCTTTGCTGCTTTCTTCAAACACCCTTTTCTTGATTATTTTGTTTATTACTATTATATGCTCAAAAACCACTCTGTAAACCTGGTATAAAGGGGAGAACTGGAACTATTTACTTAAAAGGGAACTGGAACTATTTAGGGTAAGTGCTTATTCCTGGAGAAGGAGGATTTTATGTGCAAACTTATCTAGAATTTTCTGGAGGGACTAGCTGTTTTGGGAATCCTCCATTACAAGATGGATACCCAGGCATCAGAAGCTCTTGTTATTCCTTACTGTTTCTGTATCATTCTCTGCAACTAGCTTGTTTTTGGAACTGAAATGTTCTTAAACTACTTTTCTACAGTCATGAATCTATCAGTCTTCTTATTTGTCCTAGCTGTAAAATGATAAAGTTGTTTTAGACTGTATACAACTCATGAATGGAATGAGTTCAGCTGGGTAATTCATACAATTTCAGGTAAATATTCTTCATGACAACATAAAACATAAAAGCAAGCGGAATAACTATTTGGATGAATGGCTGGAAGGAATTCTCTCACTCTGGGAATAATCCATTTCTAAGCACCCTAGAACTCGTAAAAGATCAGAGGTTGGAAATCTCAGGGAGAAACCTGGCATGCATGATATGGGTGTTAGATACAGATTCTCTCTTCCCCCTTCCTAAAATAGATCCTCCTATTATGGGGAAAGGGCAATCACCTAACTATGCTGATCAGAAAACAAACAAGTTGCAGCCAATGGGAAATTCAGTTTGCCAAACGAGGGATTCTGACTGAAACTGTCATGACTGGTATGACCTAAGCATAGCTCATAAAATCATCTGCTACAATGTCCTACCTGTCAATGACTACTTCAGCTTCATCCACAACAATACAAGAGCACACAATAGATACAAACTTAAAGTGAACCGCTCCAAATTCGATTGCAGAAAATATGACTTTAGTAATAGAGTTGTTAATGCCTGGAATGCACTACCAGACTCCGTGGTCTCATCCCAAAACCCCCAAAATTTTACCCTTAGACTGTCTATTCTCGACCTCACCCCATTCCTAAGAGGCCTGTAAGGGGCGTGCATAAGAGCACCAGTGTGTTTACCGTCCCTGTCCTAATGTTCCTTTAATTGTATTCATTTTATGTATTCAATTCATGCTTATACTTATATATATTATCTAACATGTACTCGACAAAATAAAATAAAACAAATAAAAATAAAATAAATAAACTAGAAGGGCTCAAAATAGTCCAAACAAAGTAGATTTGTTTTCTGAATTACTGATTTAGGACTCTGAATGAAATTTCACAACTGGTGCACACTGCTAATTCCTACTGGCATATAGTATCTTTATTTAGGATATAGTATACTTATGTAGCTTGTATTTCTGCAAACATCTTTTTGAAATAGCAAAAACAACAGGAGATATTTATTTATGACTTAGAGCTGCATGCTTACTTCAATCATTTTAAATTAACGCAGTGACAAAAACTATCTTACAATTTCTGGAAAGTTTTCTTCCCTTATGAAAGAAGCTTCTAACCTTATTCTTTTTGGGGGGATGGGATTTTGAACTGATTTTATCGTTTCTTTATTTATATACAAATCCTTCCACTTCTCTGGAGCTTCCCTGGCTGGTCACATATTCTGAAAAAGCTCAGTGGGAGAAATTTCCTAATTTCTTCTTCTGGAATTTAATGATGCTTCAAAATGCAGGGAAACAACAAACCAACAGAGCAGTGTTTCTTAACCTTGGCAACTTTCAGATATGTGAACTTCAATTTCCAAGAATGGCTGGGGAATTCTGGGAGTTGAAGTCCACAAATCTGAAAGCTGCCAAGGTTGAGAGAGAATGCAGACAGTGAATTACAGGGCATTAGTACATGGTTCTTCAGCGTTTTGTAATGAAAATGGACAAGATCCTCCAGACTGTAAGTTCAGCTACTTGGGATTCTTTCTGGACTCAGTTATTGCTTGATAATAGCATTGCTGTGGCAATGAGGGCCTTTGCACAGGTTTACATTCTGTAGCATTTGTGTTCTTTCCTTGACTGAGAGACTATTCAGGTATTATTTGTATTCTACATGGAATTGCATTTGAAGAACATGTGGAAACTACAGCTGGTCCAAAATGCAGCAATGTGGGTAGTAATGGACACTTTTCATTTATGCCCATGTGTAAATACTGCTGTGCATGCTATATTGGTTGCTAGTTGGTTTCTGGGTGCAATTCAAAATGCTGGTTATCAATATTTATAAAGCCCATTATACTGTAGATCCTATGGGACTTCCTTTCTCCAGTTGTTTCTATCTACCCAGTACATTTAGGCAGAATAGGTGTGCTGTAAGTCTCTCAATTAAATGTTTGTCAACTTGTGAGCCTGAAGAAGTCTGCCTCTCCAATTGCTGTTCCTGGCCTCTGTAATAACATACCTCCTTACAACACCAATTCTCCTGTGGTTCTGCAAAGCCCTTAAGAATCTAACGCTGTCCCTGTCAAATCTTGTTTGGTATTAATTTGTTTTGCCTCTTGCCCCAAAGGTGCTTTTTCAAGAAACGTTCTGGTTTTTCTTTGAAGACATTTCAATTCTCATCCAAGAAGGTTCTTCAATCCTGGCTGGATGGTAGGGAATGGAAGGATTTATACTTGTTGCATTTGCATTCTTTTCAAGAGTTGTTGAGGCCACCTGGAGGTTCATCTGTGTCATCAGGGTCACCTGAGTGGTGCGAATGGGTGTGGAGCCTTCTTGGAACTGTTGAAAGGACTGTGTTGTAGACTGGAGATATATGATGTTGTATCCCTGTCTGTTATGGAGGAGACAACACAGAGAACAATAAACAAACCAATGTTGTCATTCCAAACATTGCAGGAATATCAGAAAAGCTCAGAAAGATCTTCAGACAACACAAAATACGTGCACACTTCAAACCCAAGAATATACTAAGGCAGAAGCTTGTCTACCCCAAGGATAAAACACCCAGACTCAAATTAAGCAACATCGTATATGCAGTACAATGCAGTGATCCATGTGCAGATCTGTACATTAGGGAAACAAAACAACCACTTTATAAATGCATGGCACAATGTAGGAGAACAAACCTATCAGGACAGGGGTGAAATGTACTTACCTTTCCTACTGGTTTGCTGATATGCTGTTGTCTGCATGCGCTCTGTCATCTGTGCATGCACAAAGCCTTCTGCGCATGCACAGATGGTCAAAATCAGGACGTGACGATGTCCCGATTTAGGGGGGGGTGGAGCCTCCTGCCGCTGGTGCTACCAGTTCTCCAAACTACCCACCGCCAGTGCTACTGGCTCCCACGAGCCAGATAGAGCTGGCAGCATTTCACCCCTGCATCAGGACAAGATCCAGCAATCCGCCTGCATTTAAAAAAAAAAATTGAAGACAGCAAAGTCCACATTTTGGACAGAGAGGACTGCTCATTTGAAAGAGGGGTCAAAGAGGCCATCTATGTCAAAACTGAACAGCCCTCTCTCAACAGGGAGGGATATGATATAATCCATCTCCAGTCTACAACACTGTCCTTTCAACACTTCCAAGAAGACCCCACACCCATTTGCACCACTCAGGTGACCCTGATGACTCAGATAAACCTCCAGGTGGCCTCAATGACTCTCTACAAAGAATGCAAATGACCAGCTGTCTGCAAGGAGCATAAATCCTTCCATTCCCCACCATCCAGTCAGAGTTGAAGAAGCTTCTTGGATGATAAGCAAAATGTCTTCAAAGAAAAAACAGTCCACTGTTGGGACAACCATGACCTGGATGACTGAGAATCTCCATAGACATTTGTCTTGCTTCTGCATTTATGTTTTTAAGTGTGCTTTTAAAATGTATATTTTCTTTTTGGAACTGGATGATGCTAAAAAGCCAATAAATAAAAAAATAGAATAAAATAAAATAAAGGAACAAAATTTTGTCACAATCTACCTCTGACAATTTTATCAATATATTTTCCTTTTTCAATGAATGTCTAACTCAAATGTTCTTTTAGGAAACAGAAGGAGAACAGGTAGGAAAAACACAGAAGAATATTTCTGCATTGCACTACTTTCAAGTGTTAGGAATGGGAAAGCAGTCTTGTGAAAGAAATATTATAAAAGAAGTGGATATATACAGGTGAAACTCAAAAAATTAGAATATCGTGCAAAAGTTCATTTATTTCAGTAATGCAACTTAAGAGGTGAAACTAATATATGAGATAGACTCATTAAATGCAAAGCAAGATAGTTCAAGACTTGATTTGTCATACTTTTGATGATTATGGTTTACAGCTCATGAAAACCCCAAATTCACAATCTCAAAAAATTAGAATATTACATGAAATCAATAAAACAAGGATTGTACATAGAACAATATCGGACCTCTGAAAAGTATAAGCATGCATATGTACTCAGTACTTGGTTTGGGCCCCTTTTGCATCAATTACTGCCTCAATGCAGCGTGGCATCGATGATATCAGCCTGTGGCACTGCTGAGGTGTCATGGAAGACCAGGATGCTTCAATAGCAGCCTTCAGCTCGTCTGCATTGTTTGGTCTCATGTCTCTATCTTTCTCTTGGCAATGCCCCATAGATTCTCTATGGGGTTCAGGTCAGGCGAGTTTGCTGGTAATCTCATGGTCATTGAACCAGGTTTTGGTACTTTTGGCAGTGTGGGCAAGTGCCAAGTCCTGCTGGAAAATGAAGTCAGCATCCCCATAAAGCTCACCTGTGGAAGGAAGCATGAAGTGCTCCAAAATCTCCTGCGTAGATGGCTGCGTTGACCCTGGACTTAATGAAGCACAGTGGACCACCACCAGCAAATGACATGGCTCCCCAAATCAACACAGACTGTGGAAACTTCATACTGGACTTCAAGTATCTTGCAGTGTGTGCCTCTCCATTCTTTCTCCAGACTCTGGGTCCTTGGTTTCCAAATGAGATGCAAAAGTTGCTCTCATCAGAAAAGAGGACTTTGGATCACTGAGCAACAGACCAGTTCTTTTTTTCTTTAGCCCAGGTAAGATGCTTCTGATGTTGTTTGTTGTTCAGGAGCGGCTTGACAAATGTCCAGGATCCGTCTGTGTGTGGTGGCTCTTGATGCACTGACTCCAGCCTCAGTCCACTCCTTGTGAAAGTCCCCAACACTTTTGAATGGCCTTTTCCTGACAATCCTCTCCAGGCTGCAGTCATCCCTGCTGCTTGTGCACCTTTTCCTTCCACACTTTTCCCTTCCACATAAGTTTCTATTAATGTGCTTTAATAGAGCACTTTGGGAACATCCAACTTCTTTTGCAATTACCTTTTGAGGCTTTCCCTCCTTATAGAGGGTGTCAATGATGGTTTTCTGCACAACTGTCAGGTCAGCAGTCTTTCTCATGATTGTGATTCCTACTGAACCAGACTGAGAGACCATTTAAAGGCTCAGGAACCCTTTGCAGGTGTTATGGCTTAATTAAATGATTAGAGTGGGACACTTTGAGCCTAGAATCTTGAACCTTTTCACAATATTCTAATTTTCTGAAATTGTGAATTTGGGGTTTTCATGAGCTGTAAGCCATAATCATCAAAAGTATGACAAATCAAGGCTTGAACTATCTCGCTTTGCATGTAATGAGTCTATCTCATATATTAGTTTCACCTTTTAAGTTGCATTACTGAAATAAATGAACTTTTGCACGATATTCTAATTTTTCGAGTTTCACCTGTACATACAAATTGTCTGCCTAGTTTTTTTTTTTTTTAAATGTAGCTTCTGGTAGATACAGAATGTAAAATAGAGTTTTACTTTTTACAAAAAAGATTCAGAAGCTGGGATCAGCTCAGAAAAGTCAAGGCATATTTTCACAAGCAAAACTTGAAGAGAAGGTGCAGGATGTGGGTGGGGAAGAAAAACCCGAGAAAGCGCCATTTAAAATAATGTATGTGTAGGATTCATATTAATTTTCTGAGCAATGGCAAACTTGAGCAAGATAATGAAAAGTTGTTTTTAAAATTTTATTTATTTATACCTACATGTCCATACATATCTTTGACTTGTATCAGGGTTATGCAAAGCTCTAAAGTGGTATTTTATTTTATGGATATTTTAAAAATCTCCTGTTTCTTCCCCAGATTCCAAATATTTCCTTACAAATGTTGTAGATAATGTAGAGTTAACTTCTAGCCCTCCACTTGTCATGGAGTTCCCAACTCTTATTAGAATCGACTTGGTACGGACTACAGTTAAGGATGAGTCCACAAATTACTGAAGGTTAGAGATTGAGTCAACTGAGTCAACTCTGACTCAGATGGCTTTGAAAGACAAATTGATAGTGGGCAACCATGGTACTTAGACTGAAACCAGCATATCAGAAGCCATATATTCTTTGGACTGCCAAAGACTGATAATTTCTGCACGTGTAGCTTCCCTGTGCTTCATGAAGATGGAGGAAGGGGCAGCCAACCCCTTTGAGCTCTTCTCCCACATTTTCTCCTCTGTATGCTGTGCAATTATATAGAAAATATAGTTGACGTCTAATGAGTTGCCACCAGTGGTGTTACTTTAATTAGTTTATGGTGATAAAAAGGAATCTAAAGAAGGCTGCTGTGAAGATTTGTTATTTTAATTAAGGAAGTGAAGCAATAGAAAACTAGCATTAGACCCAATCCAGTGCAAGCCCAAGCCTTGGTTTTATCCGAAGGATGGGAAGAAGGTGTGGAGGATAGAAGAAACATGAAGGGGAGCATGGAATGTGATATCACAATGCTCATAAAATATGCTATAGTAGTCTTCCACAAATACAGTAAGCGTGACTCCAATTCCCAGAATTCTTAGCTATTACATTAGGGGCATTCATGTGAGATACAGTAGATTAAAAAAAGTCAAGATGGCTGCCACAATTGTGTTGTTGAGGCCCTGCTGCCTTTTGTCCTACAACACATGAGTAACATATATAGAAAGGGATGGGGCTTTGACTTTTTTGATATTGCCCCCCATGAATGGACCTGCACTATATCTAGGCAGTCTGGGGGTTCAGAAAGTTGCTGATCTAATACTTCTGAAGGCTGCCAAGCTGTACCCTCTATTGGATACACATTGGAAGATAATTTCAGATAGAAATTCCTAGGACTATTTATTGTATTTGATTTTTGTTTTTTAGCTGCTCTATTACTGCAAAATAGAATATAATATACTGAGAAATGTTTGCCTTAAATTGAAAGCAGATGATAATACTGCAGACCTGAAAAAAAAATTAAAAACCTGATTGGACCAGACTAGACAAATGATGAAGGCATATCACCCTTTTAACTAAAATCCTAGAGGAGTAGGAATATCTTAAACTGATGTATAATGAACATATCTGAAGAAAACCCCACTTGTTAGAGAAGAAAAACCCAGAAGGTAGCCATTTTATGTAGTGAAACAAAAATAACAGCTTCGTGGCACCCAAAGGATATAGACATGTGTCTAAAATACAATCCAGAACTTGGATCCAATCAAATTTACAACTAGTGAGAGGCAGACAATCCAGACTTTCTGAATATTTGTTCTGTTCTTTTTTTCCCAAACCAACAGACTATTAAATATTCTTAAGATTACTGTTTCCAACAGGCACAGACCTACATTTACTTCTTAATTGGAATCAGAGAAATGTATCCATTAACCATTTCTTTCCTCTGTCTCCTTGTAAATTAGCCCTACACAACGTGTAGAGACAATACTGATAAAATTAAAAATCTTTGTGGATGACAAAGGAACACCTCATCTTCCAGTTTATGGTTTGGTGGCGAGTAGAGTGTGGGCAACTCATGATCTGGCAGTGGTGGTGAAGTCTGGAATCAATGGAGGTGCTTGGCAGTGCATCTTTCAAGGTGGCAACAGCGACAAATTTAGTGTTTAAGAAAAACAAAAACAAAACACTGTGGGCCATCCAAGGTTGCTTGGAAGGCCACGTGTTGTGCAGACCTGCTCTAAGCCCTCCAATATTAATTGTTTTTCCTCAAAATCAGTCCTTAAACCTGTGCCAAAGTCATAGAGCAGAAGTGAACAGTTGGTTACCCTGAGCTGATCTGTAGATAGTAAGGAAGAGGGCCTTGCTGGAAATGTGTAAGAACGCTACCTAAACCAAAGGGCTTGAACATTTTTTTAAAGTCCCGGGAAACAAGATCACTCAGTCAATCAGGCAGAATCTTCGTGATTCACTGGAGTATAAGAAAGGGAAGGAAGTACAGCACAGTCAAACTTGCAAGAATCTGTTATTATAGACAATTTCAATAAAAGTAGTTTAAGCCTGACATCTCCCTACATCAAATCCTTCAGTGCCATCTCCAAAGTCTATTTCAAGGTTATTAATGAACTGTAAGTTTAATGTAATAGAAAGGAGAAATGATTAAACACCTGGAAAGCAATAATTTGAACTATACAATTGATTTAATTAAATGTAATTAAATGAATTTAATCTTTGTTTTGGCCCTAATCTTATCCTAAATCCTTAATCCAAAGGCTTTAGGGACCTTTTACTCTCCAGGGCCACCACCCTTTTCTATTTTTATCGATGGAAATATCCTAAATTGTCTTGCATTCATTTTCTTCCCCAGAATAATGGGTGTCAGGTACAATTTCAGTGAGAATTGGGTAAACAGACTTTCAATATGTTCCACCAAATACATGGACAGGAGGGTCATCAAAAACAAGTGAAGATTTTGTCAAAATGTGTGCCATGACATCATGATACGAGCTCTGCCCCCTGTCAGATGTAAATGCCTTATTCTCCAATGTGTAAATAATGTATATATGGAACATCAGAGGTTAACTTATTCTTTGGACTTTAATGTATTCATAACTTACCACTCCCATTCCTAGCTCCACCCCTTGTATATATAAGGAGCCACCCTCACCATTCTCACTGCTTCTACTTTGAATATTCAGTGAATATAGAATGCCTATCATAATTAAAAAGAAATATATTTAAAGCTCTAACTCCTATTATCTTTATTGAGTCTGATCCTGAAAATATTGCAACAAGCTGGTAGCAGAGGATGGTTAATTGACTCAATAAGTAATTAAAAATGTCCAAGAAAGATAGGCCCAACACCAGGGCCTACAGCAAAGAAATAGAAACTGATCCAGAGATGATCAACGAATACACCAATGCGATTTCGAGAGAATCCGAAGAATACACCACTGAAGAAGAAGAACTAATGAGTGAAAATAATGACCAAGAAGAAATCGAAATAGAAAATAACGAACTCAGGTCAGAGATATTAAAGATACTAAAAAGCCAAAAGAATGATGAAAGTCTCATCGCGGACCTCCAGGAGATGCTGAAGAACAGCGGAGCAGCGAGAGAGAAAAACGTCATTAAAGAAAAACTCAAAGATCAAAAAACCGTAAGTGAGATGACTACTGAGAAAATAGTTGTTAAAAAGAAAAGATGTGATCCCGCGCGAAATTTTGAATGGCAGCCATCTTGGTTTCAACGAACTTCAAAAGAGAATAGAACAGAGCCAATCAAAACGCTCAGTTCAAAATTTCTGGCGCGAAAAACACTATCAGATGAAGAAAGTGAGAAAGAAGTCTCAAACTCTTCAGATGATCCAAAATCAGAAAGTGAAGACGATTTAACAAAATCTCAAGTAAAATCAGCAATGAAAACGCTTTTTGCTGCTTTTGGGCCAAGACTGAAAATTACCAAGACATCTACGAAGAAGCAAGAAATCAAACCGGCGACTCAAGACCTGCACGCTCCCATCCTGACTTCGAAAGCGACGACGCCCGAGCCCAGAGAGCCATGCCGATTTCGCCCTACACCACAGACAAGATCGAATGTCAACGCACACAAAAGGAAGAAAAGAACCGTCGCCACCACCAGAACCCCAAAAACCGAGCCAGAGACCGACTCATCTGAGGAGGAGCGGATCGAGAGAGCTGAAAGGGAGAGAACCTTCCACGACGCCACCAAAGAAGAAATGAGCAACGCGCATGTGCGAAACTACGTAGGCGACCCAGAAGGACTTGAACTGGCCAGAGAACCGCGCAGACTCATTGCAAGCATCCCAATGCCGTTCTGTAATTTCCTGCACTTGAGAGATCACGGACTGCCCCAGGTTGTAAGTAATGGACAGAATAATGTAGGTAACTTACCCAGTGACTTCCCAAAACTTAGAATTGATGGCATTAATTTACAAGAGTGGTATCAACAGCTTCAGGTTATTTTCATGAAAGAAAATTTACTATTCTTTATAACTAGCCCTCCAAGAAGACCTTGGACTTTAAAAATAGATTATTTACATCATAGAGCATTTTTCATAATAATATCTAGCGTGTCTCCTGCAATGTACCATAGCATCAAACCAAACCTAACTGTATCAGAAATAATTCAATGCATGTTTAATCTATTTCACAGCGATAGCGTAGCTACAACCACAAGAATGTCTAAGGATTTCTTTTCCTCTAGAGTAAAACCAGGGGTTTCTATAAGTGAGCATTTGATAAATCTAAACAAAATAAGAGCTGAGCTACAATTGAGGGGGGA
Organism: Pantherophis guttatus; assembly: GCF_059756535.1. Lineage (NCBI taxonomy): Eukaryota > Metazoa > Chordata > Lepidosauria > Squamata > Colubridae > Pantherophis > Pantherophis guttatus. Next base: position 164,617,269 of record NC_142063.1, read on the forward strand.
AGTGATTTCAGATCAAACAATGAAAAGTGTTATTATCAATTCACTTGATCCATCATGGGATAGCTTTATGTCACACTTAGATACCATTAATTTGGGATATTTATCCATAGAAAGTCTATCTAACAAATTGATAGCAGAAGACAATTCAAGAAAAAATCGATCCAGTAACCAAACAGACCACAAACCTTTTAGGAAAGTAGTCTTTCAAGATAAACATAATGAGGCCTTTAGATGCTACAATTGTGGATCCAGGGAACATAGTAGAAGAGACTGCCCCAAAGTCTCAAGAGAGAGACATAGGCCAGAATATAGGAGCAAATATAATTACAGACAATCCTCAACAGATAGACACAAATATAGAAGCCCACCAAATTACAAAGAAGGTAGAGGGGGTAGAGAAAATTCAAAAGAGAGGAAATCTGGGTCACTGAATGGGCTAAATAAACAAGACAGCACCAGAACTCAGCAGGATGAGAATAACAATTGGCTTATTGACTCTGGTGCAACAAATCACACCACCAACAACAAAAGTATATTATCTTCATTTATAGAAGATAAGTTTGTGATAAAGGTAGCTAATCAAGAAAAGGTTCAAGTACTAGGCAAAGGAAATGTGACCTTGCCTGGTCTAGGGAAAATAGAGGGGGTATTATTAATCCCAGAAATACCTCACAACATACTAAGTGCCATAAAATTAAGCAGAGAATCTGATATCAATATAGTTTTCTCAAAAGGGAAAGCGACTATAGAAAAGAACAAAACAAATGTAGGTACTGTAATGATAAAAGGAGGTCTACCCTATCTGATAACTAAAGAAAGATGTTTACATAACATTGATTCAAATATGGAAGATTGTATTGAAGCAGATGATGAAAATGTCAGTAACAGTGACAATGATGAGTGTAGAATAACTCATGATCACAAAAATACATACAAGGAAAAGAAACCAAAAATAGGTAAACCAATTCATGATGAGTGTGCTCACATCTTACACAGGAAGTTAGGACATGCAAGCTTTCCTGTAGTACAAAAAATGACTGAACACGCAGAAGGTGTCAAAATAAAAAATTGTGAAAATTATTTGGAATGCTCAGTATGTAAATCCACCAAACTAAAAACCAGTCCCAGACCAAAAAAATCTAACAGATCAACTAACAATATTTTTGATTTGGTACATATGGACTTAGTTGGTCCATTAAGTCCCTCAATTACCTATAGAAAACGTTACTTCCTAACAATAGTGGATGACTACAGCCGCTATGGTTTTGTTTACACATTAAAGCACAAGGATGAAACATTTCAGAAATTTAAGGAATTCTACAAACGTATAGAAACACAACATAATATCAGAATAAAGCAAATTATGACAGATAGGGGATGTGAGTTCATGTCTAAAGAATTCTCCCAATGGTTAAAGGATAGAGGAATGTTACACTTCACGTCCAATCCTTTTTCTGCATTTCAAAATGGAGTCGCAGAGAGGAAAAATTCCACACTACAAACCATGATTAGATGCACATTAGAGGATGCTGGTTTAGGCAAACAATTTTGGTCAGAGGCATTACATTATTCAAATTACACTCAAAATAGAACCTGGTCCAGTATTGTGAATAAGACACCATATGAGGTGATGTACAATAGAAAACCCAAATTATCACACATGCACATATTTGGAGTCACTGCAGACGTACACATACCTAAACAATTGAGGAGAAAGGGAGAAAACGTATCCAGGAGATTAAGATTCATGGGATACGAAACTGGAACCAAAGGGTACAGATTTATTGATAGTAATAACAAATTTATAGTATCCAGAACAGCTGTGTTCCATGAACAGGCCAATTGGTCAAAATTGCACCTTAATGAAATATTTCCTAATAAATGTAAAGATACGATATCTTACGAGGAAGGAACAACAGAAAATCAAAATATTAACAAAAGTAAGAACAAAACCAAAACTTGGACTAATAGTCAGCATAAAATAAAGACAGACACATTAACAAAAAAGGAAGCTAGATATTTGCATGATAATTATAGCAAGCCTGAAAGAACTATTAGAAACAATAGAAACCAAATACCAAATAAATACAAAGATTACATAATGCATATGAATGGAGAACAAATAACACCTAATACATATGAAGAAGTATTGAAACTTCCACATGAGGAAAGAGAAAAATGGGAACTAGCTATGGAAAAAGAGATGGAAAGTTTACAAGGATTAAATGTATTCACACCTGCGATCGCACCTAAGGATAAAACAATTATAGGTACCAGGTGGATTTATAAAATTAAGAACTTAGAAGGAGGCAATACCCTATACAAGGCTAGACTAGTTGCACAAGGCTATGCACAAAAATATCCAGAAGACTATACTGACACATATTCACCCACAGTGAGAACAGAGAGTGTCAAAACAGCCCTTGTAGTAGCATCTGCACTCAATCTGGACGTATTCCAATATGACATACAGACCGCATACTTACATGCAAAATTAGATAAGGAAATATATGTAAGAGCACCACACAGTCAATACACTAATAAGAACGAAATTTGGTTATTAAATAAGAGTCTGTACGGATTAAAGCAATCCGGCAAAAGATGGTACGATTGCTTGGTAAAAGTACTTAAGACCATGGATTTCAACGCCACCACTGCTGATAACTGTTTCTTTGTAAAAAAGAGTAATGATCATATTGAATTTGTATTAATTTACGTGGACGATATTCTGTACATTGGAAAGCATAAAGAGAGCAGGGAAATCTTTGTAAATAAGTTAAATGAACACTTCTCACTGAAATCTCTGGGTAAAGTGAATAAATACCTTGGTGTGCAAATTAACAAAACAAAAAGGGGATTCAAACTTACACAGAAAGATAAAATCATCGAACTCCTAAACAAATGTAACTTAAATAATGCCAAAACCTGTGACACACCTATGCAAACTGATTTTCTTAGAAACACTGATGAATCTTCCCCTGAGTTTAAAGACAACACATTTTACAGATCAGTTATAGGTTCACTCCTTTATATATCTAATTGGACTAGGCCAGATATTGCATTACCTCTCAATCTATTGTCAAGATATGTTAGTAAACCAACCTTGTATCATTGGGAAGCTGTCAAAAGAATTCTAAGATATCTGAAGGGTACATTAGATTTTTGTTTAATGTTGGAACCCAATAATGACATAGAACCAAAAATTACTTGTTATGCTGATGCAGATTGGGCTGGTGATACATCATGCAGAAAGAGTACTTCTGGTTATGTTTTTCTATTGAATGATTGTCCAGTTTACTGGTATACTGGTAAACAAGAACTAGTAGCCACTTCTACTACAGAAGCGGAATATGTTTGTTTGTCCAAGGCTGCAAATAACCTTGTATGGTTCAATGATCTGATCACTGATGTTTGGAAGAAACCCACTTTACCATTTATTATGCATGAAGACAATAAAGCGGCCATTGAAATATCCAGATCCGATGCAATTGGACAAAGGTCCAGGCATATTGATATAAAGTTTAAGCATGTGAGACAACTGTCTCAAGACGGATTCATTAAAGCAATACATTGCGATACTTCTGAACAATTAGCTGACATATTAACAAAACCCTTACCTTCTAAACAGCACAAATATTTAACTTCTAAATTATATGTATTATATTATCCTGAATCAGAATGTAATTGGTGTTGTGTAACGAACCGGCATTTAGAGGGGGATTTGTCAGATGTAAATGCCTTATTCTCCAATGTGTAAATAATGTATATATGGAACATCAGAGGTTAACTTATTCTTTGGACTTTAATGTATTCATAACTTACCACTCCCATTCCTAGCTCCACCCCTTGTATATATAAGGAGCCACCCTCACCATTCTCACTGCTTCTACTTTGAATATTCAGTGAATATAGAATGCCTATCATAATTAAAAAGAAATATATTTAAAGCTCTAACTCCTATTATCTTTATTGAGTCTGATCCTGAAAATATTGCAACACCCCCAATATATTTGCGTGCAGGATTGCATATATTATAATTTGCCCCCAAGGTTTCCCATGGTCAACAAAGGATTTAGTTAGAAAAATGTTTGCAGGAGGAGGAAATATTCTCTCATCTCTTTTCAATGACAGGGCCTTTTTCAATGCATTTCTGTGAGATGTTTCCTTGGCAGAAGAGAAAGGTAGGAGAGTCAAACATTCCTCTTAATTATAGAATATCACCACACTTTCCTCCTTTAAAAATGTCTAAAGCAAGTCTGCCCCACCCTTTTCAGAACTGGTGGAAAAAATGCAGCAAGAATTCTTAGTCCTGAAATAGATGCTGGTAGGAAATGCTGCCAATGAAATGTACCATGTGGGTTCAAGACTGAAACAGAGCTTGTTCTTAATTGCATTTTATTTTATTTCTTCACTATCCTTCTGACCTCAAAGTGAGTTTTTTGGCTTTGATATAGTATTTGCTTCAAGGTTGATTACTTTGCCTATCTTTTATTATTATTGTTGTCGGGAAGATCCATAAGGTCAGATTGTTCCTCACGAAAATACCAACATGATCGTGAGCAGGATTTCTACCTTAGGTTTCAGATTAATGATTCTCTTAGGACTGCTTAAATTCAGCATGTTATATGAATACCCCTTGGAATTTGGCTATTCCCACTACATACAAATTGAAATTCTGTGCCATATGACTTCACCTGATTTACCTGGGTGTCTTCTCCATCAGTGTGTTAATAGAGTCCTACAAACAATTCCTGTCCTTGCTTGAATTAAGAGCATGTACCCCATCAGACTCTGAATATATCAAGGTCTGTTATTTTCCTTGAGAACAATTTGGGATACAGCCTGTTTCAGTGCCTGAAAGTATGCCAATTATAGCAAGGATTGAATGGAAATCTATAATAGATGTCAAGCTCTGTTGATAGCAACAGTTTGGTGTACTAATCTCTGCCTTTCTCCAGCAAACAAAGTATTGAATGGGTTGGGGGAAGAGAACTCTTTCAAAACAAGTGTTCCTTTGAAAAAAAAAATAACTCCTTTGAATTAAATCCAAGTAAGATTGTCACAGGGAAAAAGAAAATGTAATGTTAAGTTCTAGAACTGGTGATTGGAGATATTCAAGGTTTTGTGCAAGGACACTAAATTTCAGAAAAAAGAATATATAAGACCATGAACTCATTATGGTTATTTGATTACTACCCCTCCACACAAAGTACAATATATACTTGTACTTAGTATATTAAGCCATGGTGCTCAGTGGGGCTTCTATTCAGTACAAAGTCTTTCACTGGACTTATAAGAGACTGTATGCATGGAAACTTTTATATATGCAAAGGTTATGCTTTCTATTCCTTCTATTTTTTTAAAAAAATATTTTTTATTTTTTTTCCAAACATAAACATAAAATATATCTTTTAAGAACTTGCCTAAAGTCTTGATCCAGTCATAAATAGGTACAATTGCTTACATTTTTGTAACAAACTCCATTCAAAATTTCCTCATGGCATCTTTTAAAATTACAAATCAAAACAATTTTTTTAACATAAAATGTAACATCTTAATTTAGGCCATACTATTATATCACCACAAATCTTAATTCCCAAATAAACTCCACTCATTTTTATATCCAAATATAAATCAAAGTTCATTCTAACTCTTTCCTAAATTTTCTCCATTATTTCTTTTAACATCAATATCAAAACACAAATTTAAGAAATATTATAACCTCTTGATCTAAGTGTTTACCTTACTATTTTATCACCACAAATCTTAATTTCCAATATATACAACTCTATTTTTATTTCAATTTATAAATCAAAATTCTATCTGTATTTCTTAATGTCTGGACCCATTTCATCCAATTTTTAAATTTTAAACTTTGTCAATTTACACTTAATTTTCTTGAGCTTATCATCTATTACACATTTCATTTTACACAGAATAATCTCAAAATCGTTTCACTTCATTTTAATTGTCTTCCAACATATTCTTTTCCACCCCATATTAATTTGACTATTTTCCAATATATTCTCCTCTATATCTCCAGCTATTGTTTGGCTGATTTCCAGCAATTTTTATTTTAGCTGAATTTCAGCATATTCTCCTCGCTTTCTATTCCTTCTATTGAAGGACTTGAGAGCAATGCAAAGTCTGGAATCATAGAATTCAGTGTACAGAATTCCATGACATATCCATCAATTACAAGCTGAGCCGAAAACCCCCTGAAATTTGGTGTGAACTCATAATAGCTTTCGTTTGTCCCTTGTGTAATTGTCTTTTGCTATTTCTGGTCAATGCCTGTAATAATGTACTTCCTTCCTTCCTTTTTGTTACAATACTGATTACATCTCTTCCCCTTTCCTGATAGAACTTACTGAGTGACAGTGATGTGAACAGCAGCTGTTAGGCATCATTAGATATAGAAATATTGCAAGTTTACTCTAGATAAAAGTAACTGCTGTTGCTCTATGTGATGCCTTGTTGATGGATGGTGATATCACAGATAGCAGCTACTTTCTGCTGCTTCTTTGCTTCACTGGAGTATTCAGAAAGATATCAGCTGTTTATTAGTTCTTTCTTCTGGCATGCTGCCCCAAGTCTCCCCAGCATTTCCCATAATAAAGGATGGGATATAGCTCCTGTGGGCTCCGAATAAATGAATGCCAAGTCCTTCTATGCCCATCTTGTGAGCTTGTGGGCTTCTCCTAGGCTTCTTGTAGGCCAGTTGTAGAACAGAATTAGGGGTGAAATGCTACCGGTTCGGACCAGTTCCGGTGAACCAGTAGTGATAAAAGCTACCAGTTCAGGTGAACCGGTAGTAAAAAAAAAAATGCTACCGGTTTGAATGAACCGGTATTTCCAACAATCAGCTGTGCCGCGCAATTTATATTTGCTAGAAAGCAGGAAATCCTGCTTTCTAGCAAATCTAAATTGCGCGGCACAGCTGTTCCCCCCCTTGCTGTTCTACTTACTTTAGAAAAGGCTTTTTAATCCTCCTTTTTCAGCACTGCGCGGTAGTGCCTGCAGTGCACATGCGTGTGAAGCATGCATTTGGCGTGCATGCAAAGTGCGCATTTGGCACACACTGTGCATGTGCGCGCACAGCAAACCGGTAGCAAAGCGAACTGGTAGCAGACTTCAGAGCATTTCACCCCTGAACAGAATCCTTTACAGACAAGCTCTGGTGTCTGTAAAGGTGCAAGATTATTATCCATGCATGGAGGAGGATAAAAATGCAAGAAATTTAGGCTACACGTCAGTATGTATGGGTATGAAGGTTGCACATATGGAGTTAGGCTACAATTTATTTTGATGCTCACTCCAATTAATTATAGGGAAGCTCACCCAGTACTAATTCAGAGATGTTCGTCTATTACTATTGACTGATGTTCACTGCAGGGCTAAATGATCTTCATTTTATCCAGTGCAGTTGTATTAGTAGCTTTTGTTGCTTTCATCAAAATGACAAATGTAGTATTGCAGCATCATATATAAACAACTCTCTTTTTGGATCTATGTGTGAGGAGAGACATCACAATGCACAAAGAAAAGAGACAGAGCTTGTGTTATGGGACTGCAACATTGTTTCTATCACTCTGTCCCAGAGGTGGTATTCAGCAGGTTCTGACCAGTTCTGGAGAACCGGTAGTGGAAATTTTGAGTAGTTTGGAGAACCAGTAAATACCATCTCTGACTGGCCCTCACCCATCTATTCTCTGCCTCCTGAGACCCAGCTGATTGGGAGGAAATGGGGATTTTGCAATAACCTTCCCCTGGAGTGGGGAGGGGATGGAGATTTTACAGTATCCTTCCCCTGGAGTGGGGAGGGAATGGAGATTTTGCAGTATCCTTCCCCTGCCACGCCCACCAAGCATACCATGCCACGTCCACCAAGCCATGTCCACAGAACTGGTAGTAAAATTTTTTGAATCCAACCATTGCTCTGTCCCCTTGACCATGTCTTGTGCCAATATTCAGATTTTTGCCAACTATCAAAAAATTTAGATGTTTCATTGTGTTCTTTTGTTCTTTCCTTTTTTAAAATAATACATATCCATAAAGAGGGGCAGGGAGAGGCGGGAAATGGTTAAAGGTCCATTATTTATTGTTTTTATGGAAATAATGTAAAATTAATATTGTCTAGTCAGTTTTTTTTTAAATTATCATTGTATATTGTATATTTAGGATTTTTTAGCACAAGGAAATGGATAAATAAAAATATCAGCAGTTAAGTTAAATTGTCCCAATATGCCTTTCATATAGAACAATACAAAAAGCACTTTATTTATGGAGTGACTGAAATTAATTGCATTCTCCTCCTACTCTGTCCTAATTGTAAGCTTTATTCATTGATGGTTAAAAAAAATCACAAGAAGGAAAGATTGTTGTGCATAGTATACCTTCAACAAATATTTCATTGGATTCACACTGTGAAGTTATGAAAATAATAGAACTCAGGCATCGCTGGAGTCAGTAATAAAGACATGAAGTTTAGTAGAATTGTTATTCAATCTGTATAAGAGGTAAAAACCACCTCTGGAGAATACAATTATTTCTGTACTTTAGAGAAATGCAGTTTAAAAGAAAGAGGGATTCAGGCAAAATTATTTTTAATCAACTAGATTTCGAGGTAGGAAATTTATGCACATACAAACTTATTCCCATTAACAATAAGTGCTTATTGGTTAGATCTTGTCCAGCATTTTTGGGATGTAGAGCAGCAATCATAAAAATTAAACCATTTATACTGAGGATCGTTAAATGGATTGAAAGATTGATAAATCAAGCTTCCTTTTGAATTTAAGGGTGAATGCTCTCAAAATGATTATTATTCCCAGATTAATTTATATTCTGAGAGGAATTCCAGTTTATATATCTGCCAAATATTTGCAGAAAATAAATGATTTGCTTAGAAAATTTCTATAGGGTTATTCGATTCTGAGAATATTTTTGCAGAAAATATAGTTATCAATTAATGATGGAGGATTTGGTTTTGCAAACCTGGAGCTATATTATCATGCTTTCCTTTTGTCATGTACTAAATACTGGAAAAAAATGCCTAAGAAAAAAGGATTGGACCTTTTTTCTCATGCGGAATTGACTTTTTGGGAAAACACAAATTTAGAAATTTGGAAAAAGATGATAAACCATAATTGGATTATGGATAATCCATAATTGGATGGAAGTGGGGATATCTATTTTGAATCAACAGATGACGAGGATAAATTTTTATCATTTTTTGTGTAAAGAGACAAATGTCATATACCAGATACATCCCAATGGCAATATTTACAGTTACAACATTTGCTAATGTTATTTGGATCAGCAGCATTTCTTCTGATATACCTGAGATGCTAGAACATTTTGTTAAATCCTTAAAAACACAATCCAATTAATATTTTTTTAAAATCCTGAAATCAATTTGATATGCAGTTTCTAAGAAATGAGTAGAATAAAGAGTTAGAGATGTAGAATTTGAATGGATAATGAAATGTGTGACTCATTTATATAAAATACATATATAAATCTTTCTTTCTTTCTTTCTTTCTTTCTTTCTTTCTTTCTTTCTTTCTTTCTTTCTTTCTTTCTTTCTTTCTTTCTTTCTTTCTTTCTTTCTTTCTTTCTTGGTTTGATTTATATGCTGCCCTTCTCTAGAGACTCAGGGCGGCTTACAATGCATTAAGCAATAGCCTTCATACTTTTGTATATACCTGCTTAGTAGGTCTTTCGGCCCCCCCTAAGCAGTGTTCTTTTTATGAAAAGTCAGCTTATTGCCCCCACAATCTGGGTCCTCATTTTACCTACCTCGGAAGGATGGAAGGCTGAGTCAACCTTGAGCCTGGTGAGATTTTGAACTTGCAGTAATTGTAGGCAGCTGGCAGCTAAGTGCTACTTAACAGCACTTTAGTCCGCTGTGCCACCAAGGCTCCTTGTATTGCTCCATATATAAATATGTATTAGAAAGATATATGTATTTGAATAATAATTGCAATAGATAGGTATATGTAGAATTGTAACTACTATTAAAATAATATATTCCATTTTTCCTTTGTTGCATTTAAAACATCATTTTTATGCTTTTTTTCCTCATTTCTCTGATAATATATGTATTTTGATCTTTGCGTTTTGCTTTTGCCCTGTTTCTTTTTCATCCCTATTGTAAAGCAAAAAAAGAATAAATTAAGAAAAAGATTTCTCTTGATTTTGAAGATGTGGATTTATATATATTGGGATGGATGTCTCACTGATGCTTTTGCTTCATTCCCATGTGTCTTTTGTTGCAACACAGCAATAAAGTTAAAACAAAATCCACAAGCATCCAACTGACAGATTGATCAAACTCATCTCTAACCATGTTGTGAATGTTGTCATGGATTTTCTTTTTCTACAAAGAGTTGCACTTTTTCAATACCTTTGTTCCCTTTGACTTCTGCATCAATTTGCATTTTTTAAAATAACTATGAAACTTGGTATTCAGTTTTATATGCGCCACGGTGGCACAGTGATTAGAATGCAGTACTACAAGCTACTTCTGCTGCCTGCCAGCTGCCTGCAATTTGGCAGTGTCAACTTGCAAAGCTTTCAAGTTGCCATGAGCAGGCGGGAGGGAGAACTGATAGAGGTGACTGATTTCCCTAACTGAAGTGCATTCCATACATTCTTCCTGACTTCAATCAGGAGGGTGTTGGATTTCACAGCCAGCCAAAGTGGTTAATTGGAGAATGTGATTTATGACATGGCCAGAGAGGAGGGGAGAGACAGGGTCATAGGGGGATGTAAATCTACGTGGGATTAGTTCTAACTGCATCCGAATATTGCCAAAATGGTACTCCTAATAAATGACTGTATTTCGTTTGAAGTTCGGCTCATGGCTCATGAATTAATTAGGGCTTGACTCCCACTAGGCTCAAGGTTGATCAGCCTTCCATCCTTCTGAGGTCAGTAAAATGAGGACTCAGATTGTTGGGGGCAATATTCTGACTCAATAAAAAACTGTTTAGAGAGGCCTGTAAAGCACTGTGCAGTGGTATATAAGTCTAAGTAGTATTGTTATCTAAGCTGTGGTTAGAATTGGTTAGAATTCAGTATTGCAGGCTGACTCTGCTGACTGCCAGCAGTTTGATCCTGACTGGCTCAAGGTTGACTCAGCCTTCCATCCTTCTGAGGTCGATGAAATGAGGACCCAGATTGTTGGGGGCAATATGCTGACTCTGTAAACTGCTTAGAGAGGGCTGTAAAAGCACTGTGAAGCGGTATATAAGTCAAAGTGCTATTGCTATATGTGTATGAGACATTTTGCCATACCAGTTTTTTTCCCTTAACATGTTTTTTTTTTTTGTATTGGATTTTCCCTAGTGTAGACATTATTTGGAGAAGCTAGCGACAGGATAAATAGAAAGAATAATGTGTATTTCTTTGGGATGTACACATTAGACAGCTGATTTGAAAATATATGCAGGTAGTTCTCAACTTATGCCCACAATTGGGACAGGAACGTCTGTCACTAAATGCAATTATCATTAAGACAGTAGTGGCCAATTTTACGAGATGTTTTGTTGTGGTTGTTAAGTGAATCCAGCTTCTCCCACTTGATGATGCAGCCATTATAAATATATGCCAATTACCAAGCATCCAAATTTTGATCATGTGATTGCTGGGATGCTGCAACAATCGTAAGTGCAAGGACCAGTCACTGTTTACAACTGTTGGAACAGTTGCTAAATGAATGATCATGAATGGAGGGCTACCGGTAATAGATTTCTCCTCATCCACATCATGTCTTTGATTTCACTGGAGCTTTTCCTTCAAGAAAGGAACTTCCAAGCTATTGGATGTGTAGTATTCCAAATTTTTAAATAGAAAGATCTGCATGGCTCTATGGCATTACCCACAGAAGCCGGTGAAATGCCAGCTATAAAATAGGGAAAGCTTGACAGAAATAAGAGCTGTTTAGTGTTTTAATTAGCAACAATGGAGTGATCTGAACCTGGGCTGTTCCTTTTTGCTAGCTCTTTCGGAAAACAATGCACTGTTTTTCAGCAGGTATACTTACTTGACCCTAATCTTTACTTGCCACAAGTGGTGTTAATTGCTTGACACTGGAAATATCCTTCCACAATGACAATTTAGAGCATTTTATCTTGGAATGAAATAAACAAGTTGCTGGAGAACATCCTGCATACAAGCCAAAAAGGGCATAGATTTGGGCTCCCAGTCTATGGGGGGAGGGGGCGACGGACATTGCTGGATTAATCCTCTCTCTCCCTTCAATCAATCGACTGACAAGAACACACAATAATGTTTGCATACTAAGTCAGATATTGATCCAGGGAGCCTAGTTTTGTCAACCCAGATTGGCAGAGACTCCTCAGGCTTTCAGGAAGATTTCTTTTTCCCAGCCCTACCTGAAGAAGCGAAAGATTGAACCTGGAGCTTTCTAGACCCAAAATCTGAAAACTGATCAATTCACTGAAGTGTGACGATCAATCAAAGTTAGAAAAGAAGCCTACAATTTTTTTCCCCGTTCTTTTTAGTTCCGATTACATCAGAACTGAAGCAAGCTTCACAATCAACCAAATGCCACCAATTTGAGGTAGTGGTGTTTTAGAGTGCAACTTTGGCATTCATCCCACTCCATAATCACATTTCTTAATTTAGAATATTGTGTATCCTTCTCTATTGCTCCAGTTTATTTCACAAAGACTAAATTTACATACAGTTGAAGTCATATTTGAATCTTGCCACTACTTGACCTATCTCTAAGGGCTTCAGAAGTTGATCTCACTTTGAAGGAGATTTGCATATATCCCCACCAGATACCCTCTGTTATCTGGGAAGAATAATTTTGAAGAGTAAGTGACCACAAGTTGCAGGTGATCTAAACTTTCCATTCAATCTCAAAGTTTAACATAGATAACCCAAGCTGTAATTGAACCATGAACTATATAGAACCTCCAAAATCATATTCTTAGTAGTTTTACAGAGTTCATACCTGTGCAGTAGAAATGTTTCATTGATTTTTTGGTAAAGAAGTGTAACTACTCTTTCCCCTCTTCTTTATAATATATTACTCAAACAGGACCCAGTTTTTTAAATACATACAGTACTGAAATACTCTGAAAGATTAGTTTGCTGTTTTTTGCCATCCCAAATGTTGATAAACAGCAAAAGCAGCACAATGCCAATGGTTTGTATTAACATTAACAATATGTTCCTTTTTATGGTGCTTAAATAATTTTAAGCTGGTGCTAACAGTTGATCAACTCGAGAAAATAGATTTTTCTGACATTTTTATTTGTTCATGTGCAATAGCACCTGCTCTCTAGGCTCTTAAATGTGTGGGCAGAAAAGTTGCCTTCAAATGTAAAGGCTGTTACCACTATTCAGCCTTGGACACAAGCTAAGGAAGACAAACCAAACCAAACCAAACCAAACCAAACCAAACCAAACCAAACCAAACCAAACCAAACCAAACCAAACCAAACCAAACCAAACCAAACCAAACCAAACCAAAGGAAAAGAATAGAATGGAATGGAATGGAATGGGGTGGAATAGAATAGAATAGAATAGAATAGAATAGAATAGAATAGAATAGAATAGAATAGAATAGAATAGAATAGAATAGAATAGAATAGAATAGAATAGAATTTTTTTGGCCAAGTGTGATTGGACACACAAGGAATTTGCCTTGGTGCATATGCTCTCAGTGTACATAAAAGAAAAGATACGTTCATCAAGAATCATAAGGTACAAAACTTAATGATAGTCATAGGCTACAAATAAGCAATCAAATCATATTAGGAAACAGTCGATATAAATTGTAAGGATACAAGCAACAAAATTACAGTCATACAGTCATTAGTGGAAAGAGATGGGTGATAGGAATGATGAGAAGATTAATAATAGTGCAGACTTAGTAACTAGTTTGACAGTGTTGAGGGAATTATTTGTTTAGCAGAGTGATGGCATTTGGGAAAAAACTGTTCTTGGGTCTAGTTGTTCTGATGTGCAGTGCTCTATAGCATCGTTTTAAGGGTAGGAGTTGAAACAGTTTATGTCCAGGATGCAAGGGGTCTGTAAATATTTTCACAGCCCTCTTTTTGACTCGTGCAGTATACAGGTCCTCAATGGAAGTCAAGTTGGTAGCAATTGTTTTTTTCTGCAGTTCTAATTATCCGTTGAAGTCTGTGTCTGTCTTGTTGGGTTGCAGAACCAAACCAGAAAATTATAAAGGTGCAGATGTCAGACTCAATAATTCCTCTGTAGAATTGTATCAGCAGCTCCTTGGGCAGTTTGAGCTTTCTGAATTGGCGCAGAAAGAACATTCTTTGTTGTGCTTTTTTGATAACGTTGTCTTTGCATTTTGCCATTGTATCTGTAGATGTGGGTGTCTCTACCCATGCCTCTCTTTCTCTGTGTGAATGTGTATAGGAGTGCTTGTTTTGATGTGTAGTGAGAGATGAGAATTAATAAAGGTCCACATGTTTATTAATGACAGAGATTTGCAATGAAAAGTTGATTTGCAAGTTCATTAACTTCCCTTTTGAGCTAAGTAGCATTATGCAAAGCACCGAAAGAGAGTAAGAAGCACTGAATAGAAGTTATTGGAAAAAGAAAATAAGAGGAAGCAAGAGGAAATTTAACTAAGACCCCAAAGAGTCTTTACAAGAGAGATGCTTAGGCTTCCCACTTCATGAACAATTAAGGAGTGAGGGTCAGTGACCAATCTTTCCCAGTTTTGATTCCAACATTGTAGAATACTTTATCCTCTGACATTGGGATGGCCCCCATCAGATTGGCTTTTTAGAAAGCTCTGAAAACAGTTCCATTCTAAAAAGCATTTGAGAAATGATGGGTCTCCCTTCTCTTTTTGTGTTTGTTGTTTTATTTTCTGGTCATTAAGTTATGAATGTTATAGAGATGTAGAGAGGCCTGTTTTCTGTTGGCTCCGGCTTTTATTCTGGTACACTTCTTTGTGTCAATGTGATGGGGCACTTTATGTATCAAATAATTATACCAATACCATCCAGTCTTCTTCTTTATGCCTTTTTGTCCTTGCAAATCATTCTTGCTTCCCAAAACCAGATGCATAAGCTGACTTTTATTCTTTAAATTTCTCATTTTTCTCATAATTGCTCACCAACTCCATCCAACCACAAGTCTTTCTTCTAACCTATTCATCCTTCCTCCATATATTCGTTTTGCAACGTGATTATCATTTATTCAGTGAGCCAAACTATTCAATTGACTTCTTTTATACTGATCACTCATTTTTGTATTCAGTTCACATTCATTTATCACCTATTCATTTCTGAGCCCTTTTCTTTCTTTCTTTCTTTTTTCATCAGATTTGAACTCTTCACTGCATTATACAGTCAAAATCTGCTGCAAATCATTGTTTCTTAGACAAAAGCACACCACTGTGTTTGTACAAATGCACACACATACATATTCAAGTCCCCAAGCAACACAATTCTAATATCAGCTATAAGCATTCTTTATACGTTTATCTCTAAATGAGATAAATTCCACTGAGGGGACATTACAAATCCTAATGCTAGTTTTGCACAGTGTTTGAATCACTTGCTAAGCATTCCATTTATTTTTATGCCACCTTTACATCCATTTTATACTGCTCTTACTATACGCATGTAGTGCATCCTGCTCCATTCATTATTTAACTGCATTCAATGTTCACATACAATGTTTAAAACTACTCACTTTTCATATGCTTTCTTTAAATCAACAGATGGCCATATTTCCCACATACCGTATTTTCTGGCGTATAAGACCACTGGGCGTATAAGACGACCCCCGAATTTTCCTGTTAAAATATAGGGTTTGGGCTATACTCGCCGTATAAGACTACCCCTCTTCCAACGCACACCAAATAAAAATTAAAAAACATCAACTGGCTCACCCACAATGTAAAAGCAGCTGTGCTAGACCCAAAATGGCCCCTGCAACAAGCAGGAACCTCACACAGCCACAAAAAGCCCAAAAAAACAACTTTCACACTTCACACACACACAACACAACACAACACAACTGGCTCACCCACAATGTAAAAGCAGCTGTGCTAGACCCAAAATGGCCCCCGAAACAAGCAGGAACCTCACACAGCCACAAAAAGCCCAAAAACCCAACTTTCACACTTTACACACACAAAATTCCACATACAGCTTTGTGAGATTTTGTGTGTTTGTGTAGTTAGAGTGAAACACTACAAAAACATACTAAATCTCAGAAAGTTGCACAAATATTATTTTATTTTATTTTTATTTTTATATGAAAGCTAAATTTAAAACTTCCTAAACTTTAAATGGCTAGGTCTAAAAAAGAACAACTAAAAAAAACCCCAATTAACTATTTTTTTTAAAGCTCCCAAAGGGGAAAAAAACTTACCCAATAGAACAGGGGTCTCCAACCTTGGCAACTGTAAGACTTGTAGACTTCAACTCCCAGAATTCCTTAGCCAGCTTTGTTTTGCTGGCTGAGGAATTCTGGGAGTTGAAGTCCACAACTCCCTGCCTGCTTGATTGCAGGCAGGGAGTTGCTTGCTGATGGAATGGATTCAGGTAAGCGAAGCAAGGCAAGCGAAGCAAGGCAAGCGAAGCAAGGCAAGAAGCTAAGGTAAGCAAGCTGGAGGGGGAAAACTTTTTTCCTTCTCCATGGCTCTGGCGATCCCAGCTGAGTTGCCTGATTAGCAGATCGTCAGAGCTTGGATCGTCAGAGCCATGTGAAAGGAGAAAAGTTTTTCCCTTCTCCATGGCTCTGGCGATCCCAGCTGAGTTGCCTGATTAGCAGTTCGTCAGGGCTTGGATCGTCAGAGCCATTTAAGGCTCGTCAGAGCCTTTCGGGCTGGTCTGCCTGGTTACAGGAGAATGACACCCGGCGTATAAGACGACCCCCAACTTTTGAGAAGATTTTCATGTGTTAAAAAGTTGTCTTATACGCCGGAAAATACGGTATCTATATTTCTCAATGACCTGCCAAAATGCAAAATTCTCATATGAATACCCCCTGGCATAGATCTGCAGTGTCCTTCCCAAAGTTTGCTCATTGTCACTTTTCATACCCTGGCCTTAACCCTAACTTCTTCCCATGCAGATTTAGCAAACTGATTTCAAAATATATTTTTCATAAGAAAGCGACAATAACATTTTTACATTGCCAGACATGGATATGGCCTTCACACATATGTTAAACAAATTGCAGTGATATCCATAAGCAACCCATAATCTTTGCTTAACATTTCTCCATTAATACCATGTACACCTTCTTGCCTAACAATTTTTCAATATTTTTATGGCATTTATGGCTTTTTGTTTTATAATTTCTTTCTGGGATGCTACCATTCATCACATTGTCATCAGTTCCACTCTTCAGCATTTTACTATCTTTAAATACTTCTAGCATCAACAGAGAGGGAGGGATACAACACCACCTATCTCTGTCTATAACACAGTCTTTTCAGAAGTTCCAAGAAGATTCCATACCCATTTGCATTCTGATTTAGGTGACCCTGAGGACACAGATAAACCCCTAAGTTACCTCAACTGGTCTCAGAGAGAGTGCTAATGACCAGATGACTGCAAAGAAATATAATCTTTCCATTCCTCCCCTCTTCCCTAACCATTATCCTGTCAGAACTAATCCTTCCATTCTCCCACCATCCAGCCAGAACTGATGAAGCTTCTTAGATGAGAAGCAAAAAGATAGTCCAGTTGCATTTTGAAAAAGCACCTTTGAGACAATCATTATCTGGATGACTGAGAATCTCTATGGAAACTTCTGGCGTTTTCTCATTTCTATTTCATTTTCCAATTGTGGCATCATTAATTTTATCCACTCTGCTGATGATGTCTTGTTTAGCCATTTTCATCTACTTAGCCCTTCCCCTTGGGCCAGTCACTTTTTCTCAACCCCAGGGCAGAGGCAAGGACAAGCCACTTCTGAGAAACATTGCCAACAAAAGGAACTTATACAACATTCTCTAAAAATTGGACATGACTGAATCAGTGGTGGGTTTCAAAATTTTTTACTATCGGTTCTGTGGGTGTGGATAGGTGGGCGTGGCAGGGAAAGGATACTGTAAAATCTACATTTCCATTCCACTCCAGGGGAAGGATACTGCAAAATCCCCATTTTCTCCCGATCAGCTGAGACTTGGGAAGCAGAGAATAGATGGGGGCGGGGCTAGATGCCAAATCTTTCCACATCATTTTATATTCACTAGTCATTCATTCCATTGAGAGATTAGCATAACGTTTAATATATTTTTATGCTTTTTCTTCCTGCTACCATTCTATTTTTTCCTCTACTTTCTTTCACTTCTTTTCTTTTTTCTTTTCTTTTCTCCCATGTTCATTTTTTTGGAATTTAATTCTCAATACTATTAAAATTGGTCTGTCCCACATGTACAAACTTTTATCACCAATGTTTCCTTCACTGTTCTCTAAATTTATATTTATTCCTTTGTCTCATAGACTTCCATGCAAAACATGTATTCAAAAGAAACCGATTTATTTTTACAAAGACACTCACTAAGAAATCACATTTTCACTCATTCCTGAATTTCTGGAATGGCCCAATTTTTACTTCCTCTTTTTGTTTCTTTCTATTCATGTATGATATCCAACAGAATATCTTCCCCCTCCCCCCCGGATAGCATTCAATTTAAATGTTGTAACAATTCCCAAAATTCATTCTGTACTTTTTCATTATCACCATTTGATAATGAATAATTGTAGTTTACAATCCAACTACCACCGGATTGTGGATTTTATATGCATCAACAACAATGTAGGTGGTACCTGTTCATTCTTTCTGACATACATCTTAACTCTTCCATTCACAATTAGCTCAATATCTTCATTTCAGTACATAAATTCACCAACTCCTGTCTACAAGATAAGAATAGCTTCTCTTGCTATTCTGAGGGCCTCATGCTATTCAATGCAAACTAGGGCCACTGAATTAAGATATCTTGCTATTTCCTGCATACCACCAATTTGAAATTATATACAATATATTGACAGTCACTCTGAATCGAAAATTTAGACACTAGGTTTTGCACAAATTGGTTGTAGGAACTAACGAAGAATACTGGGCAGATTTTAGCATTAGATCTTGTTCAGTTTGCCCTGTGGATCTGAATGCTCACACCTGCACTCAAGTTGCCACTTTCTTTTGGGGAGAAAAATATAAGAACGTTTCACTAAATATTTCCTGTTGTGCATGTGTGAATTTTCTGCTACCTATGTAGAAAATCTAAAGGCATAAACACAAAATCTTAGATCTGGTCTCTAGCTGTCTCATGTAATAAACCTCTGGAACGAAATGTTGCAGCCATAAATTAAGTCCACTCCATTAAAAACCAATGCTACAGATTATTTTGAATGCCATAACATATGTTACATAATTGTCTGTCTATCTGCCTGTCTCTTTGTCTCTAAATGGTCTCATGGTGGAAATTAAAGAAGTGAACACCTTGGGTTCCAAGACTGATTCTCTTGGAACAAGATCAGTTCCAAGCATTAGACACTCGTCTTTACTTCTGACATGTCAGCCACAACTCATCTTTTTAAAATATTTTTCAATTCTCTCTTGCATTGTATCAATATGGGCAAGAACAAATAATGTTCAGAATCTGTTGGAGGATGATTCCGTGAAGGTGATCTAGTCAAACCAAATTGACAGGCTCTCTACTTCTTGATGTGCTTCAGTTCTTCTGAGGAATAACTGCTCCTTTTCTTTTGTTGCCATTCTCACTAAGCCACTGAGATTCTCAACACTTAACAGCTTTTCATCTGTGAGCATATAATGTTCATTTAGTTCTGTCAGTTTCATTAGCTGCCATCTCAAATACCATGCACATATAAGCCGGCATCAAAAACTTTCCTTGTTCAAATGATACGTTATGTGTGTCACAGTCGGTTGGCTAATTTAAGCCGGATCACTGCTTCTTTTTTGACAGCTGTAACAACTTGGGGGACAAATTGCTAGCCTTCCCAATGGATAGCTACACAAACAAAGATATTTTAAGATATTTCACTCCTAAAATTCATCTGTGCTGATGCAGTATGTTGACACTTCCAAGAAGTGTATATGTGTATAAGTAGAGAATCTATAGCAAAAGCTGAAGCTGCTTTTTAACACAAATATTATCTTGGATTTAAGAAGCAGTTTTGCTAATGAGTCTGCAATGGAAAATTTTAGACAGGCTCTAGTGGGTCCTTGTAAACACCTGGGCCTATCCAGTATGAAGAACAGAAAATATAGAATTCAGGTGCATATGTGTCCCTATTCCCATAAAATAAATACTTTATGTAAAAATTTAACATGCAAGAAAAACAGTGCTAGTCCAGTCTTTCTCCTGTTAAGGCAAGTTTCTGTATACAAAATGTTTATTTATATATTTGGTATGGAGGAGTAGAGAGACAGGTGATCACATGATCTTCTACCAGAAGTTTAAAATAGCATTTCCTAGATACACCCTTTTAAGAAACTGTTTTCTTACAAAACAAATAAATAATATGTGTGGTGTGCTTACAAGTGTGTGCTTATAGGAGATTTAAAAATATTTAAGGTGAGAAGTTAGCCATGGGCATATTATGTTAGATGTAATACCGTGTTTTCCCGAAAATACGACCTACCCCCAAAATAAGCCCTAGCCCGATTTTTTGGGGGTGGCCTAATATATGCCCTACCCCAAAAATAAGCCCTAGTGAAGGGGATGGGACAGGAGCACAGGAGGTAGCCCTTCCCTTCCCCATTCACCTCATGGCTGCTGGGCCCCTTAACCACAGTCCGCTGATCAGCTGATCCAGTGAAGGCTGGGAGTTCTGTCTCTACGGGTGCCTGGAGATGTTTCTGTTCTGTCCCCGACTCACACACGCACACAAACAGTCAGCCAGGAGTTAATAAAACCAGCAGTCAGGAATTTCTTTGAGATAACAGCACTGGCAGCAACCCAGTAGCTGCTTACCAAAAACTTTACTCACAAAGGGAGGTTTTCCTCCTCCGTCAGATAAACCAAAGTAAGTTCACAAAGCCAAAGAATTGTCAAGTCCAGTAATAAGTCCAAGGAAGGCATATAACGAAGTTCCAGAAACGCAGTAGGACTTGCTAGCTTTTCAGTTTTGTCCGTCACAAAGCTTGAATGGCCACCACACCCTCTTTTATCCCCTGTGGCTTGTGGTTCAGTGACTCAGCTTAATCTCTGGCACGCCTCCTTCTCTGCTGCGTGCGCTTGTCTTTCCGACACTATCGGGGATCCAGCCAAGACTTATCTCCGTCGCTGTCTAACTGTGGCTGCTCGGAAGTGCCTGGCTCCTGGCCTATCTCTTCTCCTTCGGAAGACACCTGAGGCATTGCCAGAGAGGAGGGTCCTGGAGAGGGAGGCCTTGCCAACTCCTCTCCTTCACTTTCAGAGTCTTCTCCCACCGATAAAACGGGCTCGGGGGTTGGAGTCACAACAGTTTCCAGTGCACTCTTGCTAGCTCCAGCCCTGCCCACAGCGCCAGGCATCCTTGCAGCCAAGGGCCCCTCTGTTCCGCAGCTCCTCTTGTGGCTATGGAGCAGGTGGCGACCACAGTTTGCGTTCTACCAGGCCTGGAGCTTGGGTGTGCCTAGGCTGCTGCTATGATGAGGCAGAAAGCCATGTGGCCCGTCGCAATTGGCTCCCCCCTGCCTCTACCCATCTGCTGCTGCTTGAGAAAAGGACAGGCAATTGTGGAAGATTGTGGGAAGCATGTGCTTATGATAGAAGCAAAGTCCAACCTGTCCCTTTCAAGCGATCAAATGTCTTGTGTGTGTGAGAGAGAATGAGAGAATGAGAGAGAGAGAGAGAAAGAGAAATGACGGAGGGAAGTAACAAGAATTGCAGGCAATGCTGTTTGAAAGGGTTTCCTGCCATTTCTCTCTCTCTCTCTCTCTCTTCCCCCCCTCTCTCCCTCTCCCTCCCTCTCTCTCTTCTTGCTCTCTCTCACACTTGGGCTCTGCTACTGAGACTTAGCTAGCATCCATAACAGGCACCTAGAGTCCTAGACCATGGGCACCAGTAATTGTTGTTGTTTTTCCTTTTCCTTTTCCTCCAGAGACTACTGTTGCATTTCCCATCTATACTCTCTTTGTTGAAATACTTGAAAGTTTTATCATTCCATATTACTAAAAAGAAGGGTGACACAATGGACTCTATTGAGATTTTCTGGCTGCAGATAATACAATTTTCAAGATATTATAATTGCAATTATAGGAATAGAGCCCAGGGGCAAATCCTGAGCATCACATTACCTCAGAATCATTCATCAACTTTAATTCTAATATCTTGCTTTTTCAAATGTTTATATTTCAATGTAATATCCATCCATCTACCCATCCATCTTTTATTTCTTACACAATTATCATCATCATCTACAAAAGTCTTCAAATAGCAGTAGAATTAAGAAAGCAAAAACAGTACCAATAAGAATAGGTGCCTTGGGTGCAGTCCCAAAACATCTGGAGCACCACTTGAACATCATCGGCATTGACACACTCTTCATAAGTCAATTGCAGAAGGCAGCTTTACTTGAAAATGCTTATATCCTGCAATAATAACACTGTCAGATAACATCTGTCCATCCAGATCCTTGGGAAGGATTCAATAGATAGATTAAAAATGCCAAATTCAGTCTAAACATCTGGCTGGCTGTGGTACAAACCATGATAAACTGTTGAAACCAGCAGCTGATGTTATTCGCAATTTTCCCTGATATTTATGATTTACTGAACAATTTTCTCTAATATATTTTGCTTTAGAATCACAGTGAGGTGAGCAAATAAATGAGCCAACCAACAAACTAACAGAACCACCCCAATATGGAGTTTTTGGTACATAACTTTCCCAGTTATGCTTTCAAATACATGCGTCCTTGTGCAAATATTGAAATGGATAATGAGACATGTTAGCAGACTCTTGGCCATTATTTTGTTCTTATTTGTATCTATTAAAACATTCCCTTAAAACCTGTGGTTAGATTGCACCCAGAAACCTATTGAGTCAATGAGCAATATCAATACTGCTATTTATGCTACTGCTGATCCATTTCAGTGTTGCAGGTAATTATAATGAAGTGATGAGCTAAGGTGGCTGAAGGAGGAAGGTTCAAAACTCAAGCAGTGATGAAGAAAGACCCTCAAATGATCTACTTGACTGCAGTCTGAGATGTATGTAAGGGCCTAAATTGCTATGGAAATGGTAAACTGACATTCACTTTTTTAATGGTATGATTTGTTTCAGTCAGAACAACAGAATGTTGGAGATAATGAGCAATTTAATCAAGTTAGGCTAGATGTTATCTTGAAAACCATAAACAGAGAAGAACAATAAAATGTAGAATGCCACTGATCTATGGTTTTATATGTATATAATTACACATAGTTTAGAAAAGTTTGTCAAGAATCAAGTTTCACTAACAAAGATAAATGTTTCTCAATCTCAAAATTCCCTCCATTCCTAATATCCAGATTAGATGGAAGTGTCTGTCCTTGAAATTCTTTGTCTTCTCTTTAAAAAAAAAAAGCACCAAAACAACTAACCCAGGCTTCTTAATTTTCTAAGGTTTCCCTTGACTTGTCATAGAAAATTTGATGTGCATGTTCCACATTTTTTTAAAAAAAGCATATTACCTCACAAAAAGGGCTCATCCAGCAGAATGTCTCCTTTTTCTAAAATTGTTTTTGCTTCATATAAGCAAAAAGTCAGTAAACAGTAAAACAGAACTTCTTATTAATCAACAAAAGAGGTGAAAATGGAAAAAAAAAGCTGATGGACTGGGCTGGGAGACATCTAGGCTTTATGAGGAAACCATCTCAGCCCATTTTGGATGTCATGAAAAGTCATAAGATGGTTAACTAATTTGGTGTCATGATATATCTGTGGCCAAGATATGCAAAGAGATTCTTGGAGGAACTGTAATAGTATTTTGCATCATGTGCCCTGGTTGTGCCCATGTGTGCACACACATGTCTTTAGCAGGCATAATAAATTAACTAGTCTTATGAACTAAAACTGCAAGCAGAAATGTTGTATTTAGGTGTCTAGTTTTTATACTCAACCAATCTCATTGTACATATGTTGTGCACGGACAATAAACATTTGAATTGAATTATACCTTCATCTCTAGTTTATTTATACCTTTATCCATTTTCTATGTCAGCTTGTAGCCCAATTCCCCAGGAATTCTGGGGAATTCTGAGAGTTGATGTCTACAAGTCTTAAAATTGCCAAGGTTGGACACCCCGGTCTACAAAATTCTTTTAAGAGATAATTTCAGAGAAATGAGGCTGTAATTCTCTGCTCATTTACCTGGGAGTACATTTTACCAAACTTGGTGGCAAAGATTTGATTGGTGTACATTGAACTTGTTACTCCATTCAGAAATAACAGATGTTAATTTTCTTTAGTTTGTTGAGCTTGGAATTTTTAGTCTGCTGACATGTATGATACAGTGGCCTGCCTTTGATCATGAAGCAGTCTAATGAATCAATCAAAATCAAGCACTCCTCTCAGAGAGCATAATCATCCACAATGAAACAGGGTTCTGCTATTGATCTTTTATTAATCTAATCTCCCCTTTAGCACCAGCCTATCATTAAATTCCTTCTACCACTTGTCAAACTCCTACCCTACAGCAGTGACAGCTGGAGCCATTTTTATTATACTGACAACATTCTCATTAAACCGTTACATTACCATACATTATCAAAATACAGTCACTGCCAATATGACAATGGGCTCAATTCATGTCTTTTAGCCAATTGCTAAACTGCCAACATGATTGTCCCTCTAGTTCTACGGGAACAATGCTATCAGATAATGAAATATATCAGACAACATCTCCCTTATTATTTTTTTTAGCCTTTGCTTCCTACTTTACTGTTGGCAAATTAGCTTGCTTTAAAAATGCAGAGATTCACCAACAGTGAGGGTGTGCTTTATAGTAACCATTCTCATGAATTTGGAGGGGGGGGGAATGTAGTTTTTTGAAAGCTGGGTTTTAGTAAAAGAATGGCTAACAAGGGAATTGAGAAGGCTAAGAGAAAACAGTCTCCAATTTCCTTAGTTTTAAGTATGCATAGTTCTGAACTGGATTATAATAATTGTCAGGGACTTAATACTTACTCCTTAATACCATTCTTTTTCATTCCCCGTGACAAATTCTGATGGCTAAGGGACTTCTTGGGGACATAATTTAAAGTGGCATAAAATCTTGCTGCTGAAAGATAAATAGCTTGCCTCCTTGTGTTGACAAGCAGAACTTTTTAGTTTGTTTACTTCTAGATTTTGCCAGTACTAGTGTACTCAATACACAAGAGGTTAGGCTAGGACCCTAGGTTAAAATGAAGTTAGGTAGTTCATAAATACCGTAGATTGTCATATGCTGTGCAAACTAGGCAGATCTGATAACTGTAATATGGTAATTTAATCTGGGATTTGTATATAATCTGGGTTGTATTTTGTTAAAGCAATTTTGAGCTTAGCAATTTGTATGAATCCAGCCACTATGATAAACAGTAAGAGTGACATTTCTTTAACAGAGTTTTAAATGTAATATAGTTAAAACGTAAGAAACTATAAATCCTGTTTTGACTGTAGCTATTGGAGCTAGTGACCGTGAATCCATCATTTTTAAAAATAAAATAAAATAAAATACAGTCCTTTATTATTTATTTTCAGATCCAGCATACTGTGCAAGTAATCATATAAGAAACTCACTTTAATGAATGGACAATAATACTGTACACTAGAATGGAATAGAATAACAGAGTTGGAAGGCACCTTGGAGGTCTTCTAGTCCAACCCCCTGCCCAGGCAGGAAACCCTACACCACTTCAGACAAATGGTTATCCAACATCTTCTTAAAAATTTCCAGTGTTGGGGGATTCACAACTTCTGCAGGCAAGTTGTTCCACTTATTAATTGTTCTAACTGTCAGGAAATTTCTCCTTAGTTCTAAATTGCTTCTCCCCTTGATTAGTTTCCACCCATTGCTTCTTGTTCTACCCTCAGGTGCTTTGGAGAATAGCTTGACTCCCTCTTCTTTGTGGCAACCCCTGAGATATTGGAACACTGCTATCATGTCTCCCCTAGTCCTTCTTTTCATTAAACTAGACATACCCAGTTCCTGCAACCGTTCTTCATATGTTTTAGCCTCCAGTCCCCTAATCATCTTTGTTGCTCTTCTCTGCACTCTTTCTAGAGTCTCCACATCTTTTTTACATCATGACGACTAAAACTGAATACAATATTCCAAGTGTGGCCTTACCAAGGTATTATAAAGTGGTATTAACACTCCACGTTATCTTGATTCTATCCCTCTGTTTATGCAGTCCAGAACTGTGTTGGTTTTTTTGGCAGCTGCTGCACACTGCTGGCTCATATCTAAATGGTTGTCTACTAGGACTTCAAGATCCCTCTCACAGTTACTACTATTGAGCAAAGTATCACATATACGGTACCTGTGCATTTTGTTTTTCTTCCCTAAATGTAGAACCTTGCTTTTTTCACTGCTGAATTTCATTTTGTTAGATAGCACCGAATGTTCAAGTCTGTCAAGATCCTTCTGTATCTTGAGCCTATCCTCTGGTGTATTGGCTATTGACTAGAAGCTAAAGAAGTAAAAGACTGGATATGAGTACATTTGTCCAGGTGATATGAGTGTCCAGGTTTATTCTGATGCCTGGGGAATAATATGCAGTACTGCATTCTCTCTCACACACACATATAGAAGACCTTTAGTTTCTCTCCCATTTCTCAGGATTCCACTGGGCAAGTAGGTGGATAAAACTCTGCAGAGAGATAATTGAGTTGGGAGTGGTTGTACAGGAAAACAGTAAGGGAGAGACAAAGAGTTTTATTTATTTAAGATTGTGAGTTTTTAAATATCTAATTCTTTCAAAGCCGATTTTCTAAATTAGATGTAATATGCATATTTTCAGGTGACATGAGTTAATTACTCTCCCTACCCCTGTTGGAAGAAAAAAAATCCATCTAGTTCAGTTCCAAGGTGGGAGAAAGGCACTGGAAATAAAATGGAGGCTGATTGGAAAGAAAGTTTATTGATGAACACAACCAACACACACACACACACAGTGTGCAGTTCTGGGACAGCTGACAAATTAGCTTGATGAGTGCAAGGGTTTTTATACAGTTTTTGAAATGCTGCTAGGGGTTGTGCAATGTCTTAAATGCCCTTAGGAGATTGTACAATGTAGTGAGCTCTGTGTCTTTTTGCTAAAAGGGTCATGTCCTGTTCTTAGAATTTGGTTGGAGGAGAATGTAAATTTTAATCCCATCTCTGGTGATGAAGGTCTTTTATTTTGTGAATAGGCTGGCCCAATCTTTCTTAATGGGCACAAAATATCTGCTGGGGGCTATAAGAAAGACTGAGTCGTCTGCTTTCTGTCTTTAACAACATGTTTCTCCATTTCTCCCTTTCGGGAAATATAATATTCTGCTGCTTTTAATATTCCCCAAAATATTTCATTCTTCTAGGAGAGTGGGGAGGCTTCCCACATCACCTATTTTTTGTCAAATGGGGCTTCACAGAAGTGGTGAACTGTCAGCCTTACAAAGTAGTCCATACAAGAAGCACAAAGATGAACTAATTCTACTTTATTCTAAGGTTGCATTGCCGAGAATCTTGCAAGTCTCAAAGTCCATCTCTGCTTCCACCCTTCACCATTACAGTTCAAGAAACTAGAATGGGTCCTTTCTGAGATGTTTGCTATACCCACATTGCTTCTACGGTGCTACGGTACTACTTATCTCGTTGCTGCCTTGCTGCAGTTTTTCACCTGTCTTCCTAAAACATTCCCAGATACCTTTACATAGACTAATATACTCTGTGAATGGAACTCAGCCCAGTTCTAGGGCTATTTTTCACTTCAGGATTTCCTATTTATTAAATGAATAGTAAGTGATGTTTTGATAGCATAGCAGAGAAGATGGGGACATGTTGCAAATGTGACTACTAACATGGTTAGAAGGAAAGAGATAGATGACACAACATGATTCAACCAACCATTATTTTCAGCTGAACCCTGACAGAAAATTAAGACACAATTCTAACAGAAGACATTTTCCCCATAAATAGAATATCATGGAAAAAAATAGGACAATTTTTAAATCTTTCAATTCACCCCCATGTGGTCAGAAATAAAAAGTGCAATAAATATGTTAAAGAGGGCTAATGAGTCCCAGGCAACCAGGTTCTCATCTTTGGAAGAGTTTTTTAGAATGTAATGAGATAATTACTGCTAATTGGTATAATGGGAGGAAAGAATATGATGGGTGTATAAGAAGAAAATAAGTTCTAACAGCATGCTAAATCTCTGCTACTTAATCAGGCACCATGGGGGATAATATATAATTTGCCATGCAGCGTGGCAAACTTCTAATGTTTTTAGTTTGCAGCTTTTGCTTTTAGTTTATTGTTTAGCACAAAGAGATTTAGCCTCTTCACCTGCCAGGCAAAGTTATTTTTGCTGCATCCATTGTTTAGACTTAAAATTAATTTAACATGTTTCACATGTTTTTATTTTATAGGAGTCTCTGCAGATTTTACTCCGCTAGTCATTGCCAACTTTAGAGGGTGATGTTCATCTCCAATGGTTTCAGGCAGCCAGTGCTGCCTGAAGACATTTCTGCAGTCATGTGGTGACTGCACAGTACTAGCCACAAAGTGCTGTTACCTTCCCACCGAAGAGGCACCTATTTATCTACTTGCATTTGTATGCTTTCAAACTGCTAGGTTGGCAGGAGCTGGGGCTAGGATGAGAGTTCACCCGTCACGTGGAGCTTGGGTCTCAAACCTGCGCTCCCAGCTTTTCAGCATCTTAACCCCTGAGCCACCACACCATTTTTAAAAAATATATACTTCACACTATTTTATTTTTAAGCAATATTGCTCAAGAATAATGGTAAAAATAAAAATGGTGACCGTAGTAAAAATGAGCACAAGTCCATTAGGAATTCTATTCATAGGAAGACTTTGCATTTATATAAAAGAGCTTAGTATTGCCTGGCACACGAGCCATTAAGATCATAGATTCCCATGTTACGAGTTCTCCACCAGAGACACTCAAATATTTATATAAAGCATTACATTCTATTTCTTTGGGGTCCTCTGACATCAGTGCACAATGTAATCCAAAGGGGAAAAAAGGGAGGGAAAACTGGTGTGAATTAAGAAAGCAAACATAATGATATTTTTTCTTTGCCTTTTATTTTATTGGAAGCATAAATACATGCCCTCTTTTGTGGTGAAGAGTTCCAAATGCCCTGATTTTCTGACTGCAAGTACTGTAAAGTAAAACTACTGGTTTGCTACTTAACCGCTGCCCTAGGATGGTTTTGCTATGATGCCAAAAGATCACAGGCCACGACAACATCAACACTGCTTGAGGCTGGAAGTGCTGGCAATCCTTTGCCCACATTTGAGAAACCCACAAAGGACACAATTCATTCTTTCCCCCCTCGTTCTTTGATCTGTCACACACCCCTCTTTGTTACTGTATTTGAAGGTGATAAGGAAATTAATTAGGGAAAAGATGACCCAATTCAGACATTCAAATTTTAATCTTCCGGGCATTATGCAAGGGTTAGATTAAAAAAAAAGAAAAAAGAAAATTGAAGGATCTTGTGATTTATTTATTTATTTAAAAAATAGGTTTCTACCTACATGAAGTTTGTCATGGAATTGAAATTATTCAAGCATATTCCCATAATAATGAGGCCCAAGGAATATTTGAAGATTTTCTTTAAATGTTGTGACATGGATAAATTACTGATGTTTAGAGGAACCTTCACAGATATCTATTGTAGTGACTCCTTTTGTCTAACTCCTCTTCTCTAATCACACTGGTGATCTAAATGAAGAGAAAGGGTCTTTTGTACTATACTGCTTTGTACTGTTATCCACCATGCAGAAAATATACTGGTATGAATTTTGCTGATCCCTACCTGTTCCAATTGCCCCATCATTCATCTTACTTCACTCCAAAGTGGTGGAAAGTCTAACAGGTTGTGTGCATAGTGAGGTGCAGTGGTGGGTTGCCCCCGGTTCGGACCGGTTCACAAAAACTGATAGTAAAACTGGTGGGAATCTCTGCCCACTGACCCAGATGTCATCATAAGTGAACTGCGCATGCACAGAAGCTTCTGCGCATATGCAGAAGAGCATGCGCGCACACGAGCGAAGCGAGAGAGCGCGCGTGGGCACGATGCAAACCTGTAGTAAAGGTAAATAGAACCTACCTCTGGTGAGGTGGCACAAAAGAGAAAAGGCCATTTTAACATCAGTATATATAAGGACCTAGGGAAGTGTCAGTCATGGGCTGGAGACAAGATGAAGACAAGATGGTGTTGCAGGGCATATAGATCAAAGTGGTCAAGGTCCAAAGTCTCCCTGCTTGCAATGCAATCAACTAGGGTAGGCAACTCTGAGGTAGAGTCCAGTGGTGGGTTGCTACCGGTTCGCACCAGATCGGGTGAAACGGTAGCAGCGACAGAAGGAGGCTCCACCCACCAGCCTGGACACTTCTGCACATGCGCAGAAGCGCCACGCGCACAAGAGAACCGGTAGCAAAGGGATTTAGAATCCACCCCAGCAGATGATTAAACTCTAAGGTCAGCAGAGCAATAAGAAAAATAATAGGCTATTTTCTTCACTAAGAATATAGTAACGCTTTCTCCTTCCCATATTGAACAGTAATGTCTGAAAATGATGCATAATAACAATGGAATGGAATGGAATGGAACGGAATGGAACGGAACGGAACGGAACGGAACGGAACGGAACAGAACAGAATTCTTTATTGGTCAAGAATGGTTGGCACATGAGGAATTTATCTCTGGTGCATAAGCTCTCAGTATACGTACAAACAACAGAGTGATAAGTCATAGATCATAAATCATAAAATACAAACAACAATTCATAAATCATAATATACCAATAGAAGAAGATAGCAGGAAAGATGAGAGGTGAGAAAGATGAGAAGATGACAAGGATAAGAGCAATACAGTAATAATAACTCTACTAGAAGAGACAGGTCTCAGCAGAAGAGCCAGACTAAGTGTATCAATTAATCCATTTACTATGGTGACAAAGTAGAAAAAGAATCCTGTACTGAATTAGTCAATACCCAGGATAATAAGAATCACATCAGATATTAAAGTTCCCTGGCATCTGTCAACAGGTGAGCACTGAGACTCAGGAGGTATGGGTGAGGAGGTATGAGCAACCATAGCATAGTCCTGTAGGGTTAGTGGAAGAAGAACAACTACAGACAGAAGAATATTGTGTTTGAAAATTGCAGCATTATGGCCTGTATTATAAATTGGAACCAACAAAGTGAAGCCACTTGAAATAAATCTTTGAAAATAATTTATCTAGACTCAAATATCATTTCACAATGATTAGCAGATCAAAGTTGATTCATTATCAGACATAAAATAATTAGAGAAGCAGAACTTGAAAAGGTTCAGAAAAATTGTGAAAATGAAAGACCCCAGAACTATAATAGAAGAATAAATTCAAATGACAACATTTGAAATAAGGAAAGCAATTGGTATGAACTTAGAAGATTACTTAGAAGAAATTACAACAACAGAATCAGTACAACCTATGGATTTAGTTCCCAACAAGAAAAATTAGAATATTATGATATTTGCAGAATTACCTGCAAAGTATAAGACAAAGACTTTCAGCATTGAAAGTAAATGTCCAAATAGATCTGGGATCTGTAATGCTGGATATGAATAAGGTTCTTGCAAAGATAAAAAATATCATCTATATTTTTAATTTATTTATTTATTTTATTTTATTTTTTCATAATTAGAAAGCCAAATGCAAAATCCCATACAATCCCAAAGGGGAAGTTTCGACTAGAGACCAGGATAAAGAAATTAAGACTAGATGCAAGTAATTAAAAAAAACCACGAAAGAGTAAAAATTGAAGTATGCCAAAATCAGGACAAGGCTAATAATAATAAAAAAAGGCTTAGCACTAGAAAAATGGAAGAAGCTTTGAACATCATAAAGCAACAAATAATAACAATAGCTGAGAAAATAGCATGCTATGAAGCATAAATCATCCAATTTAAGGCAGATCAGCTGTTTCAATATCAGAGACGATTCTACCAAAGTATAAATGGTAACTGAAAATCTGAAAATAGAAAACAAAACAAAAATCAACAACCCAGATTTGGAAAAATGTATGGGAAATGCAGAAAGACTATAACAAAAATGCTGGATGGATAAAAAAAAAATTGAAAATGAATTTGGTAGCAATCAAATAGAGGACTTAACAATAACAGAAGAAGTGGGTTAAAAAAATCAAGTGAAATTGATTAATTTGAAGTGCCCTTGCAATAGTAAGTGCAAGCAGGTTGCCAAGTGCTGAAATTTTGATCACTTGACTGTGAGGTCAACAGCCACAACAACCATAACTTCAGGACCATACATAAGTCCCTTTAGGGGTAGGGCTGTATTCAGCGCAGGCATGAAAATTGGGCTTGGGCTTATGTTTGGGATAGGTTCTATTTTCAGGGAAACACTCTATCGTATATTCAAATGAATGACCTTGAACAAATGGTTATAAGTTGAAGATTACTTGTACTATTTAGTCAGGGCATTATATTTTAAAAATGATCTTTGTACTGTGTTTCTCCAAAAATAAAACCCTGTCATATTTTTTTTGAACCCTGAAATTAGCGCTTGGCCTTATTGCCATGTGCTCAAAAGCCCGATTGGGCTTATTATCAGGGGATTCTTATTTTGGGGAAAACAGGGTATCAGTAAACTTCCATACTATAAAAAGCTGATGTGTTACGCTTACGAAACTTTTCATGTGGGGAACTAGCATTAAAACATGTTTTCCATACTTACTGTCTCAAGACATGCAGTCCAGAATTCTACAGCCTTCTTTGGTATTATTTGTAAAAGTGCTTCACAGAACCTCAGAACGGATAATATCTTTGGATGGTCCCAATTAATAGCACCAATTAAAATTGCCTCCATTACTCAATGTTCTTCAGCTGGAAAGATAATGTCAGTCATGAAAATGTACCCCACTACAGAATGAGGAAAGGCAGGATCATTTTCCAAAAGTATGAAGGACACCCTAAAGAGGAAAAATAATAAATAGAAGGAAGAATGGATGATGAATATAGTTGCAATTGTGGGCATCCTCCGAGGACCACGAACTTGCTTCTAAAGGCCAGTGGCTTTGCTTTATTTAGTCATCATATTTAGAAAACAGCATTTGGGGCCTGTCAGTTGCTGCAATCCATTTGTTTAGGGAAGTGCTGTTACTGATATATACAGTGCTTAATCATCACCGACACCTTATTGTGAATTTCTAGAAATAGGTCAGAAAAAGTGCTGCCTAGGACTAGAGAGATTACTTGGGAGACAGAACATTTTTAATAATAGAAGTGATGGACCAGAAATGATACACCGCAGGAGAGGAGAGGGGGGGAATAAAGAAGAACCTGAGATTATTTGTGGATGTGTTTGTATTTTTAATGTAAGGATGGATGTGAAAAACAATTTGGAGGCTTTATATACTCAATACTGCTATATAAGGTGTTGTGACTATGGTTTTGAAATCACTGCTTAAGTGTGTACCAAAGGGAGATTGGAAAAGCAGTGAAAGTAGACCATCATTCTTAACCACCACGATGCCAGCAAAATCATGGAAGCACCAAGTTTTTGAACTTGGACTGTGAGTCACATACAAATGCAAAACAGGCAGACTTTGCATCGCAAGAGAGTGATGCACATTTTGTCACTCTCCCCTTCCCCTTGGTCCTCCTGTGTACCCTGATGGTGGCCAAATGACAGTTAATGGATGAAAAAAGAGGTCTAACACTAAAGAAGAATGTGAGAGCCAAAAAGAAAGTAAGCTAACCAAAGGATCAAGGAGATGCATTCTAAAGGAGAGAACACATAAATGTACTCCTTGACATGTTGTTTCAGGGCTTCAGTCTTGGAATGAGGCCTTTAGTTTTCATCTAGAAATAAATAATTGACAATGCATAAAAGAGCAAGAAGTTCTATGAATCCTGGCAGGTCAGGCTAAATACAGGATTCCTTTTAGCTGCTCCATTTCACATCATTTCCTGGCAGAAAAGATCCAAGTTTTTGCTCAGTTCCTGCTAGGTCTTATTTCAAACCATGACAATTTTGGATTGCCTTAATTTGCTGACTGGGAAAGCAACCAAGAACTCCGTTGTCTGGCAGTTTAGGGTTTTAGAATCCAGAGGAAAGCAACATATGTACTTGGGATTTTTCTTCCTATGAGTGACACTCTCCCTCAATGCAGCCCAGGCTGGGGCTGCTGTACTTGTTATTAGTTTCACTTGTTTTACAAATAGTTGCCAGAATCCATATCTTTGTTCATGAATGAAGCAGAAAGAATATGAGATTTGGAAGAAACAAATGAACAAAAACAAAGGTAAAACTGAAAGATTTATCCACCCCTGTGCCTAAACCTGGCATTAGTAAAATGAGACTGTTGTCTTTAACTGCAAAGATAATTGAGGAGTTAGAAGCATCAGACCTGGTTCAGTTCCCTGGTTCTCAGCTGCAGTGAAGGCGACTGTAATGTTGAAATAAGCTTTGATGGCTACTGTTGGTGTATGTGGGATGAAGAAAATGACACAACTCCATTGCCATAGCCCTTCTTCAACCTTTCCTACTTCTGCTTCTATTCCTTTTTAGTTGGATTAAACTAATTTCTGCTACTTGAAAGAGAAGTTTAGAAAGGGGGAAGACTATGAGTTCAAGTCTCACCTTAGCCATGAAAGCCAGCTGGATGATGCTGAGCCAGTCTTAGCCCAACCCACTTTACAGGGATGTTGTTGTGGAGAAAATAGAAGGAGGAAGGTGTGTTAGATATATTCGCCACCTTAAGTTATTTGTAAAAATAATAAAGGCAAGATGGATACATTTACATATACATATGTGTGTATTTGTGTATGTGTGTATATACATACAGTATAGTATATGTATACACACATACACACATACATGTATACCAGTGGTGGGTTGCCCCCAGTTCGGACCCGTTCGCAAGAACTGGTAGTAAAACTGGTGGGAGGCCCCACCCACTGCCCCAGATGTCATCATCGGCGATCTGCGCATACGCGATCCCATTGCAAACCAGTAGTAAAGGTAAGTAGAACCCACCCCTGATGCACACATACACACACACACACACACACACACACACACACACACACAGAGTTTGTGTATGTGTATGGTATGTTGATTAGAGAGTTAGATTGGGTACTGATTTAAGTTCCTATTTAGCTACGGAGCTCAAGGAATCCTTTTCATCTGGACACTATCCCTCTACCCAATCTATGTCAAATGCTTTATTGTTATGAAGCTAAAATCGGAGGAGAGAGTGTTTTGTTCTGCCCAATTAAAAGGTAGAGCACAACATTATTAAAGTGAGATATCATGTAAATATAATTGAGTTAGATCATCATGATACCAAGGAAGTACTGTAACTAGAAAACCAAAGAAATAATTAAAGGTGTTTATTGCAAAAGTGATAATAAGTTGCTGCTGGAAGTTTGTTGAAGGCAACCTTTCCAGTGCTGAGAATAGTTTGTTTGTTGATAGAGCGCATGCTTTTAAAAAAGGTCCAATATTCAATTCATGTTCCAAAGGTGCTTTTTCAAATGACAGCTGGACTTTTCTTTTCTTTTCTTTTTTTCCCAATTTTTATTTATAAGTACAAACTAAACAGAACAATGAAACATACAAAACATAAAAACATATAAACATCCATTCCAATACATGTCCAGTTTGTCGCAACTGTAATATACATTTCTCTTTGTATTTTGACTCTTCCTTATTTGGTCATTCCCTTTTATCTATCTACTATTGATCTTTGTTGACCTATGTCTGTTCTTTGTTTCCATCATATTATATTTGGTCATTTTGTTTACTTCCTATTGCTTCATCTCTTTCCTATCTTTCAACCAACTATACCACTTTTCCCATACTAAGTAAAAGTCATGTTCTTCCCTATTTTGTAATTCCTTTGTGAGTCTATCTAATTCCGCACATTCCATAACTTTATTGATTACTTTATCTGGTGTTGGTATATCACTACTCTTCCAGTGTTGCGCGTATAGTATTCGTGCTGCTGTTATCATATGTATAATTAAATAGGTTGTTTCTTTTTCATAGTATCCATTCACTATGCCTAATAAGAAGCTTTCTGGTCTTAGTTCTATCTTTTGGTGTGTTATTTCCTCTATTTGTATTTTGATCCTTTGCCAATATTGTTTCGCCATTGGGCAGGTCCACCACATATGGTAATAGGTGCCTTTGTGGTGGTTGCATTTCCAACATGTTGATGGCGTGCCGGGGAACATTCTTGCCAATCTGGCTGGTGGCAAGTGCCACCTATAAAACATTTTATAGAGATTTTCTTTATAGGGTACAGACATTGTCAATTTATAATTTATTTTCCATAGTTTTTCCCATTTGTCTAATTGAATACTATAACCGAAATTTTTTGCCCAGGTTATCATATTTTCTTTCACTACCTCTTCTTCTAATTTATATCCTCGTAAATAATTGTAAATTTTTTTGATCAGTTTGTCCTGTGTCCCTTGCAAAATTTTATGTAATTCGGTTTGACCTTTTTGGAATTCAAATTGAGCCGAATCTTTATTGTATCTTGATTTTATTTGTATATATGGCCACCAGTCAATGTCTGTACCCATCTCTTTTAGTTCTTGCCTCATTCTTAGTTCCCCCTGATTGTTTAACAGGTCTTTATAAGTTTTCGTTTTGTTATAGTTGATGGCATTTGGATAGATCTGGGCTTCCATCGTTGACAACCACTCCGGGATTTTGTAATAATGTGCCTTTTTAATACTCTGCCATGTTTGGTATAATGCATGTCTGATTGTATGTCTTTGAAAATATTCATGCCTTTTGTCTGTGCCCTCCCATAAGAAGGCATGCCATCCTCACTAAAGATCGAATCCTTCCAAATTCTTTGCTTTTCAAACTGGATAACTGAGAATCTCCATAGATATTCAATTCATGGCAACTTTTGTTAAAGGAGATCAGATACAGGAGCTGGGAAAGAGCAGTGCTAGTGGTGTTGGAGAGAACCTACACGGTCAAGGAAGACATCCTTAGGATGAATGAATCATTGTTCCAACCTGCAACAAAGAATCTTACCCACACAATTTTTAAAAATTGGTTCTTTTGTACACTCAGGGAGAATTTTTCATGGGCAGCACTCAAACATATGGACTCTCTTTCATCAGTACCTCAAATGTTTGAAGGCTTTGCGGTGTTGTTTAGGTGGATGTGAAAGAAGATATCATCCTGGCATTGTTTGTTCATTTTTAAACTTTACAATGATGCATTTCATGCATTCGTTTGAATTTGCAGACATGAAATATGGAGAGTCATTACCTGTGTAGGTTTTAGGCAAGCTGACAAAGAAGCACAACTGTTCCAGCAAATTCTGATCTACTGTCTTTCTAGATATTTATTTCATGTTCATTATCATGGTATCTGAGCTGTTATGATTGATCTAGTCTTCAGCACAGTAAGACTCTATAAGATGTTCTATTAATCCTAAAACATCTCCCATCCATCAACTTAGTTCCTTCAGAGGAGTTATAAAAAAAGAAATTTAAGAGCGCAATTTAACATGGCCTGAATTAATATTTTTGTGCACCCAGATGGCCTAATTGATGGCCAACTTAACTGCTCCCATGTCTTTGTCACTAGAATGTTAACTCTTAACTTATAGTATGTTGGCATAAAGAATGACAGATGAATAATAGAATCAGAATTGATGTCAACAGTAAGGAGGACTTTTGAAAGAGTCCATCATGCTTTCAAAGAAAGGGTAAAAAGTCTTTGTTCCAGAGCTGCAGTAGCAACAACATGTTTTTTTCTGAAGCCCATTGTATAGGAAAAATTCAGTGTACTTTTCAATGATGGGATAAAGTAATGGGATGGAACAGTTTTTCATGATTCGTTCCTCCACATATAGAGATGGTTTCAAAAGCTGGAGCTGCAAACATTCGCTTATGGCAGGGGACAAAATTTCACTAGTTCAAAGCCTGCGGTTTTAAACAATTTTACACCACTTCACAAGAACAATAGCACTAGGCTTTACACAATATGTTAAAAGAGTCTCAATTCAAAATTAGGCAAGGATAGAATAACGAGGGAGAGGAATTATTGGGTGCTTTAATATGAGAACTGGCTATTTTAGGCTTCTGAAAGTATTAAAACATACATTGCAACTTAACCTCCTTCAAATGAAAAATCACACTAATTGTTAGGCCCCCAGCTCTTATGGGGTGGCTCTGATGAAGGCTTTAAATAGGATGCTGGTGGGTTATAAGCATTTTATTGCATTTCTGGCTTATGGTAACGTCGTATTATTTAATGGCCATAGCCAAAAGTACAGTGGCTCGGCTCAAGTTGGCTCTTGTTAACAATGAGAAGATAGCAGGGCAAAGAAAGAAACAGAGTTGTGACAACTTGAGGATGATCAAAAGCAGTCTTCAATTACCTGCAGGATTGTCACAGAAAGAAAGGAATGGATTTGTTTATGGACATTTCAGTCATCCAGGTCATAGTTGTCCAAAAGGTGCTTTTTCAAATCCTTCCATTCTCCACCATTCAGTCAGAGCTGAAGAAGCTTCTTGGATGAGAAGTGAAATGTCTTCAAATAAAAGCAAGAAAGCCCAGTTGCCTCTTGAAAAAGCACCAGAAGGCAAATGGCTAAAGTTATAAGGAAGGAGGTTCAGTTTAGGCAACAGACTTCCTGACTATATGACTTGTCTGCCAGGTGAGTTGTTCTTGTGTTGGTCTTCCAACAGAAAACTGGATAGTGATCTGTTAGAAATGTTCTAGTAGATCTTCACAAATACAGGTAGTCATCAACTTACAAGAGTTCATTTAGTGGCCATTCAAAGTTCATTCAAAGCCCATTGAAAGCCTTG
The DNA here is from genome assembly GCF_059756535.1 of Pantherophis guttatus. Lineage (NCBI taxonomy): Eukaryota > Metazoa > Chordata > Lepidosauria > Squamata > Colubridae > Pantherophis > Pantherophis guttatus. The sequence continues at coordinate 164,656,319 of NC_142063.1, forward strand.
GTAAGACCACACTTGGAATATACTGCATCCAATTTTGATCACCACAATAAAAAAAAAGGTGAAAAAAGTACAGAAAAGGGCGACAAAGAGGATTGGGGGGCTGAAGACTAAAACATATGAATAACAGTTGCAGGAATTGGGTATTGCTATTCCAGTACAGTATTCAGTATACAGTATTCCAATACTTGAGGGATTGCCATAAAGAAGAGGGGGTAAACCTATTTTCCAAAGCACCAGAAGGGAAGACAAGAAACAATGCTTGGAAACTGAACAAAGAAAGAAGCAACCTAAAATTAAGGAGAAATTTCCTGACAGTAAGAACAATCAATCAGTGGAACAATTTGCCATCAGAAGTTGTGGGTGCTCCCACACTGGAGGCTTTTAAGAAGGGACTGGACAACCATTTGTCTAAAATGATATAGGGTCTCCTGCTTGAAGACCTCCAAGGTCCCTTCCAACTCTGTTATTCTATTATTGGTCTGCCTCAATCATCAGGATTTAACTGGCTCTTAAAGTGGTTCCTTAAAATATCCAAATGAGAGAGGAGAGATCTCAATTCAATAGTGAAACCCCCTTTTGTTTTATATTAAGATTTCTTAAGAGGTCATTCTGTCATGAAAGTGTGATGAATTGCTTAGTTCTTCATGCCTATGCCCCTCTGTATCTGTATCTCTGGGTAAAATGTAAAACAAAACAGTAAGAAGCAGAGAGAGGCCAGTATATACTACCAAAATGCCATTTTGGGAATGCTATAAGGCTTGATCTATACCAAATGAAGCTTGTCTACTTAGTCTGCTCCTTATTTTCTAGAAGTCTAGGAGAATGTGCAAATACATCAGCACATCTCCAAGTACCATAGTAAAGGTGGTATTCTGTTATGCTCTGAATGAGCCCTTTAGCCTCTTCACTGAGTGGTGTTTGCCCTTTTATTCCACAAAGAATGTAAACCTGGTTCTTAAATACTTTATTGATTACATTCCTGTAAAGTTTCTAAGATGATGGTAATAGCCTTCTCACTATAATATTAATCTCTCCACCAAGGGAAAGCAAAGCCAAACAAGTGAATTTCCCTCTGCCAACATGCAGTTAGATCAGTTGTAAAAATAAACAAAGCAAATGTCACTAGTGAGAAACATTGCACACAATTCTGAATATCAATGGCATGTCCAGCCCTGGGGATCTTAGAAAAACACATTAGCCATGCTGCTGAAGACAGCAAAACTCTTTAAAATCCTTCCATGAATCTCATCAGTTTTTTTTAACATGTAGGTGCTTTAAGATACTTCAGAATAGGATAATCTCCATACTACAAAGGGGAGGATGTACAGATAATGCAAGGGAAAAAAAGCATTTGGTTTTGTAAGTATGAATTGATTTGGGGTTTGGGACTGAATCCTAATGTCAAATGCTTTCTTCTGAATAAGATCAGTGTGGGCAGGGAGAAGGGGCCGATTTTGTAATAGCAATGAACAACTAACTTTTCACTCTGATATAGGGATTCTCTCACTCAATAACAGAGTTGGAACGGACCTGAGAGGTCTTCTAGTCCAACCCCCTGCTCAGGCAGGAAACCCTATACCAGTAATGGCTAACCTTTTTCTCGTCGTGTGCCGAAAGCGCGTGTATGCACATGTGCACATACATTCCGGCACCCATAGCACACATGACCCCCATGCTCCCCATGCCCCCCTCTGCGCATGTGCACATGACCGCACACACACTCCCCCCACCCCCTGCACATGCGCACACAAACGCCCTAGCAGGCCTCCCTGCAGCATCCTGGGCCCAAAAATGGGCCGTGGGGGGGGGATCAATTTGCCTCCTTGCAGCAAATAGCCTGCTTTAGTTTCATTTTCATCACAGCCTGATTAGCATAAGAAAAAAAATCTGCCTCCCAGCAATTTGCCTCCTTGCAGCAAACAGTGGAGGCCCGTGCAGCAATAGGCAATGGCGATCCCTGCAGCCTGAAACAGCTGAGGGTCGGGAGGCCAATCCAACTGACAACAAACTGCTTGTGCTAATCAGGCTGTGCTGAAGCTGAAACGGGCTGTTTGCTGTTTGCTGCAAGGAGATAAATTGCTGGGAGGCAGAGGCCAAAGGGTGGGGCCGGTGGGTGGGTGGGGCCGGTGGGTACATTCGGTATATAAGATGCACCCAAATTTTCACCCTCTTTTAGGGGGAGAAAATGTGTGTCTTATACTCTGAAAAATACAGTACTTGTTTATATGCATTGCAGATTTAAAAAAAATACCAACCTGGGTTAAAAAGTTCCTGTTTTCAAAAAGAAGAGTTTTATGCTTTGGGCATGCATAGGCAACACAGAAACAGAGAATATATCTCTACCTCTATCTCGCCACCCATGAGCAAGGATTCTCAAATGGCTGTCTGTGAAATTTTTTCTCTGCTCAGTTATGACTGGCACTGAATCTTGTAAACTTTCAGTGCCAACTGAAGATGTATCTGCTCTCCCAAATCTTTGGTTAAATTTGTGCTGCTGAGCCTTCTGTCTTGCTATTGATTTTCTGCCTGTTCTTGCCAGTGTTCCAGGGTATTTAGCTAATTTATGGCTTATTTTAGATGCAAGAATTCTTGGAGGGCATTTATTGTGCAATTGTTTCACTGCAAATTGTTTTAATTTGTTCTGCGCCTGCACTGGGATTATTTTATGAATGCTGAGTGGTTTAGAAATGTATTAAATAAATAATGTCAGAACATCTTTAATAGGGAAGCCACCAGCATGTTCTTTCCAGTATTTAAGCTGTGACATTGAGAAGGAACAAAGAGCCATATCTGAAGCAGGCTGGAGTAGCCAGGAAAACCATGGGCCTCTCAATTCCAAAGCCCTCCTTCCTTCTTGCTGCATCTCTCAACAAGCCATCTGGCTAACCTAACTACTCATGTTGCTGGAGTAGATTAATTACATCCCATTGGTTTCAACTGGAGGGCATTCATCTGGGTAGTTGTTCAGGACAGGATAGGACAGGACAGGAAGACATACAAATCTAGCCTATCTATCCTCACTTCCTACTACCCAGCTGTCAGGAACCTGATAAAGAGCCAGACTTCACCCAGTTTCGAACTCAAATGGAAGCAAGCAGAAATTCAAGGACACAGTTGTGGAAAAGCTAATTATATTAGAGGTATTGGAAAAGCTCTCTCTTTACCTATCTACCTATCTACCATTTATCTACCTATCTATCATCTATCTATTTGTCATCTATCTATCTATCTATCTATCTATCTATCTATCTATCTATCTATCTTCTATCTATCATCTTCTCTATCATCTATCTACAGTACTTATCTACCTATCTATCTACCTATCTACTCCTCCCTCCCTCTCTCCCTCTCCCTCCCTCCCTCTCTCTCTCTCCCTAATCACCCAAGATTTAACATTAATTTTTCTTTTGCCTCCTCAAATACTCTAGCAGGTTGAGAACTGGTTATTTCTCAGTGAAGGGGGTAATTGATGTTTGTGCATGGTCATTGTAAAGATTACATCAGTGTCTTGTGGCAAGGAGAACAAATGATAAACAATGCATAACAATACCGTCATGCAAATGCTACAGTTAAAATATTTGCATCAAGTATCAGGATGAAAATACAAAACCCCAGCACTTGCATGATGGTGACTATCAGCCTTTGCTTATGTCACTGAACAGATGTATCTGGTTTCATGTTCTCTACTCTCTGTTCATATAGGAAGTAGTTCTCTGATTACTTTTCAAATACTGCTCTATGCTTTGTTAAAGTAGGACACATGGTTATTCTAATTAAGCCTTAAAGATAATTTCATCTAATCGTTTCCATATTTGCATATACGTTGGAGATGATTGAAGAACATTTGAAAGCCTCCTTCTGAGGTTTCCATATCATAAGAGTTTGATTATGGGAATCCTAAAAGTTAACTGTGTAGCAGCAGATATGAGATTCTTTGACTCTAAAAAAGGTTTGCTTCCCAATAACAGTCAATGATTGTTTTCTTAACATCCTTATACTTAGTCAGAAAATAAGTTAAATGTCTTTCAGAAATATTGTCTTCTTTTTATCTGGTTAAACCTTCTGGCTCACTTTCCATATAGTTCGTTTTTCCTGCCTGAGGAGGACGTATTATAAGAAGACCGGGGTAGGAAGAGAAATCAGTACTAGGCCAAATGAAATCCAGAAAAAATGATATTGTTCTAAGCAGACTTTGTGGGGGAGTGTGTGGTGCTAAACGTGTAACAGCTAAATGGTACCGGACTAGAATGTGGGAGGCTGTGAGTTCAAGTCCCAGTTTAGGCATGAAAGCCAGCTGAGTGACCTTGGGCCGGTCCCTCTCTCTCAGCCCAACCTAACAGGGTTGTTGTGGGAAAAATAAGAGGAAGGTGCATCAGGTATATTTGCTGCTTTGAATTATTTGTAAAAATAATAAGGGCAAGATACAAATAAATAAAGAGATAAAATAAATGCACTTCTCCAATGCATATTTTCTATGCACCTGCTTCTCAGCTTAGTGTCACCTTGCAGAAAATTCACTGGGAGACCCCCAAAGAATATACGTGTCTGATGCTCTTCTTTATGCATTGAATTGTCATGTCTTCCTCTCTCTGTGTAATATCTAGGCTAAAACACCTATGAAATCTCACAACAGAACTAATGTTTGCATATTAATTTAATTGCCTGTAGTTAAAGTCAAGCTTCATAGAACAGAATTTTATTTAGAAATGACATCTCTTCTCCACTAAAAGCTCATAGTAAAGGTAAAGGTTCCCCTCGCACATATGTGCTAGTTGTTTCCGACTCTAGGGGGCAGTGCTCATCTCCGTTTCAAAGCCAAAGAGCCAGCACTTTGTGAAGACGTCTCCGTGGTCATGTGGCCGGCATAACTAAACGCCAAAGGCTCAAAGAACGCTGTTACCTTCCCACCAAAAGTGGTCTCTATTTTTCTACTTGCATTTTTTACATGCTTTCAAACTGCTAGGTTGGCAGATGCTGGGACAAGTAACGGGAGCTCACTCCATTACGCGGCACTAGGGATTTGAACCGCTGAACTGCCGACCTTTCAATCGACAAGCTCAGCATCTTAGCCACTAAGCCACTGCATCCCATCAAAAAAGCTCATACTGTATGTATCAAATAAAAATACATTACGAAAATGTATATTTTGGAAACTTTAGGAGATTATTAGGGAACTTAGGGTTTTTTTAAATACTATTATTTTTTAGCCAATAGTCATGCAAAGAAAATCAGATGTTTTCAGGTAAATATACTTCTTGATTTATCAATGCCAATCATTTAACTACTGGAAATAAAAATGTGTATATTATCAAATAATGACCTGTATCACGAGAGAAAAAAAGTAAATAATATCATGATGATATTCTGCTAACTTTGTGGAAACCACAGTATTGACATTAGTGATTGGTTCATCTTGGACTAGACTGGAGGCTTCCCATATGGACTTGAAAGGTTAAGTTGAGAAATCTGAATTTTGTGTCTGCTGTTGAGCATCCCTGAAAAACCCCAGATCATATTAATCACAACAGTTTCTATCCCTGTATCCACAAGTGTCTAACACTATCTGGGGAGTCAAGTTAAGCAATCATTGTCTCAACCCAATTCACCTCACAGATTTGTTGTTAGCCTAATAGGAGAAGGAGGGAGTATTATGTATATGCCAATCACAGAATTCAGAATTCGGAATACAGAAAAGAATAAATACTATATAGAACAAATCAGTCCCAAGTTCGCACTTCAGATATACATGACCAGACTCAAATTATCTTATTTTGGATACATTACGTGAAGATTTAGCTCACTTGAGAAGGCTCTAATCTTGGCAAAAGTGGAAGGAAGGAAAAGAGAAGGATGACCTAACAGCAATGTGGACTTCAGTTGCAAAGGGTGCACTGTTGGAGGATCAGATTGGGGACAAGTCATTTTGGAGAAGGTTGCTTTATGTTTTACTACCAATAGCAATAGCACTTAGACTTATATACCAATTCACAGTGCTTTTACACTGTGTCTAAGCGGTTTACAGAGTCAGCATATTGCCCCCAACAATCTGGGTCCTCATTTTACCCACCTCGGAAGGATGGAAGGCTGAGTCAACCTTGACCCTGGTGAGATTCAATCTGCCAAATTGCAGGCAGCCGGCAGTCAGCAGAAATAGCCTGCAGTACTGCACTCTAACCACTGTGCCACCACGGCTACTAAGAGTCAGTACAATCAATGACACCATTAAATACTGTCAAATTGTTACTGACTATCTCTATTCTCAATAAAATACACATGGATTCTTTTTCTTTTAATAAATGGCACTCATATTTTATACCTTTGTATCTGTGTCTGTACCAGGGGTGAAATTCAGCAGGTTCTGACAGGTTCTGGAGAACTGTTAGCAGAAATTTTGAGCAATTCAGAGAACTGGCAAATACCACCTCTGGTTGGCCCCAGAGTGGGGTGGGAATGGGGATTTTGCAGTATCTTTCCCCTGCCACGCCCACCAAGCCACGCCCACCAAGCCACGCCCACATAACTGGTAGTAAAAAAAATTGGATTTCACCACTGGTCTGTGCAGGTAGTCCTCAACTTACAACAGTTCATTTAGTTACCATTCAAAGTTACAACAGCACTGAAAAAAAGGGACTTATGACCATTTTTCACATTTATGACCATTGCAACATCCCCATGGTCATGTGATCAAAATTCAGATGCTTGGCAACTGGTTCACATTTATGACGGTTGCACTGTCTCAGGGTCAAGTGATCCCCCTTTGGGACCTTCCGACAAGCAAAATCAATGGGGAAGCCAGAATCACTTAACAACCATGTTACTAAATGAATGAGGATAGTGATTCACTTAACAACTGTGGCAAGAAAGATCGTAAAATGGGGCAAAATTCACTTAACAAATGTTTCATTTAGCAACAGAAATTTGGGGCGCAATTGTGGTGGTAAGTTGAGGACTACCTGTATTTGTATTGATGTGTACATATGTGTCTCTGTGTGTGTGTCTCTCACTCTATGTGTGCGCGTGCATATGTGTGTGTGAGAAATATAAATGCAAAGAAGAGAAAGAAAAATGTTGCTGACTTTACCTAGCAGAGAGATGGGGCTTCATTTTATAATGATTGTATTCATCATTTTTTAATATCAAATTATTCAGCTTTAGGGTTCAGTGCCTTAGGTTCAGGACTAATGGGATAATGAATAATAACAAACGTCCACATTTTTTGCTGGCCAGGGATTGAATCTAGAATATTAATAAGGTAATCTCTACCTTCTCTGCTTCTGCCTCACTGCAGTTATACCCAGAGTAAATTTCAGCTGACAGTCTGAACTGATCCAACTAAACATAATTGGTGAAGGGAATGCAGCTTTGATGTTCATTACTTACCATTTCCTGAGGCAGCAGAGAATTTTTACCTAACAATGATCTTCATTTGCTGAGGAAATTATCTAAAGTAAAGAAAGTCAACAAATAAGTTTGATGGATTATCAGCAGTGCCTGCAGAATTATTAATATTTATTCGTAAAAGAGGCAGAGTGGTGTCTCTTTCATTAAGTTAAGCTGCATAAAAAAAAGCACCTCCTAATGTAAACTTCAGTGGGTTACTGTTTGTAAAACTGGTGGGTGCCTGATGTAATTTAAAACACTTGGTGAATTCGACAATTGTGCTGAATTTCAAACAGATGGAATAAAATGGACCCATTTATCCATTTTACTCTAATTTTTAACACTGGTACCTGCTATCATTTGTCAAATGTGCGTCTGATGATTATTTAGGCTTGTGAAGGAAAACCATTTTTTCTGTTTTGTTAAGTTTCTATGGTAAGTACTAAAGTTTGACCTGGTGTATCAGCTGCTGCTAGATTTTTATGGTGTATGTTTCCTGAAGCTTAGATGCTCTCAGGTCCTGGATGTGTAAAGAGGAAAAAGTGTAGTTTCTACAGCTTTATGCCTATTCCTGTATGAACTGTGACTTCTCTGAGCTGCCTCCTCTTATATAGATTGGGATATGAGAATATGAGAATGGGAATTGCTAACCCTTGATCCTTCTTCAGGATGCCTGAACCATAGGCTCTTCTGGTGATGCTGTGCCACCAGAAGAGCCTTGGTGGCGCAACAGACTAAAGTGCTGTTAAGTAGCACCAGCTGCCTGCAATTACTGCAAGTTCAAATCTCACCAGGCTCAAGGTTGATTCAGCCTTCCATCCTTTTGAGGTAGATAAAATGAGGACCCGGATTGTGGGGGCAATAAGCTGACTTTGTATAAAAAGAACACCCTTGGGGGGGGGAAAGCCCTACTAAGCAGGTATATACAAAAGTATGAAGGCTATTGCTTAACGCATTGTAAGCTGCCCTGAGTCTCTGGAGAAGGGCAGCATATAAATTGAACCAATAAATAAATAAATAAATAAATAAATAAATAAATAACTCATAAGAAGCTACTTCCACAGGACATTCTTGAGGACAAATTCAGAATAGGGAAGAATAAAAATTCAATTACAGAAGAGACTGGGGGAACAACAAGTGCCTAATCACCCCATACAGTACTTATTCAGCAGCAGTTTTTGACCAATGATTAAGGGATCAAACTCTACGACTACATTTTAGCCAGTGACTCTCCAGAGCAGATTAACTAAGTAAGCAAGCTCAGTAGAAAGAGCTTACATAAGGATGGGCAGTATTCCCAGTTTGAAGACTGTAAGTTATGTCTCCCAGAAGTTGGTAATATCATAAGACAATATTTTGGCCCCTTTTAAAAAAAAATTAGAGCTTTTCCGGTACTGAAAAATAATATCGTTATAGTTACTTAATCTGAAAGTGGATCCTCATGTAATATGATGAGGCCTCTGTGAATAAGCCCTAATTTTATGTGAATTTGGTATTGGAAGAGGGCATTTTTTTTTTATTGAAAAAGTTTTTCAAATACAAATTTTTCCCCCTTTCCCCCCCTCCTCCCTAACCCCCCCTCACCCTCCCCTCCCCCCATGGCTTCTTCAGGGTACAACCCAAATTCATAACAGATTATATAATACTTTACCATCCCCTTGCTCCATCCCCCATATACTGACCCTTTCTTTCTAATAATGTTATTATATTCCCCTTATACTATACATTTCGGAATAACATTCTACTATAACATTATATAATAACTCCTAATTTAGCATAGTAATATTATTATATCCCCCAATTTAACAATTTCTACTCATGATCTACTCTTTTACTCCTCCCCCATACATATATCTCTTAAATCAAATCTTTTTTTTTGTGTATATTAATATAATATTTCAAAGCAACCTTCCACTATAAAACTATATAATAAATCCTAATTTAACATTTATTCAACTCATAGTCTGCCCATTTCCTCCACCCCCATAGATATATCTCTTAACTCAAATCTTTTACATATATTCATATCTAAACATAATATCCCTTTTCTTCAAATAAACAATCAATAAGCTAACCTATCTCCACCCACATTCCTACAGAACTACCATACATAATAATTCTTGATCTCTTTATTCTTCTGCCCACACCACTAAGAAGTATTCCCTTATATAAATAAAATCCTCAAATGACTTTAAGCTTGTAATCCATATAATATCTTCTGTAGTGTCTTTCAGCTGGATTGTTAACTCCATCACCCATATTAGGGTAACATCACATCCTAATTCCAATAGTATGTTCGGTATCTTCAATTACCATCTGCCCCCATCAACAATAGATGACTTGATATATAAAAAACAACCACCCGAGTGACTTTATATTTGTATTCCATATAGTGTCTATAGTAGTGTCTTTCATCTAAATTATTAATTCCAACACCGTAATAGGGTAACAACCAGATCTTCTGCGTGCCCGAATCCCATAACTCTCTTGCCTTGTAGCTCAACATAAACGTAATACATTTATCAAAGAATCCAAAATAGATAATTCCAATCCATTCAGTTTAAGGCCCTTTTCACATCCCAAAAGTACAGCACTGCAGAGGTCTGTCACTGTCCTCAGGATAATTTAAATCAATACTTCGCCTCAGCTATCTTGTCATATATTCAATCATCTCTTAGATAACTGGCATTGCACTGTTGTTTAGTTTAAAAAATTTTGTTTTTGTAAGACTTGCTTCTTCTTTTCTTGACTTTTTGTGGGTTAGATCTCCATCCTGATTTCCTTTCTATAAATTGTGTATCAACTATTTGGTTTTCATGCTGATCTATAACTTGAACTTGTTGGTTTTGCTTTTGTGGCTTAAGTCTCCATTCTGGTTTCTTTTCTTTGAGTTGTATGTCAACTGATTGATTTCTATGCTGGTCTGTAACTTGATGAATCATCACATTAGAATCCAAAGCCGCCTCTCTTGTATTTATAAATAGTCCAGCTGTAACCTCTGAAGGAGAATCCAGAAACTGCTCATCTACAAAGTCCTCTGTAACTTGTTGTTTTTCCATTACTTCCATCTCTTTCTGCTTATCCTGAATTTCTATCTCTTGTTGATTTTGCTTTTCTTTATTCCACTCATGTATTATACATGAAGATGTTGAACCCATTTTAAGAACCTTATAGTAAAATTCTTCCGCTTTTTCAACAGAATTTAGTTGATATCTTTCTCCTTGATATCTCAATATTATGCCAACTGGGACATCCCACCTGAATGAGATGTTTTGTTTGTTTAGCTCAGTCACCAAAAATCCGAATTTCTTTCTATCTTTTAATATCTTGGGCGGCAACTCTTTATATATCCAGATCTTTCTTCCATGCAATTGTAGAGTAGAATTAAAAGATTTTTGCACAATATCATTTTTTATTTCTTTATCTGTAAAATAAATCACCACATCTCTGGGCAATTGCCTTTGCTTTGCAATCCAAGAATTTACTCTATAGGTCTTGTCGATCTTACAAGATACCTCCTCTGGATGAATCTTTAAAATCCCAGCCAGAACTTCAGCAGATATTTTTCTTAAATCATCTCTATTGTTTTCCTGTAATCCTCTCATTCTGACCGCAAATTCTGTGAGCCTGTATTGCATCATTGTAACTTCTCTTTCAATCCCTTGTTTTATATTTTCTGTATTGTAAATCTCGTGATCAGCTTCCTTTTTAGACTTTACTTCAGAACTATTGTCTTGAATATTTATCAAATCATTTTCCATTCTTTGTATTTTATTATTCAAATTATAAATCTTATCATCAACTTCCTCCATTTTAGACTCTAATAACTTGATATTTGTATCCATCTTTATAACTATTTCTGAAAAAGCATTAGTCACTGTTACAATCTTTCTTTGTAAGTTATCATACTTTAATTGTATGAATTCTTTAATTTCCTGCTTAAATTTTTCAAAATTCTGGTTCACAATCTCGTCATGTCTTGCCATTTCCTTCAAAACAAATTCTTTTAAATTAAAACCATCCTTCTGAGTCTGTAAACTAGAAACTTGCTCACACAATTGTAAATGGGGGAAACCCCCCCCCGCTGCTTGTTTGTCTGGCTTTGTTAATTTTAACGCCATCCTGCCACACAGACAAACTCTTTTTGAAGAAAGAGGACTTCTCTCCAACAAGATCAATATCAGATCGCCAAAAAAAAAAAAAAAAAAGAAACTTAGAATAGAAATTTTTTTTCTTTTCTCTATTCTAGCCAGCACTGTTTGCTCTGTTACTTTGTATCTTGTTACGGAAGGACTTTCACTTTCGGCTACTTCTCAAGCCTCAGCAGTCGCCATTTTAAGCTTTTTTTCCCCTTCGCTTAGAAACGCTTATAAAATCATTAAAAATACTTGCAGTTTAGGGTCCCAAGTCCAGATCTCATCCTCTTTGATTAAACAATCTGTTGTTTTCATTGAAAGGCTTGATCTCGTCGCCTGGCTCTGCAAGAAGCAGAGGTCTCCCGAAGCCCAGAGCAGCAGCGAGGGAAATAGGGAGCCTCATCCTGCTTCGTCCCCAAGAGTAAAGGAAAAACTCTGGGGACTTCGCAGAGAGCTCTACCTGCCCTCACCTGCTCTATCTCACATTTCCTTATGGAAATGGAGTTTTTCGAGCCGCCTTTCAGATGTAAAGGCGGCTCTTTACAAGCGACGGGGCTGGCGGTCTCAAAGGACCATCTGGTGGCGACGGAAGTCAAACCGGAAGCCGAGGGCATTATTTGAAATGTTGGAATGTCATTGAGATTCAGACATAAACCAGCTTCTTCGAGTTGTTTTGAGATTCAAGATCCAAAATGAAAAAAAAAATGTCCATAAGAAATTCTGGGGAGTCATCAAAATGCTTTCAAAAGTCTTCCTTCCTTCCTTCCTTCCTTCCTTCCTTCCTTCCTTCCTTCCTTCCTTCCTTCCTTCCTTCCTTCCTTCTTTCCTTCCTTCCTCCCTCCCTTCCTTCCTTCTTCCCTCCCTCCATTGTGATAAATGGATATTAAAATATATTGATCTTGTCTAATTTTGCTGATTTTTTGAAATATCCCCTTGCATCTTTTTTTTAAAGGTGAGATAGTAGGAATGAGAAAGAATTGAGAAAAGAACAGCAGCTGCCAGATTGTTCAGGACAAGTCTTGGTTGTGCCCTTTTGAAATCTTTCCCGACAATTGTTTAAAATGTAACCTTTTACTTTCCCACTTTGCTTTTCAGGAGTATCAGTCTTGGCATGACACTGAAGAATGACTGTTGAGATATTCTTGTAGGATCTAGCATTTTGTGGGTTGCAATTTGTGTTAGTGTCATTGAAGGATCCCTCTGATAGGAAACCATATCACAGTTGTGACATCCTGGCACTACTCTAGTTTCTTCAGCAAAAGAAGTAGCAGCAGACTGAGACAATGAGAGACAATGGCCCTGAGAAATAAGCAGGTTACAGAGAAATAATGCTGAACAAGTGACTTTTCCACATACTCTTTTTTTTTTAAACCCAAATGTTGAAGCTAGAATCTGTGTTAGCCTGGCATTTAGTCACCAACCATTGAGAGACATGAACTGTCACAATCATGCAGATTGTATTTGCTTGAGTTGACCCGTATGTCTGTCCAGGACCACCCATCTGGAGCTCATGTTCAGAAGGCTGAGAGGTGAATTGCACTACAAGGCACATTGGAGGAACCTGTTCAGATGTGTAACATTTTCTTGGAAGAAGAGAGCAAGAAAGTTAAGCCTTGGAGCTAGAGAAAATGAACTCAAAGACTCAAAGCCGTACTATTACCAAAAGAGCTGTGATAAATATCAAATTCAATAAAATATCAAATATAATATCAAATTCAATAAAACGATAAAACCAGCTATCATTTGATTGCTATCATGGCTACTCATGCCAGTGTCAGGCAGTGTATCACGCAATTCATTCTCTCCCCCCACCCCCTTACTATTTTCCATGTGTAGAAATGAAGTTGCAACCCTGACTTTTGCCTTGAAAGCAGCACAGAAAAGAAAAAAAAAAAGCCTTCAAATCTGCAAAGTGCTTCAAAAGGTTAAGCACTGCTTTGTAGCTGCCTGGTTTATTGCTCTGCTTTGAATTTGATCCCCCTTCAATCATGAATCTGCTTTGATGGAATGATGTGATCAATGCTTCATCAAATCAACCACTTTCCACAGCTGTAGGCAGCCTGAATTCTTATCTCCTCTGTATGGAAGGTGCGAGAGGCGCAGTTTCCTAAGTTTTTCTCTCCCACTGCTAAACTTAATGTTAAGGCTTGCTGGAGACCATTTTGATCTGACGCCAAAAACAAAATACCATCTCTCTTCCACAATTCGAAATAGGGAATTCAAACAAACTAGTCATTGATTCTAACAATTCAAAATGTCCTCCACATCTAAAGAGAAAGAGCCATGGTGGTGCAGTGGTTAGAATGCCATATTGCAGGTTAATTCTGCCGACTGCCAGGTATTCGATCCTGACTGGCTCAAGGTTGACTCAGCCTTCATGTTTCTGAGGTTGGTAAAATGAGGACCCAGATTGTTGGGGGCAACATGCTGATGTTGTAAACTGCGTAGAGAGGGCTGTAATACACTATGAAGTGGTATATAAGTCTAAATGCAATTGCTATTGCTATAAAATAATTGCTTAAAAGCTTTTAGTAAAATTACTAAATCTGGGCTGAAAAATTCTGAATGACCACTAGATGTCAGCAAAGAAGTTGACAACTCTTTACTGCCAATTTAGTGTCATCCAGCATTTTGCAACTCAGATACCTAAGACTCCTAACTGATTTTTATTGCAAGATCTTGCTGATCCAACACACAGAGCATTTCTCTTCAATTTACCAGTTTAGCATTACACCCTTATTGGCTTCCTGTCAATTCTTATCTCTTTGGCATATCCTTTTGAAAGCACATGCTATCCAAAAATATTTCTTTCTCTCTCCCCCATTTTCAACCAAGGAAATGGCAATTTTGTTGAAAAGCAAATGGGAAAATGAAATAGGAAATTCATTTTCAGAACATTTATTCCCTTGACTCCTTTACAGGTTGATAAAAAGAAAAGTGAATATTTGGAAGAAATAATTGGCATTGTGCATCACACTATTGAATATATCCCTGAGATTATTTAGTCACAGTCATGATGAAATATGATTTTTAAAATATAGGAAATACATGGAGATTATGAAAAGCTATTGTGATATTAGTTTGCATGCTTATGAACATTTCATGCTTTAAATATATGGCTGCAATATTCATATTTTTGTATTTAGGAAGATCTATGAAATGAAACATACTATTATTGCATCATACTCATGAAAAAAAACAACCCCAATAATACCAAAAGCCAGAATTTCCATTCCCATAGTTTCAATAATAAATTCTCATTGAAGTCTGATTGGACAGGATTGTATATAATTATCTTACCTGTAAAAATGATGTAAAAGCAATAACTGCAGCAGGTGAAAATTATCGTTTCATGTTATGAATATTTAAAAAAAGCCCCACCAATTTATTATCCAAAGACGGTAATTACCAGGTTTATAGAACAGCATCGATTATTATTTCATTAAACAAATAAAGCAAATAGAAAGTGTTTACAACTGCAACACAGGTTTACTTGGATCCTTAGGGAACTGGTGGGTGGTATAATAATTCTTTGAACTAAATTGAAGCTTCTGTTTCAGGTTTTTAAAAACCCGATAGGTGAATTACAGCTTCAGTTATTTAGTGCCTCCAGAATCATGTCATACGCATTACTCGCTGCAGTTTATTTTTCACAAAATATCATCTCACCCATGAAATATTGTATTCATTTTGTAAACTAGATCATTTAACATGAATTGAAACTGGAATAACTGTCCAGTTTTTTTTAAAAAAAAACAAGAACAAAAAGGAGTGCAGGCAATTATACATGTCCCAGGATAATGTTACAGGATCCAATCTGGATCGGTCACTGGAACCAGAGGATTCAGCCTTCTGGAAGTTAAAACTTCTGGTCCCAGTGACTGACTCAGATTGGATCCTGCAAAATGAAGATTCTGTTTTCCTTATATAGGGAATTTTGTGGCCTGAGATTTAAAGCTGACACGTGTTTAGGGGTGCCTTTCTTTTTAGGAAGGATTGGGGGGAACAATGAATGAAGTAAGGAAGAAATGTGGGATGATTCAGGCTATGTCATCATTGGGGTCTAACCAGTGGTGAAATGTAAAATTTGTTACTACCGGTTCTGTGGGCGTGGCTTTTACAACCTCTTCGGCTGAAGAGGTTGTAAAAAAAGTGCCTTTAAAAGCCTCTGACAATCCCAGCTGAGCCACACGATCATCAGAGACATTTTTTTTTACTTTTAAAAGCATTTTTTCAACCGAAGAGGTTGTAGAAAAAATGCTTTTAAAAATAATTTAAAAAAGACTGATGATCGTGTGGCTCAGCTGGGCATGGGGAGGGGACCCCGGGATTTTTGCTTCTCTGAACCCCCACTGCCCTACTGGATTGGGCGATCCGGTCCGAACCGGGAGCATTTCACCCCTAGGTCTAACCCCACAAAAATTGTTAACTGTTAATGTAATTATACGGGGAGCTTTTACAGATAAATGTTTGAGGAAACATTATGTGGGCTGCTTTAAGTTGCACAAAATAAAGTGAGATAGATATCTAATCAATAAGTATCTGCTTAAAAGTCTAAGGATGATTTGCATTTCTCTAGGTGCTGCACAGGATTACTTTTGCTGCAGCATATACAGCATAAGAGCCCACACTTCATTGGAATTTCTTGCATAAAAGAAATAGCACTGAGGGCTTATAGGTAGTGCCTTGCATGTTTTAATTTAGGAGACATGTCATCTTCTCAGAAATTAGGTTGACACATGACTGAAAATGTTTAGCATTTAGCAATCACAGCTGGGACCAGCAATCCAGTTTTTAAGTGAAGTGGTGGCTGAGTGAAACCATGGCTGTGCTTATGATCTGACTTCAGCTTTCCCTTGCTTTACAGATCTGCAAAAGTTGTAACCTCAAGGATTGATCGCAACCAGGGCCGGATTTTCCTGTAGGCTAACTAGGCTTCAGCCTAGGGCCTCAAGATCAAGAGGGGCCTACATTCAAATTGTTAGCAAAATTAAAATTACACTTTCACTATAGGTGAAAGGGCCTCATAAGTGGAATAGCCTAGGGCCTCTTTTCATCTAAATCCGGCCCTGATCGCAACGTTACTTTTTCATCACTGCTGTAACTGGGAATGGTTGCTAAATAAGGCAGTCGCTAAATGAGAACCTGTACTAGAAAGATGCTATAAATTGCTAGTGTAAATAGCCTCTGAAGCTTTGAGAAGGTTGCGGTAATCCTTTCTTTTACTCATTGAACCAGACCTTCTCCAACTAGGTGGATTATTTCCCAGGTAAAGTAATTAATCTCCAAATACAGTAAACAACTGAGCAAAATAGGAATGGAAAGCTAAGGGGAGGACTTTAATGTGAAATCATGTAAGATTACAGTCAGGAAACCATTGTATTATTTTCAGGGAAGCAATATTATGATTCTATTCTTCAATTTAAGAATACAATTAGCTATAAAAAATATGTGACTTGCTGCCTTAAAATAGATTACCACTGAATGTTGAAATGTTTGAAAGCTTGAATGACCTGGAAGGAATTTGAGACTCTGTATTGCTCTAATTTCTTGGAGTAAGCAGCTGGCACTGATAAATTGCAGGGACCAATGTCGAACAGCATTTTATTCTTTGCACAATGCTGTAGTAATGACAAGTGGCCTAAAACAGGCCTGAACAATTGAGGGATCACTGAGGTGATTGTTGCTGATGAGATACAGAAGTAAGCCAAAATTGGAAACAGTCTTCATTAAATAGTAAAGTTGTGCAGATCAGCCATGTTCTACTTCAGAGGCAAGATTTGTGGGTGACATTATCTGGTTCAAATTTGTGATCTGAGATTTAAAGGTGACAAGATTCAGGGAATCATTTCAAACAGATTTGCAACTCAGTTAGTTAAAAGTAATGACCATAGAGTATAATAAAGAAACACCAACTTTTCTGAAGGTTTTCTCCCCCCCCACCTTTTGGGAACAAGGGAATTAAAATAACAGTGATGGGAGACCATTTAGAGAATATTGATCCTGAAAAGTTACAGCTAAATTCATGGTAATAATGTTCTGAAATATTTCACAGTACTTCTTTGAAGTCAAAGATAGCAGGGAAGAAATGCCATTTCAGCAGCCTCTATATTGTACAACAAAGATTCCACAGAGAAATTGTGTTACACCAATGTCCAAAATGCCCACTCTAACTTTCAGAAATTGTTTTCAAATCAAACTCTTGGAAAGATGGAAGAATGACTATCCTCTTGACAGTTTTCTATTCTGGGTCATTAGGGGAGAAAGAGGAGGGAGGTATGTGTGTATGAAAGAGAGAGAGAAGCAGGGAGAGAAGAAGTGAGGGAGGAAGACATCCCTTCCAGTGTTTCTCAAACTTGGCAAATGGAAGATGACTTGAAATTCTGAGCCTAGGAAACTTAGAACTACGCCGTCTTCGATATGACCTAAACGAAGCTCATAAAATTATCTACTACAATGTCCTAACTGTCAATGACTACTTCAGCTTCAACCACAACAATACACGAGCACACAATAGATACAAACTTAAAGTGAACCACTCCAAACTCGATTGCAGAAAATATGACTTCAGCAACAGAATGGTCAATGCCTGGAATACACTACCTGACTCTGTGGTTTCATCTCAAAACCCCCAAAATTTTAACCTAAGATTGTCTACTGTTGACCTCACTCCGTTCCTAAGAGGTCTGTAAGCAGCGTGCATAAGAGCACCAGCGTGCCTACCGTCCCTGTCCTAATGTTTCCTCTATTTGTATCTATTTTATGTATTCAATTCATGCTTACAATTATATAAATTAACTAATACATTCTTGACAAATAATTAAATAAATAAATAAAATATACAAGTTGTATTCACTTACACATGCATTTGATTTGTAGGACATGGGATCACCCAGGGGTAGAATGAGGTAAATAGCAAAATGATATTGTTACAGAAATCTTTAATATGTGAATTGTGACATCACTATCCTTCCTCCCAAAGTATGGAAGTTGTGGCATGACACTGTTTTTGTCATTTTGATGAAAACAAGATGTTTCTGTGGATGAATGTGTATGTATGTGAAAAGTGCTATATAAGGAAATACCTTCTGCTTATACATGATATATAATGTCTTAGATTCTTTCACTTAATGAAAAGAACCACTCATTTACTTCCAGAGATAGACAAACAAGGAATAGTAAAGAAACTTCTTCTGTATGTTTTTGGAAAGAGTGGGGTGAATGCCACTGGAATGAAATGGAATGAAAAAAGGTAGGGCTGAAACTGCAGAGAAGCTGAATTAAAAGGGATTATACTGCAGGTCCTCATTATATGCAAGAGGCAAAGAAAGTCAGACAGAGTTTCACCTTCTTTTTCTCCATCCAAATGAACCTTTCCAAATAGCAGACTGGCAGATGAATAACACCCAAACTACATAGCGGCCTCCTTCTCCCAAGCAAGATTTTCAGAGGAGATTAAACTCACTGGCTAGCTACCCATATCCATATGAAAGAACCATTCACACCGTGAGCATCCCTTCCACCATTTTATCCATTTTGGAAGAGAAGCAGCAGCCATGTTTCTGAAAATTTAGAAAGTCCATCAAGTCTCCAAATTGCCTTGAAGGTTTGATTTGGGTAATTTTAAATAATGGAAAGTTACATCTCACAGTAATCTGATCAAGATCTGTTCAAATAATTCCTTCAAAGTTTTGTTCAGCTCCATTAAATAGGGCAGAGTTATCTTGAGATTTTGATAAAACGGGGGAGAAAGTGAAACTGGCAAATTCCCACTCCTAGGTGCCGCTTTTCAGAGTTTAGTTCTCTGTAGTCTAAATGAATGTGGCCATGTGTTTATTTCTGACGTACCTTTTCTCCCCTCCCTTCCCCTCTCCCAAACAGACTTTTCCTCTTTCATATGTACATATCAAACTGGTGCAACAGAGCTCTATCCCTGCCAGGAATGATTGCATCCAATGATTTTGATAGATACAAATGGGTGAAGGATTCATACCACTCAGATTTCTGAAATAGGAGTTGCCAAAATTCACACTTTCCTTCAAAAATGCAATGGAAAAAAATTAAAAGTTTTAAATATTCAAATGTGGGAGGAATCAAAATTGACAGATTTATCTGTCCCCAGCTGGCAAGCAGACTTAACAGCCTGCCCCCCCACCCCCATTCCCATTTACAGAACCCCAGGTGGGCACTGAAAATATATCTCTTCCTGAGGCTCTATTTGGCTAACATTCATGGTTGGTGGGTTGTGTGGTTCAACTTGATGAGTCACAAGTATTGTTAGTCTGATTTAAGTTGTACACGACTCCTTTCTACTGTAGAAAAACATCTTGCAACGTGACTATAAATAAACATAGGGGCACTAGGTTTTTGGTGTTTTTTTTTTTCCTAACACAAAGTTTTCATTTTGCATGTCATGCCATGTTTATGCATTTGAATTTCTATGCTTCTTTTATGCTGAAGCAATACCAGCTTCTGATCAATGATGATATTGAATCTATTTCCTTGTTTATGTCATGGCAATGAAGGGAAGAAGAAAATCAATTCTTGGCCACAGCATAACTTACGAGCAATTAAATATTGTAGGGTTTCAAATAAACCATCCATTTTATTTGCCCTGATGGTGCCAAGCAAACGTTGCCTGCTCTCTTCTTTGGGAAACAAATTGCATTCAAAGCTACTGGATTAATGATGCTTATAAATAAATAAGAATCTTCAATTTACTGTTAATAGAAGACCAGCTGGCATCCCACTGTTGAGCTAGAGGGGCAGGAGGTGCTGACAGAGATTGGTGATAGGCTGCTGATTCATTTTTCATTTGCCTGTTAGCTGCTGCTGGCACACCATGGCTTTTGTTGCATGAA
Organism: Pantherophis guttatus; assembly: GCF_059756535.1. NCBI lineage: Eukaryota > Metazoa > Chordata > Lepidosauria > Squamata > Colubridae > Pantherophis > Pantherophis guttatus. The sequence continues at coordinate 164,676,696 of NC_142063.1, forward strand.
GAACTTCCAGTCCCAATGCGGAGTTCTCCTCCTGAAAGTTAGTTATCACACTGGCAAACAGAGAAATAAGGCATTTGAAGTTTAAAATGCAACATTTAAACTCTCTGCATCTCTCTTCCACTCAAAAGAAGGAAGGATTGATAACCTATTTTATTCTCATTTAACACAAGTATCAGTCAGAAGACATGTTGAAAACTCCTTAATTTCACAACACATGGACAAACTCAACCATAGTTTCAGCTGGGAAACTGTGAGCATCCTAGAACAAGCCAACCCCAAAAATGCTCATCAGACTGAGTTAGGATTAGTCTAAACCTGCTCTCTTACCTCCAAATGAAATTCATTAGAAATGAAATTATTTAGAGTGATATGATATACCCTCATGATTGGACAAGTGGCAGAGCATGTAATGATGAACTTGTTGCGCTCTTGGGAAATACCATGCTGAGTTTTTGGGAAACATCAGAGAACTGTGTGGCTATTCTATAAAAGGAAGGGCAGGTGCCACTCCCAAACAAAAATATTGTATATAAATAAAAAGAAGTTATAGATTTATACGACAGGAGAAATTTCCTGAGGATGGGCTCCAGGATGAATCCAAAAGCTCTGAAAACTAAATTTCTGGTCCCGGTGACCGACCCAGATTGGATCTTGCATCATTATCCTGGGACATGTATATTCTTCATCCTTTATTGTTGAACACCTGTTTATAAGAATCTAACTGTCTTCCCTTGGGAAACAATAAATATAGTCTTAAGGGTTAGATATTGGATGTTTCTCCTCCCAAATGGATTCCATGCTGGAATGTGTCTTTATTCCCCCGATGGAGGCACCCCTCTCCTTTGGCCATCGATTCCATATGTGCAGTGATGGGTTTCAAATAATTTAACAACTGGTTCTCTGCCCTAATGATTTCTTCCAACAACCAGTTCACCAAACTGCTCAGAAAGTTAACAACTGGTTCTCCCGAAGTGGTGTGAACTGGCTGAATCCCACCATTGCATATGTGTGATAAAAATGTGAGAGCTGTGGTTCCATGGAGGGGAGGGAGGGAGAGCGGGAGGGAGAAAGAGAGAAAGGGAGAGGGGGAGAGGGAGAGAGAGAGAGAGAGAGAGAGCAAGTGAAAGAGAGAGATGGAGAGAGAGAAACTTTATTTTCTCTATTTTGGGAAAGAGACAACCACCTCAATTATTTGATTCAATGATTTGCATGTGAGAAAAAGAATTTGTTAAGAAAAACAAGGATAACAATATTGAGATGGCAGAAAATAAAATCCACAATAAGCACAGCCACACACTCTTTGAAAAAGGTTTTCCTAATGAAAAAAAAGACACATGACCGATGACAAAATGAATTTCCAATCTGGGCAAAACATCGCTACATTGCAACTTATACTAACTCACAGTAGTTAGTTGTGAGAGCCAATTTGGTGCAGTGGTTAAAGCACCAGGCTAGAAACAAAGAGGCAGTGAGTGAAAGTCCTGCCTTTGGTTTGAATCCAGCTGGGTAACCTTGGGCCAGTCTCTCTTTCTCAGTTTTAGGAAGGAGGCAATGACAAACCACTTCAAAAAAAAAAAAAAAAAAACTGCAGGGACTTGTCCTAGCAATTGCCAGGAGTCAAGTCTGATTCAAAAAGGAAAAAAAAGGAAAAAGAAAAAAGGTTGAGGTCATATCCCATGAAGTGTTTTTTTAAAAAATGCTAATTTCAGTATTTTGAGAGTTTGAAAAATGAAATTACATTCCTATAAAATGGAAGAAGATGAAAAATGATAGAAGTTAGATTTCCACTAATTGATTTATTCAAGAATATCTGAACAAGGTCTTGATCATTTTTGGTCATTTTTTTTTGTTCTAAGTACAAAAAATGTTATGTTATGTGCTAACATACAAGCTGCCACCTGTTATGTATTTGCTTATATCTGATACCTTCTTCTGTGCAGGAGTATTTACTTCATTAAGCTCCTCATTTGCTGAAGGGATATGGATGTTTCATCCCAAACTTTTCACACTGCATGATGGAGAGATGAAACTGAATAGGAACCGAAGAGAGTTATGCCTTTTAAGCAGCTTGTCCAAATTAATAAAAATATTCACAGAAAAACAGTGGCGAACTGAAGAAGCTTCTTGGGTAAGAAGTGAAACATCTTCAAGGAAAACAAAGAAAGTCCTGTTGCCGTTTGAAAAAGCACCTTTGGGGCAATCATGACCTGGCTGACTGAGAATTTCCATAGACAGTGGCCCATTCAGTGGAGGCTGAGGATATGGGGCAGAAGATCAGGCCTGGCTTCGTTCATGAAGTCAGATGTCTTCAGTCCTTTAGATACGTTTGAATTATTTACTCTGAATAACATGCAGGAAGCTCTTGGACTGATCTGAGAAATAGAATATGTATTTCTCCCCCAAATCTGATACTCCATCCACTGTATTTAGCAATGAAATAGCTAACTGCAATCAAGTTTGATTAAATCCATTGGCCTTTATTTCTCAGCGGGCTTAGAGTTCTCAGAAAGATCTATGCCTTCCTGTGACTGTTGGCTATTCTATTCCCATTTAGCCATGCTGCCCAAACCTGGCGACAGATTCATTTATTTCTATTGGCAAAACAGTTAAGAGCTTGTAAAAAGGTGAAAGTTGTTGCAGACCCCATCTGTTGGCTAATGGCAGGCCCGTAAAAGGTAATAAAAAAGAAGCAGTAGCCAGTTTAATTAAGAATAGCTGAAAACCAAAAATAAATAAATAAAAAAAAATTGTGCCAATTTGGCATCAGTGGCTTGGAGTGGTTGTCTCTCTAAAAAGCACAACACAGGAAGAAACTCGGTGAAACTGCATGAAAACATATAGAGAACAAAAGCTTCAAATCTACTTGAAAATGATGCAGATTATATAAAAGGTAAAGGTAAAGTAATCCCTATGGATTTTATTCCGCCAGTCATTGCCGACTATAGGGGGCAGTGCTCATCTCCATTTCAAGGCTACTGAGCCAGCGCTATCCGAAGACATGTCCGTGGTCATGTGGCCAGCATGATGTCATGGAGCGGTGTTACCTTCCCACCAAAGTCGTATCTATTTATCTATTCGCATCCGCATGTTTTTGAACTTGCTAGGTGCAGGGCAGGAGCTCACCCTATTGCATGATGCTTGGGTCTTGAACCTGGGCTGACGGTCTTCTAGATGACAAGCCTAGCATCTTAACTGCTGAACCACCATGCCATCCTGGAGATTATATAAAAAGAAATACATTCATTGTTCAATGCTCATCTAGATCCTGCTTCTTTTGAATAGTACCTTCATATTAAGGGAAGGGAAAACATGTTCAGGTGACTTTGCAATAAGAAGCTCTGCAGTTCTTGAGTTAGTACAAGCAGAATAGCATACGTTTATGACTGTTTTTAATGCAAGTCTCAACAAAATTTTAATATAAATTTTCTGTGTATATATATATATATATACACACACACACACACATATAGCAAATGCATGCAAAACATGCGTATTCATGAAAAAAATAAAATAAATGTAATTTAATAAATTCCTGTGCACAAAGGTATTCCTTGGACAAACTTGTAAAAATGTAGGTAATTAAGAAAAATATATAAATGCATGTGAATTTTCCTCATTTTAAAATATACAAATACATAAAATAGGCTTTGAGAAATTTAAATATATTCCTGGCTTTGAGGTTCATATGTACAATGGAAATAGTCTGTTTAATACATGGCATTCCAATCATTTTTTTCCATTGAAATATGTCATGATAAAAACAATCATGCATAGCAAAAATATTATTGTCCCTCCCTCTTTGAATAAAGGGGGGCAGTTTGCTTCATTGGTCTTATTGGTCATTTTAATTGTATCTTCTGCACAAAAAGTTGGACATTTGATCAGCAGAGGGTACAATTTAGAAACCTCATCAATAAATAAATAAATACAGAAAAACAGAATAACCCTTCCCTGTTCCTGTTACTTGAATTGTGGTATCTCTGATTAATGTTTTTTTTTTTTTTTTGCCTGCCCCAGGTACATAAGATGTGGACCAGCGGTGATTTGTTTTAGTTGTTTTAAATTTAATTTTTATCGAAGACGTTTTACAAAGTAAAAAATTTTAAAAAAACAAAGTACAGTAAAAAAATAGGAAAGAAAGGAAAGAGACAAAAAAGTTAAGAAAGGAAAAACAAAATAAAGACGTAGCATCCAATCTTCACAGCAGTTATAAATGCATTTATATTTTGTCCTTTCTCTCTGAGGTTATGTCATGTCTCCCTTCTCTCCATATGCTACCCTTTCTAATTATCAAACCCAGAAATCACAAATTCAAGTTTTTCCCATTTTCAGTAAAAGAAAGTTCATAAAGGGTTTCCAGTCACTGACGAATATAGTTAGTGTCTTCATTCTAATTAAACACATCCATTTTGCATCTCTGGCAAAATTCTCTCATCTTCCCAACCACTTCTCTGTTGTGGGTATTTCACAAGGAGTATAAAAAGTGATGATTTGTTAGGAAAAATAATTTAATCACATTAGTGTGCCTATGTTAAGGTAGGAACATTCTGTTCTCTTTCCTTTTGGAGCAGAAACATGAACTTACTTGTACTTAACACATGAATTTGATCATCCAAAGTGAACCATTTTCTTTTAAGAACAGGATGAGTGCAATTGAGCAGGATATGGCAAAATAAGTTGGATAGAGGCTTTGGAGCCAAGAAGGGTGTCCTGACTTACTGGTGTTGCATTTTCCCACTTATTCCTTAAAATTTTAATTTGGATGGGATTTCTTTCAGTTCCACTCAGTTTATTGGTTGGTGAAAAATTTGGGCATCCCAGCTGTTGTTTAATGTATTGCTGACCAGAAAATAAAGCCTGGTTATGTTTTGTTGCTGACTAGGATGAAAGAATAGGGGTGAGGGTCATATTTGGATGCTCATAGTTTGCATTCAGTGACTGCCCAAGTTGAGACTGGCAAACAAAACCTCCTTTCCTACTGTTATGGAATAATCATATTAAAATACTCCAGCTTTTGGAACAAGAAGGCTGGATAAAACCATATCAAGCAGATATGTTCCTATAGCCATTTATTTATTTATTTATTTATTTTATTTTATTTTATTAGATTTCTATACCGCCCTACTTCCGAAGGACTCAGGGCGGTGCACAGCCAAACAATAAAAACACATACATACAAAATTTAAAAATAGAATAAAATCAAATTAAATAATTTTGGCCCCGTGATGCCAAATGATGGCGAACCCATGGCATGCATGCCACAGAGGGCACGCAGAGCCCTCTCTGCCCAGCCCAGCTCCACCGCGCATGCGTGTGCGCCTCCCCCTGGCCAGCTGGTCTTCAGGTCTCTGCCGCACATGCACGGGGGTGGGGCGCATGCATGGGGGGGACACACATGCATGTGAGGGTGGGTGGGTGGGGCACATGCATGGGGGGGTGCAGATTGGTGCAGGAGGCTTTCCAGGCCCAAAATGGGGCATGGGGGGGCCTCATGCACCCTATTTTGGCTTCCAGGTTGGTGTAGGAGGCTTTCCAGGCCAAAACAGGGCACAGGAGGGGAGCCTGCACCCTGTTTTGGGCCTGGAAAGCCTCCTGCACCAACCTGGAAGCCAAAACGGGGTGAAAGGTGCATGCACGGGGGGGGGGCGCTCGCATTTTGGGGGTTCTGGCACACGTGCATGCATTCATGTGCACACGCTCCCGCTTTGGGCACTCAGCACCAAAAAGCTTAACCATCACTGTCCTATAGGATATCACCTATTAAGATAGTAGATATTTTCTCTCATAAGAGGTATTGGCATTTGAGAGCTGTGGTGGCGCAATGGTTAGAATGCAGTACTGCAGGCGATTTCTGCCGGCTGCCTACAATTTGGCAGTTCGAATCTCATGAGGCTCAAGGTTGACTCAGCCTTCCATCCTTTCGAGGTCGGTAAAATGAGGATCCAGATTATTGGGGGGCAATATGGTGACTCTGTAAACCACTTAGAGTGGGCTGTAAAGCACTATGAAGCAGTATATAAGTCTAAGTGCTATTGCTATTGAGGCACACCAGGTTTTTTTGTTTTAAAAGTGTGCCCTTGTACCCATTGAAATAACCAGCCAGAGAAAGGCTGCAAAATGAACTAACCTTGGAATTGGTAGGGCAGTACCAAGAAGCGACTAAAGTGAAGGAAGAGTGTGCTTTAGGAAAGATAAAGTAAAAGATAAAGGAATTCCTGTGGATTTTACTCTGCAAGTCATTGCCGGCTATAGGAGGCAGTGCTCATCTTTGTTTCAAGGCCATTGAGCCAGCGCTGTCCAAAGACATTTCTGCAGTCATGTGGCCAGCATGACCGGTCAGTCAAGTAATGGTCATAAATCAAGGATTACCTGCACTACCTTTGCTCTGCTTTCCAATTGCTACGGGCAAAACACATTCATGTACATTGTAACTTAATGCCACGAAATATCTAGAGCAGTGATGGTTTTGGTGCTGAGTGCCCAAATGCATGCATGCGTGCCCAAACCCTCAAAATGCAATGCAAGCGTCCCCCATGCATGCACCCCACCTTGTGCATGTGCGCATGTCCCCTCTGCATGCGCCCAAGCCCCCTGCACATGCTTCCAGGTTGGTGCAGGAGGACTTCCAGGCCTAAAACAGGGTGCAGGGGTGTGCACGCACACAAACTCCCAAAATGCAGTGTGAGCACTCCCCATGCATGTGCCCTGCCCCCGAACATACACATGCATGTCTCCTACCTGCACCCTGCGCCCCGTGCATGTGTGACAGAGACCCAAAGACCAGCTGGCTGGTGGGAGACCTGCGTACATGTGCAGTGGAGCTGAGCTGGGATGACGACTGGCGTGCCTGCAGAGAGGCCTCTGTGTGCCACCTGTGGCACACGTGCCATAGGTTCACCATCACGGATCTAGAGTATTGGATTTTGGGAGACTATTATGGTGACTTCAACACTGATTACTAACATCTTGTTGGACCATTGCCTTGTATAAGCTCTTTCTGCAAAGAAGTACATGACGTTCCGAAAGAGCAAATATGGATTCCATATAGAATATATCCCATTTGTCTTTTAACCCAATTATCCCAGTGTGGGAAAAACATTTCCGATCAAAAACAGTAGTGTTACACAGCCTTGATTAAGCTACTAAGAAAGGAGAACTCCACGTTGTGATCCGTCAACACTTGAGGTATTGACATTGTGGGAGCTTGGTACAGAGTTTGGCAAGAAGGATCCATGCTGTGGGTGTCAGAAAAGATGCCATACATCAGCAAAACAATATTCACCAGCTGGCATCCCCTAAGTGGCATTTTAATTAAAACATTTTTAAGAGTTCATGGCCAATAATCGCATGATGTATTTCCCCTTAAGAATTATTATTGAGTTTGATATTACCCTCAAAAGTTGTATGATACTTGCCGCACTTTCTCTTTTCTTTTGCATTAACCAAAGAAACTGGAATAATGATTTTCCATTGGGACTTGTTCAATCTTGTGTACATGCAGTATTTGCGGAGCTTCTAAAAGTACAGATTGCAGTGGAGTTATGTCTGGTACTATTGTCTTTGGATTGAGATACAACCAGTTCTGAAACTTTCATGTTGTCATTTTTTAAAAAAATTGTATGAATATATTTGTAGTGAGAAACCATGGCCTCAGTATATCCTGTTTTGATCAATGCTTTCGTAATGTCAAGGGATGGGCCCGATCTCCAATTCTAAGTGGATTTGATGGTGGAATTCTTGTTTAATTGAACCCAGATTGAACAAATAGCCCTAAACTGCTGTAAACTTTAATGCAAAGACATCATGGCTCCAATATAAGTAACAGACTAATATAATTGTGTTATCTCTGTGCTGTGAAGTCTGTTTCTTCACATACATTTTGAAGCTAAGCAGGACTCTAGCTGTTATGAGTTGATCATCACAGTGTGTTTTTGTAGGTAGAACAGAAAGGCTGAGGCTAACAAATAATCTTATTATTGTTGATATAACTACTAAATCAACAAAACAAACATACATATATAATGATCCTAATGACTGTTCTGCAAGCCAGGCTTGGACAATTGTTTTATCATGTGATCACTGAATATTTTTTCAAGCAATAGAGCTATTTCTATGCCCTCCTGTTTTTTTTTTTTTTTAATAGCTGTATCTCCAGATTACACCCAGATCATCAGCATTGTTTAATGAGTCATCTAGAGTTATGCACATTCTAGTTAAATTGTTAAGGCTCTTTTTTAATTACACATTAGCATTATCTGAGATTGTTTGTTAGTGTTCCTCATTAGCCTTGAGATTGCTTTGTAATTCTCCCCTGATCTCCACCACAGTACTTTCTGAATTTGATATTAGCATCGTTTCTTTTTCTCTTTCCCTTTGTGCCCCGTGCAGGAACAAGGTGCAATCAGTATCAGTTACGCTTGTTCAAATGATCTGTCACCAGCTCATCTGATGGGGATGTTGTCTTAAATACTATGTGAACATAGCATGGACAAAAGCATCAAGGCTCAAGGGCAGTGAAGCTATAACAGAAAGTATAGTACACTATAAAATAAAGTTTGAGTTTGCTCAAGTAGCTGCTTAGATCAGAAGAGTACATAGCTGTAGAAAGTGAATTTGATATTTTCTGCCAAATAAAATTTAACCTGGAGACAAAGTGTAAGCCAAAGGAGTAGATTTGTAATTCAGAAGAGCTAAAGTATATGTGCTGTTTTACATTTTTATGTCCCTGGTTACTTACCCACAAAATGGATGGATGGACATCAAGATAGACAGCTTCACTTAGCAGTTTAGTAATTTAGAATTCCATTCACAAAGTAGTTTTACAATTTAGTAAATTAGTCTTAAACATTTAATTGTTTTAGTGTTCTACTCATATTTATAGTGTATTCTATATTTGAGTGTGATTCATTTATTTCTCTCAGTCATCTAGTACATTTATGTACTGTAACTTGAGCTTATTGTATAAAATGCTGGTCAGTGATTGTAATAAAGATACACCAGAGCAAAAGTCATGGCCAGGGAATTGAGGGCCATTACTAGATAAGACAATACAGGAAATCTCATGTCAAGAGAAAAGATCATTCATGTGGCAGATAATCTGTACAATGGTTATGTCCTCTAAGAAACCAATTTCAGGGTAATGAGAAGTATAATCTCATTACCATTATTACCATTATTAAGTAGTAATCCTTGCCTGCCAGAGTAAACAAATCAATACCCACTTTGTACCAAGCTTCTAGGGTGTCTTTATCAATCCACTTAGGTTCTTTGTTATTCCTAGACTAGTATGTCTGAGAGGTTGCAGAACTGATATTAATAGGAATAACCCACCTTTATAGAAATTACTAAACCTAGCACTTATATTTTTCTAGGTAGGACTGAAACTCAAAGGATTGACACTTCTAGCTTGACACTTTAATCCCTGCACCAGATTGGCTTTCTCTTCACAATAATATAGACTTGGGAAAGCCAGTTCTTTGTAAGCATTTTTTTATCTTCTGCTTATTTTCAACCCTTGAGAACTACAATGATCAGGTAGCCTGTAGTGTACCTGCCCACAGAAGGACCAATCCCTCAAATCTTTGAATATCTTAGCGGTGTTCAAAAGGTGGCATATGATATTGTCTACATTTTTTGGGATCAATGTATACCCCATATTCTGATTTTTGTCTTCCAAATAGGTCAGCTATTTTAGTCCATTCCTACAAATGCCCAACATGGTCTTCCTTAGAGCAGCCCTACATCAAAAAGTCATCAGTATACCAGGAATTCCATAAAATATATCATGTTGTTGTTGTTAGTTGTGAAGTCATGTCTGATCCATCACAACCCCATGGACAACATTCCTCCAGGCCTTCCTGTCCTCTACCATCCTCTGGAGTCTATTTAAGCTCATGCCTATTGCTTCGTGACATGTACTTCAGTGACATATATCATGTACTGTCCTATTAAATCATAAAATGATTCTGGAATCATTTTAAACAGTAACTCCCATAAAGTATTCTTTTGACATGTTGCTGAATATGGGTCAAAACCTTGACTGAAATCCTGAGTTCTCTCTTCTTGAGGAGACCCTTTGTTGAACAGAATTCAACTCACAGAACATCCTACCCTAAAGAAGGACAGGGATAGGTTTCACTGATTCCCCTTCCCCACAAATCTCCTATGTTAAACCTTTCCTTTAGTTCATATTAAACCCTTCACATTTGTTCTGAGTGTCTGAGTTATCATAAGACAAGCAGAAGTTTTGGAGTCAGGTCCCTGTCAGGATCTTCCTTCTCTATTGGTTTGACCTTGGGTCAAACAACTTAATCAGAATCAAGGACTGAGCCAACTACACCCAATCAAAGATGCCTCAAGTAAGTTTCGTGTCTGCCTATAAGAATGTACGTAAGATAAATGAAAGGGATAGAGCCGTGGAAGATAGTGAGCTGCCAGATGTCTCCTGAAGAGCTTGCTTCATTTAATTCCTATATAACATTCTGACAGTAATGATGTATCACTTAGTACTTTAAAAGATTCTTCAAACAGAGCAGAAAAGCAATGAGCAGTTCTTTTGACCCTGATACCCAGAATAATCATGATTATCTGTACTATTTAACCTCCAAAGAATTGAACACTGTTCATGGTCTGTTACTTTAGCGATGATGGTTGATAATCCATACGTGCAAGTCAATGAAGGTCATTCAGCCTTAGACCACTTCCAGTGCAGTTGGTTCACTTTTACCCCAATCATGCTGTCAGCCCCCCAGCTCTGTTGGCCCTACCCATCTTGCAAGTCTTGGCCGGAAGATGAAAATCAATTTCACTTTATATCTTGGGTGTAGAAAGATATAAATAAATTAATTGCTTGGCTTGAACAATTAATATGAAGGTTGTCATGTACTGGACTCCTGTGCCAGGGAAGAAAATCAGAGTATAGTCCAAAATACACTTAGCTAGTATTATCATTTTCAGAAGTCAGTGGGATGGGGTTCAAGATAGCAAACTTCAGCACATTTAACTGGGTGAAAACAATTCAGTAAAAACCAAGTCTAATTTAATCCCAAGGAAAAAAATAGTACCTAATGTGACATATACATGTAATTTGCTTCTTTCCTTCAGATAAAGTAGTCCAGACTTGCCATCCAACCCAATGGGAGACATCTTATGATGGAAGAAATGTCTAGTCATCATTGATTTCTGCAATGCAGTAAGAACTAATTTGGAATTGGCAACAGTTATAATGATAGGGTTTTTTCCAAAAGAAATATAAGTTTCTCTGAACTTTATGAGATGTAGTAGATTGTGATAATGCAGATTAGTCTGTAAACCAGCAGTTTTATGAGTCTATTAATGATTTAAAGCCAATCCTTTACATATTTAAATAAAAGCAGAAATCAATAAAGAATTATTTCTGGGCAATTATGTTACTCTAGACTTTTTCTGGATTTCCCTAGTTAATCATGAATTAATTTTCATTATATATTAGGCAGTGACATAATTGATGTTCATAAGGCAAGATAAAATAAAGCACACTGCAAATTATAATTTATAAAAAACAATATAAAGGTAACAGATCAAAGAGGTATTTCCATTGTTATAACACAAAATAAGCCTTCCTGTTTTATGGTTTAATTCAAATATATTATTTAGAGGTAAAGTAAATTTTTGAGCAGGCCATCTGATTGGGGCACAACCACCTACAAATCTTGTTTTGGAATGTGATGTTTTAGGGTGTAACAATTGAAAAAGAGTTATATAAATTAGGAATCTTTGCAGAAATATGGTGTTCATTTTGGAAGAACCTTTAAAGGGAATTGAATTTTTATTGAATAAATTAAAAGAATTTGAAGCATTAGCTAGATAAGGAACTAGATTACCAGATTTCCACTAAAATACCACTAGATACAACAACAGATCTAAATAACAATTTATTACAAGATCAACAAAGAGAAGACAAAGATGTCAACAAAATACATGAATATACAAGATAAACAGAACTGATGAATAAAAAAATTTAAGATTGAGAAGAAAGTAAAATTCTTGGGTATCATGTTGTTTCAAAGTAACTTTGTTAATACATGAAATGAAGTTAAAAAGTTATGCTAAAATGGGATAAATTGTCACTGTTGGGGAAAAATTTCTGTGATTAAGACAAATGTTTTATTCAGAAGAAAAGAAGAAGATTGGGTCTACTAAATTTGAAATTGCTGCCCAATGTTTAGCTTGGAAGAAAGAGTGGATATTGCTAAGAAACAGAAGGCTATTGGAAATAAAAAGGCATGATCTAAGATTTAGGTGGCAGGGATATCTAGTTATGACAAAGTTAGAATATGGAATCAGTATAAATTTAGGTTGTGTCTAAAACACTTTTCTGGATCTCAACACAAGAAGTATTTTAAAGATGAGAAAGAATAAATAACCATAAATGGTTAACTTTTTAGATGTATTAGACTTTTCTCAAGAGCATTATAAAATCAAATCAAGAGAAAATTTGACAATAGAAGGATATACTTGTCAATGGTTTTTTAATGTACAATTATCAGAATGGTTTAAAGTGAATAAAAGATTTTGAACAATGCATGATTGATTTTTAAACAGAATTACATACTAATGATAATGTTATTGCTAAAATGTATAAACTTTTGCTGACATATGAGACTGAAGAAGAACAAATGTAAGAATACGTGATAAAATGGACCAAAAAGTTTGGCTACAAAGTACAAATTGATCAATGGGGAAATATAAGGTTGAAAGGATTAATATTTATATTATGTTGTAGCCTTAAAGAAACATTTTATAAAATCAAGTATTGGTAATTGTCACTAGAGAAATTGTCTAGAATATATAAAGGTAGTTCAAATTTATGCTGAAAATCTGAACAAAATCAAGGGACATTTTATTATGTGTAGTGAATATGTAAAAAGGCAAATAAAATGGATACAAATAAATACACTAATTCAGAAGATACTAAAGGCTAAGGTACAATTAAAACCAGAGATTCTTCTTTTGGGAATAATGAACAGACAATTCATAAAAAATCATGAAACTTTTTTTTTATATATGACAACTGCAGTGAGAAAATTATATGCTGAAACTAGAAAAGTTTAACATTCCCCAATAGAGTGGTTGGTGAAGATGATGGAATTTACAAAGATGACTAAATTGATTTCCTTGATTAGACAAAAGACAATATCTATATTTATGTCTGATTAAAAACCCCTTATATACTTTTTGCATGAAACAAAAAAATATATAGTTGTGACTTGTGGTTTTGATGATTAGGAATGAATTAGATAATAGGAAAAAAAAAATCCAAGCTTTTTTGTGACCATAGAGTAAGATATATCTATATAATTATGTTTGCTTTATAATCATATTTATTGGAAGCTGCTTTCTATTTCATGGTACCTTTTCTTTCTGCATTTTGGTTTTCTTTTTCTTTTATCTCTTTTTGATTATCTTAGTTCTTTTTATTGTCTATTAGTTTGTGTTAGTTTTTATAATCTTTTAAAAACTTTTAATAAAAAAAAAATCTGAAAAGGACTGTGATGTTTTAAGTTGGCAAATATTAACTCTAAATTTTAACATAATCTGTTCTCATTATGCATGGTAGAGAAAGCTACAAAGATAGAAATAATAGACATTTGCAATGTTCTCCAGAAATCTGTTCTAAAGTAAGAACTTCTTGTGGATTTCCGCGATATAGTCAGCTGGTGCCATCGCTGACTATTGGGGGTGAGTCTTTACCCCCCACAGAGAGAGCCCGCAATCTGGGTGTCCTCCTGGATGCACGGCTATCTTTAGAAGAACATATGACGGCCGTGGCCAGGGGGCTTTTTATCAGGTCCGCCTGATCCGCCAGTTGCGGCCCTTTCTGGACCGCGACACCTTGCGCACAGTCACTCACGCCCTTGTCACCTCCTGAGTGGACTACTGCAATGCTCTCTACATGGGGCTCCCCTTGAAAAGCACCCGGAGGCTCCAACTGGTCCAGAATGCGGCCGCGCGGGTGGTTATGGGCGCAACTCGTTGTGCCCACGTGACACCCCTCCTGAGTGAGCTGCACTGGTTCCCAGTGGTCTTCCGGGTGCGATTCAAGGTGTTGGTTACCACCTTTAAAGCGCTCCATGGCATTGGACCTGGATACCTTCAAGACTGTCTTCTGCCACCAGTAGCCTCCCACCGGCCAGTTCGCTCCCACAGAGAGGGTCTCCTCAGGGTGCCATCAGCCAAATTATGTCGGCTGATGACACCCAGGGGGAGGGCCTTCTCTGTGGGAGCCCCTGCCCTTTGGAATGAACTGCCCCCAGAAATTCATAAAATCTCTGATCTCCTTGTATTTTGCTGTGCCCTCAAAACCATGTTGTTCCGCCAGGCTGGGCTATCAATGTAAAGATTTTAATTGGTTTTAAATGGGATTTTAAATTTGGGGTTTTATAAATTGGGCCTATTATTTAATAATTTTATTTATTTTTAAATTTTGTCTGCCTTTGTGTTTTTAATTAGGCTGTACACCGCCCTGAGTCCTTCGGGAGAAGGGCGGTATAGAAATAAAATTAATAAATAAATAATAATAAATAAATAAGGGCAAATGTAGGATCTACACAACTCCATTATCTCATTTCCCTCAATCATTGATTGTAATCATATGTTGCATCTCTAGACATTTAAGCTTTATTTCCATTTCCTAAAGAAGATAACTTTTGAACTTTACATCAGTATTGAAAATAAATGGAAGTGGAAGGAACTCACATGTGATTTTTGGAGGAGATCCAGGCCTCAAAAAAATAAAATAATTTAGGAAACCATATGTATTATACCTGTTATTATTACAATTATTGTAACTTCCTGTTGCAACCAATGGATTAACACTCATTTGATCTGAATAAAGCAGACCTAGTACAAGGTAAAGTAGAGAAAAATATGAAAAGAAAGCAGCTTTGCAGCTGAAGAAATGATTTGTATGTTGAAACTTCTAGAACTTAAAAAGCCACTACTGGTCATTTATACAATATATTATATTGTATAATTGGCAAGATGGAAAAATGTTCTGCTATCTATCTGGGAATATCCTAGTTTCCTATGCATGCATGTATATCTATTTATTCTGGGAACTATAGGGTTTTGTCAAAAGCTTCACAAAACAGTTGGTGTTTGGGGCATGGTAGCCAAAGAAAGAGGAATCAGAACACCAGAATCTTGGTCAAGGGTGACTTTGGGAAGTGCTATATAATTATGCAACTTCTTCTACCATTAGCTCAGACTGGGTCAAACTTGTGGCCTGTGGCCAGATGCATCATGCATGGCCACACCGATACCCGGTTTAGCAAATGGGAAAAAAATCCTGATACATCATGTGACACCACTGTGACAATGTGAGTTTGACACCCCTGGTCTAGGACAACTTGCCATGGCCAACTCACCATGGCTAACTCGCCACAGTCAACTTGATGCAGGACAATTCAGTGCTGTATTAATTGTTTCATTCCGTTACCTTTATTAAGAGTTGTGGTGGTGCAGGCAATAGAATGTAGTATACTGCAGGCTAATTCTGCTGACTGTCGGCTGCCAGCAGTATGGCAGTTCGAATCTCATTGGCTCAAAATTGACTCAGTCTTCCATCCTTCCGAGGTTGGTAAAATGAGGATCCAGATGGTTGGGGGCAATATACTGACTCTGTAAACCATTTAGAGCGGACTGGAAAGCACTGTGAAGCAGTATATAAGTCTAAGTGCTATTGCTATTATTGGTGACCACATTTTCATCAAAATTATTGTAACTCTTGTATTTCTGGATTTACTTTATTTTATTATTATTGGACGTGGTTCCATTGACATTAATTTAACTTTTGTATTTGCTCACTGTTCTGCAGTGAGGTGTCCTGTGGCAAGTTGGCTGTGGTGAGTTTTCCTGCAGTGAATTGGCCATGGCAAGTTGGCCATGGCAAGTTAGAATTGGCCATGATGAGTTGGCCACAGTGAGTTGTCCCATTCTGGCTCAGACCAAATCATCCAACTTCTTTGTCTGTTGTAATTGTGTCAAATTGTAACCAAGAAAAATTCTTGTGTGGGCATCACTTAGTTCTAATTCCCCACTAGGAAGAGGAATTTGCATTCCTCACAATTTGCACTAATTCAGTTTCTATTAGATTTTTCTTTTATTTGATTATAATGGAATAATTGTTTCAAAGACACTGTCAGCCAGAGAGCTATCAATGAATGAAATCTAAAGAAGAAGAGTTGAAATCAATAGGTACTAATGACAATTTGTAAACCCACAGACAATAGAGGAGAAAGCCTGAGCCATATGATGAACAAGAAAGATCCATTAATAGAAAAGAAAAATACCTGCTTAGGAATCAATAGCATCTACTATACTAAGTTTTCAAAAAAAAAGTGAGATTGTTTTTTATCCTTACAGGATACAGACTCCCCCGCTCCAAATGTTATTAGGTTTGCAACATTCCACATTGTTGCTCTCCTTGCTTCATCCAAGATGGAATCAATGGAAAACATCAACAACAGAGGTAGCTATTCCACTCCCATCCATACTCTTAATTTTGCCATGTTGGGTTTTGATTTGGAGAGGAGAAACTATGTACTTAGCCACTGTTGAAGGATGGGAGTGGCAAGACACTCCACTTAGGGAAGCATGGGAGATGGTCTGAATTTCTCCCTGTCACCAGAAAGCAAGACATTGGGGCATCTTGGCTTCCCCAACTTTTTTTGGGAGAATGCCTTGGTTTCTGACAAGAGAGAATATTTTAGAGGAAGGATGAAGAAGGAGTTCCCACTAATGAAAGTTTCTCATTCTGCAGCTCTAGGGGAAATGCCACAAAACTGTTTTCACTGAAGCAAAGTTAATCTTAACTTTCCAAAATAGCCAGGAGCCCTCATTTTTATGGAGGTGTGGTGCTGATGTCAAGGTGGTACATCCACTGCATATTAAAAAAAAATGGTGTTTTCAAATGGCAACATTTGAACTAGGAAAGGTATCATATTTGGTTCTGGATCTTTTGTTTTTTAAAAGACATTTGTGGCTGGTCACCAAAAAGTGAGTACTTAGTCAGCTTAAACTCAAACCAAGGAATGGTTTGAGAAAAAGCAAGATATAGTTTCTCCATTTGCTGCATTTGCTGCATCCTCACCAAATTGAGCCCTGAAAACTCACACGTTTCAAGGCATCCTGGTGGTTAATGGTTAAAAATGCCAGTAAAAGGAGAGCCAGTGAGGCTAGTGTTGAAGTAAGTGTAGAACAGTGGTGGCTTTCAAATTTTTTTACTACTGGTTCTGTGGACGTGGCATGGCTTTGTGGGTGTGGCTTTGTGGGCGTGGCAGGGGAAGGTTACTGCAAAATCCCCATTTCCTCCCAATCAGCTGGGATTTGGGAGGCATAGAATAGATAGGGGTGGGGCCAGTCAGAATTTTTACTACCGGTTTTCTGAAATACTCAAAACCACTACCGGTTCTCCAGAACTGGTCAGAACCTGCTGAAACCCACCTCTGGTATGGAAGGAGAGGCCTAGGTTGAAAACCATCATCAACCACAGAGGTTCATTGGCTGATTTGGGCTCAGTCATGGGAACAATCACAGCAACAAATCTGGGTAAGGGACTAGTTCTTGGTGAATACCTGAAGGCAGAAAAATGATGAATAATAATTTCCCAGACTTGTATTAAGTTTGTGGCCTGGGGGTGAAGATATAGGAACCTTTTGAGCTCCCTTTTAATGAACTCCCCGGACTGAGATTGGGGGCTTTGATGTTAGTGAACTTGCTAGGTTCACTACATCATTAAGAATTATTTCAGATCCTTCTGCATGTAGTAAATGTGTTAAAATGGTAGTTGCTATTTTCTTGATGATAAATGTTCCCTCCAAGATCACTCTCTTCTCTGGGGCACAATATTTATACCAAATGCAGCATGCTTGGGTTATTCAGGAAATTTTACAAAATATGGCAGGGTTAAACTGGTCAGCTCTCTGTTTATTCAATGATTGCTTCATTGTTTCCATCAAAATGATAAATAGAACTGATGACTAGAGAAAGTCTATTTGCTAGATAAATGTAATCCCAAAAATAAGTGAGTTTACTGTACTTGCATTTATTTGCTGGGGATTCTTGGTGCCTTAAATCAAAGTTCTAACTGCTGTTGGTAACATAATTATCAGCACTCAGATCCATTAGTGATAGTTAAGATTCCACAATGATGCATGCTTTCCCTTCCCTTCCTGGTGCTAGAAAAGATGATCATCTTGATTGAAATCTTGAAGAATGGGAAGCAAGCAACAAGAAAAGAAATAAAATCTTTGATATTTCTGACATACCACATGGTGTTTTGAAGCTGCTAAATGACAGGAACAAATAACAAAAGGCAGTAGAATCTGTAAACAAAGATTGGCTTTTATGTGAGGAATACGACCTCATTCTTCTAAATGGCAATGATAGTCCCAAAGGTGCTTTTTTTCAAGAGACAACTGGACTTTCTTTGTTTTTCCTTGAAGACATTTTTCTTCTCATCTCAAAAGCTTCTTCAGTTCAGAAGAAAAATGTCTGAGAAGAAAAACATCTTCAAGAAAAAACAAAGAAAATCCAGTTGCCTCTTGAAAAAGCACCTTTGGGACAACCATGACCTGGATGTCTGAGAATCTCCATAGACATTCGCAATGATAGTATTGAGATTGAATGAAAATTTCAAACTAGCTCTGCTTTATGACTATGGTTGCCCTGTATCTGTCACAGGCAGATAAAATGTATGATATCTTTGATCTTTGCTAAAATACAGGCGCATATACTATGTACAGTATCATGATAGGCTATATTATGTAAGCATGGAAAGCATATGCGATTCAATTAACTATATATCTGATATTTCTTATGGAAGGGACACATAGAAATCCTTGTAAAGTACATGAGTAATTACATTTTATATATTTTTTTAAAAGTGATTAAAAGAGTCTACAAGACTTGCTGATTCTACTCACATTCTTGCCTATAGGATTTCTTTCACTGTGACAGTGAATCACAGTTGTGTTCACAGGATAGAGACTTTTTAATTCCTTCTGAACTGGGACATTTTTAAAGAGTAGCCAGGAGCTGATTTATGTGGCTTCTCCTTGTTTGTTAACAGTGTGATCTACATAACGGATCATTAATCTCATGATCCAAGGGGTGGCCTGCTCTGAAGGGACCTCATTCTTCACATTTCCCATGAATGAACCAACAGGATGGAATGGTAATGAAGCCCAGATCACAGAGGCAATTCTATTATATGAATGCTTAGAGCGTCCTGATAATTTCACAGTTAGAAACAACATTCTCACACTTGATTTAAATTCTGTTGCCGCTTCCTCCTCCTGGAGAAAGAAACATGTTAAATTTTGGATTTGGGTTTCACACATCATCCTGTGATATTTTTTTGTTGTCTAAATCCATTTCTCTTTTAGAGCCTCAACTAACATAACATTTGCATTAGTTTTTAAAAAACCCTTCAAAATGTCATTTTGTTTTAGCTAAGCTATTAGCTAACTGTGTTTAGAGTTTCTAACGAAGGCATACTTTGGGAGGTATATCCTCTAGGATATGAGAAACACACTATTTACCTTTAGTATATTATTGTGGATGAAGAGTGTCTTTCTATCTTGGACTAAAACCAAAATCTATGAAAGATGAAGCAGGCACTAGCATAATTTTGTAATATTTTTTTAATTTTTAGTTTTGGGACTGATTCATAGTTTGAAACCATGCAAAGCAGAAGAAATCTAGATATCCATTTTGGAAAAGATCCCTATTGTACCTTTTAAAATCTATTTATTTTCATTTGATAAAAGTTTATAAATAGCTTTCTTCTTAATGCTGTCTCCTTTTCTGCACTATATATATTGTGTGGGGTTCTATGCAGGGGTGAAATCCAGCAGGTATTGATAGGTTCTGTAGAACTGGTAGCAGAAATTTTGAGCAGTTTGGAGAACCAGTAGCGGAAATTTTGAGTAGTTCGGAGAACTGGCAAATACCACCTCTGGCTGGCCCCCGAGTGGGGTGGGAATGGAAATTTTGCAATATCCTTCCCCCAGGAGTGGGGAGGGAATGGAGATTTTGCAGTATCCTTCCCCTGCCATGCCCACCAAGCCACACCCACCAAGCCACACCACGCCCACCAAGCCACACCCACATAACCAGTAGTAAAAAATCTTGGATTTCACCACTGGTTCCATGAGAACCTGATAGGCCACTATGAGAAATTCAGGGTAAAATAAAAAAAAAAAACTTAATAAAATAAAATATAATAACCTTGAATGAAGACTATTTTCTATCATTAAAACCTGATGCCTGAACTCCTTCTCCTCCTCCTCCGTTCAGCAATCTGAAAAATATGAAAGAATGTATTTAGTTAGTTTATGATATTTAGAGATTGTCCATCTCCCTCGGGGTGATATACAAATACACATAAAAACATAAAAGCTATATATAGATATTATACTGAAAACAATTTAAAAAAGAATAAAATACTTAAAATTCAGAATTAAAAAGGCAGGGAAGGGGCTTCAGGGTGCTAACCAGCTCCATGGCTGCATGGTCCTCTGTGAGCTCCAAGAAAGATGGCAGAATGAGATCTTTAGATATATTTGGAAGGTCAGGAGAATGTGGTCTCACCTCACCTCTGACAGGAGTATGTTCCAAAGGGGAGTAGATTACCAGAGATAATGGCAGAGAAGGCTTTCTTCCTGGACCTCCCCAGTTGAAATTTTTAAATGTTTGAGGTTTAATGTCAATTAAATTCAGAGGTGGAATTCACTTACGTTCCCTACTAGTTCACAAATGAGAGTGCATGTGCCACCTTCTACACCTTCGGCCTTCTGCGCATACTCCTTGCTCGCGCACATGCCTTCTGTGCATGCATGCGGCCTCCAAAACATGGTGAAATAGGACGGCATTACATCTGGGCGGGTGGGCAGAGCCTACCACAGTCGCTGCTACTGGTTCGCCCAAACTGGACAGAACTGGCTGAATCCCTGAATCCCACCACTGGTTAAACTAAATAATCATGGAATTTTAGAAATGAATGGGGTTCTTTAGGCTATCAAGTCTAAACCCTCCTTGGTGCCAGAATCCAAATTCAACTATCCCTTAGCGATTGTCAGGCGGGAGTTCAGAGTTTTTTTAAAAATACTTTGCTTGGAGAAAGCTGCTATGATTGAGACTGTGTGAATGCAAAATTAGAAATATGACATTGTTTGTTGAACTTAGGATGTATACTTGTACTCTGTTCATACTCTAGGGCTTTGTTGGTTATTAAATTGCAGAGTGCATTTTACAATGGTTTGAGTTATTTTGTTAAACAGTTTGTTGGTTTAAATTTATTATAGCTGTAGATCAACATAATAAAATCAATAAACATATCCATTATAAGTATATACCAGCAATATAAACAAAAAAGAGTAAAAGATTTAAAAGCTTGCAAACAAATGCCAAACAAATAAAAATTTCTCATAGTTCAATAAACCTAAATCATACTACCATACCCATGTACTTGTTAACCTGTTTTAGTGGGCTGCATTCTAGACATGATCTTATGTTTTGATAAGTTATCAGTATGAATTTCAACAGGGCCAAATTGAAGACTCTACCTGGAATTGCTTGGTAGTTTTGGAATTCTCTCCTCTTCAAGAGTCCTGTATTATTCCCCTCTTTAATTTTTGCTGACTTAGTTCTTGGTATAGGTGCAGGTATGCTTTGTGCTCTGATTAGAGCTTTTCAGAATGAATTTAGATAGTTTGCTAGAGGCAAATCTGTAATGTTATAATCATTGCGTTCTATTTATTTATACAAAAGTTATTATAAGTAGTTGGCTTAGTCATGTTGCTCCTGGTTTGGTCAGCTGGTTGGTTGGCTTCTCCAGCATCTATACCAAAATATTAACTCACTCCAAAATGCTTCCATTTAAGAATATTGATGAGAAAAATTAAAAATCCTGACCTGTAATGTGTTGGATGGATATCCTAGGTCTGTGATGCCGAACCTATGACACGCATGTTGGAAGTAGCAGCCATCTCTCTGGGCACGCCAGCTGTCGCCCATTGCTCTTTCGGGTTCTGGTGTGCACATGCCTGCCGGCCAGCTGGTCTTTGTGCGCATGCGTGCCAGAAACTGGAAGACCAGGTGACCGGCACTCATGCACATCCGGAAACCAGAAGCTCAGCTTCCTGGCATGTGTATGCATGCCAGGAAACAGCTCTTCCAGTTTCCGGCGCTACCGTGCATGCATGCTGGGGAGCTGCTCTTCTGATTTCCGGTGCTCCCCCCCAGTGCACACGCACTCCCGTTTCGAACACTATCCTAGGTGGATCATCTTAAAAGATCAAAAAAAGTTTAGTTTTTTGTTATTTTCTATTTGAAGATATTCCTTTCTCATGCTTTCTGCATGTTGTCTAGCTAGTTGCTGTCAGAATGGACTGTCTCCCAATTATTCTTATGGCCCTGGTCTTCAAAGCAAGAGATGTGTTCTAAGGTGTCTCTCTCTCCATCCCGCAGCCCAAATAAGAAAGTTAAACAGTCAAGTTACGTTGAGTTTAGGCTATTGAAAATAAATCAATCCCAAAAAAATTGAATTAAAAACAAAGCATGTGTTTACTATTGCCTTTTTTCTACAGTATGTGACAATCATTCAGGTTCTTGAAAGTGCTACCATATACCTATCACTCATCTTTCCTTGAGATTAAACAGATCCAATTTTCTCAGTTTTTCCTCATAAGATTGCATTTCTACTTTTCTGCACCTCTTCGGATCTGTCTTTTTGGAAAATAAGAAACGGACCATGAAGGACATGGTGCTTCATATGGAACATGTCCAGCAGAAAGTATAACAAAATTATTATTTCCCATGATTTGGAAACTACATTTCTGTCTGTCTGTATTCATGTCAGAAGCACTTACAAAGCTAACCAATGGGTGCTTCTGTGCAGCTCAGAAATACATTTGACCTTTTAGCAGTCATATCATACTGCTGACCTATATTTACACTATGATCAATGACAATTCTGAAATTATTTTCAAAGGCACTCATTCCCCATCCTATGATTTGGGAGGGTTTTTTCCCCTTGTAGCAAGGAATTTGATATTTGGTTGTTAAATTTCATTTTCAGCTTCTGTAAACTGTAATACTAAGATTTTAAAATTTATTCTTATCTTCTAGTGATCCCATGCTGTTTTGTACATTAAGGAAATCTAATATTGTACCGCATACAAATCTAATCAGCTTAATCAAAGTCATTAATAAAAATCTTGAACAGTAATGGTCTCAAAACTGAACCCTACTACAGCACACTTGGTATCTCACTCAAGTTTGATTATGAACCATTATTAAACTCTAAATTCAATTTTCAAGCCAATGGTAAATCCATAGAATAGAGAACTCATACAGGCCATTGTTTACTTACTAGGTTACTAAACAAAATAGCACGGAATATTTTGTTACATTCTTTGTTGGAATGAAGCTGTATTATATATCTGTGGCATTCTCACAGTCTACTAAACAAAATATTCAAACAATATTGAAACAGGAGGAACTAATCAGATTTAAGATGACACCAAGCTAGTGGGAATAGCCAACACTCTATAAAATGAGCTCAAGATACAGAAGGATCCCAAGAGACTTGTATGCTGGGAACTATGTAATAAAATGAAATTTAATGGAGAAAAAAGTAAGGTTCTACATCTAGACAAGAAAAGGTGGTACCTGGATCAATAGTAATAACTGTGAGAGGGATCTTGGAGTTCTAGTGGACAATCACTTAAATATGACTCAGCAATGTGCTGCAGCTGCCAAAAAAAGCCAACCCAGTGCTAGGCTGTATTAACAGAGGGAGAGAATCAAGATAATGTGAAGTGCTAGTACCTTTTTATAATGCCTTGGTAAGACTGCACTTGGAACATTGCATCCAGTTTTGGTTGCCATGATATAAAAAAGATGTTGAAGCTCTAGAAAGAGTGCAGAGAAGAGCAACAAATATTGCTTAGAAATTTGCAAAGATTAGGCAACTAAAACATACAAAGTATTGTTGCAGGAATTGGATATGTCTAGTTTAATGAAAAGGACTGGGGTGACATGATAGCAGTGTTCTAATATCTAAGGGGTTGATACAAAGAAGGGGGTGTCAACCCATTATCCAAAGCAGCTGAAGGTAGAACAGGAAATAATGGATGGAAACTAATCAAGGAGAGAACTTAGAAATAAGGAGAAATTTCCTGACAGTTGTAGCAATTAATCAGTGGAACGGCTTGTTCCCACAAGCTGTAGGTGCCACATAATTGGAGGTTTTAAAGAAGAGATTGGGCAACCATTTGTCTGAAAAAGTATAGGGTCTCCAGCTTGAAAAGGGGGTTGGACTAAAAAAATCTCCAAGGTCTCTTCCATCTCTGTTATTTTGTTCAGACAAGCAGGCAGGCAAACAACCTCAACCAACCAACTGACCAAATAACTAACTGAACAAACAAATAAACCTCAGTATGCACTATTTCTGATCATTCTTTTGTATAGTTTTCTGTCAGCTTCTGGAGATAGTCTGTCTTAGAAATGTAACATTGATAATTTTGGCACTTTTGAGGGTCCTTTTACTTGCTTCAAAACCACTGTAGAGTAACCCAGAACAAGACACCCAACACATTATATTTTTGACAAGTTTGTTGTCATTTTCTTGCCAATATTCTTTTCTGCACTTAATCTGTCTCCATGACAGAACTACTTCCTTGGAAATTACATATGTTGAATTCACACACACACACACACACACATATTCTAAATGAAATGATATGTTCTGTGTCACTTCATCATCACCACCAGATACTGTGATTCTGTGATTGCATTACTTTTTGTCCGACAGGTAATCATATAAAGTATGGCGAAAGCCCACTAGATCTATTCAGATTGAACTCTCAAATTTCTAAACAATCTGACAGACTATCATGTTCATGTTGGCTAGGCTGGAAGCTGAAAATCCAGCAAATCAGCTCCCTTCTTTATTATAGCAAGGCAATGGCCTAAATGCAAGATGCCCATAAAACTCTGCAACTGAATGAATGGAAAGAAGCTCTCGTCACTGGGAGATTTGAAAATTTTCACCCACACTGACCTTGAATTACACACCAGAGCTTGTTTCAACTTGGAAGAAATCTGTCCCCTCCCCTTTCCTGCACCCATGAGGAGCAGCATCTTATCTCATGGATTTAAAATAGTTAAGACATACTTCTTAAATATGTCCTTTTTTCACTTCATACATTTCAGTTACAGAAAAGAACGCCTTTGCGAATGAATGATGATGGTCTGAGAATGCCAGAATCATGAGTGAAGATCTCATCTGACTGGCCCCCAATGATTGACATTGGATTGACATCTGGGCACAAACTGGATAGCTATAACTGCTAAGCTTGAGCACTGATCAAGCTACTCAATTTTGTCTGTGTTAGCTTTCTTTGGTCTGTGTATCTCCCAATATGTGGACTTCATCTCCTGGAATTCCCCAGCCAGCATACATTGCTGAATACTCTGGGAGTTGAAGCCTGCAAATAAGGAATGGATCAGGGTTTGGGAAGATTAGGTTACAACGACTAGCAGTAGTTTCCCATGGTTTCAGACAAGAATACCAATAAAAGAGAATATTTGTAGTACTGAGTTGAAATGAGGGGTCCTTGGTGCTCTCTGAGCTTAGTTGTTTTCTTGGTAACTAGGTAACATCATCAGTGCTAGTAGGGACTAGATGTTACCTATTTTGGTAATGAAATGTCTGCAAGAAAACAGCCAAACTCAGTGAGTACCAAGGAACCCTCAGACAAAAGTGTTCCCCTATCTAACCTGGAGATGTTGGTTGTTAACTGTTGATTTCTTTGCTTGCCACTCTTGTGTTCTACAAAGTAAGCTAAGGAGAGACAAAAAACAAAACAAAACAAAACTCTGAAGAATTTGGATTCATCAAAAATTCATCCTTGAGCTCACCAGCTCCATGCATTAAAGTACTTAAATTGAATAGCATTCTGTTCTCCAGGATTAAGCCAGACTACTATGTTTTCACAAGCACCTACTACTTCAGAGTTCCCCAACCTTTCCAGCTTTGTGGATGGTTTCCTGTGAATGGTTTCCTGTGGCGGATAAGTGCATGCATGCCCACTGCTCACATAAATGGAGCACACGGGTGCTTGTCCGCCGCTTGTGCAACTGGGGATGTGAGCATGCATGATTGCCTGCCACTTCTGCAGCCCAGTTCTGAAGGGCTCAAGGCCTGGTAGTGGGCCACGGCCCAGGGATTGGGGACTCCTGTGCTACTTGAATTAGCTGCTTCACTGTGCCTGGCTTTCCCCATTCATGTAGCCGGGTTGGATTGCTGTGTATGCTTGAGCTTGGTCTTCTCTTCCTCAATCCTGTGAGGGAGATGCAATAGCCAGAACTTTTTTTGAACAAGCAACAGTTTCAACGGTTTTCTGTCTGGGTCAATTAATCAGTCTCTGATTATATTGGAGGGTTCAATGACTCTTCCAGACTGGGAGTTATACAAACTACTTTAGCATCTGTCACTGAAGGGCAGCAAATCAGATCTTCTGAATGTAGACAGCTCCTGTAGGGAAAAAGAGGCACTCACTTCTCTGCAGCAGCTCTCCGTTTCATTTCATCAAAGGTGTTTATACCACATTTAATAAGATAAGGGACAGCACAGGGTTCAGCGCATTGGATGAGATAACTACAACAGATGGGGAATAAACACTGACCTGCACATAGCAATTGACACCTTGATATAAAACCAACGGGAACGGCAACAACGAAGGGACACATCCACCAGTCAGTTGCGAAGAACAACTTTATATGGGCTGATGTCATTGTTGAATTTCATTGCATTGGAGTCTTGTTGTTGGAACTGTCGTTAGGTCTTATGGGGATTGAACTAAAAAATGGGATGACACAAAGTAAAGTAATTAGTGGCGAACGCATATTCACCTTGATTCAGATGGACTTCTTATGAAGGTAGGCTTTGGTACACAGAATATAACCTGAGCCCAGGAGTGGCCTTTTTAAAAATTTAAATCCAGATTTAGATGAAGGGTCAGGTCCTGTGCTGCATATCAGGGTGGGTAAAGCTGAAATAAGGGATGGGCTAGAGTAGAGATCTTTATAGCCATCAAAAGAGTGAAGAGGGTAGTCAGAACTGTACAACTGAAGCCTCCTCTTTTGTATCTAGATCAATGCCATGACTACAACCATCATTTTGACTTTTTTGATCTCTTGTGAAGGTACCTCTGCCTTAAAATGGGCAATGCTATATTACCTCTTCTTTTGGGACTTCCCTATGTTTCCCTTCCTGATATCCCTGCCCCACCCCAAATACTTCTGACATTCCAGGATGCTGCTGATACAGAATTGAACCGAAGGTGCCATTTGAAATCAGGCCACAAGGAATTAGTTTTGGTCAGGGTTGGGTTTCCAAAATTGTAGCAAGTGGTTGCCCAGTTGCTGGGTGGTCATGGTGGTCATGGCTAGTTGGCCTCCTCTACCATGGGAGGGGGGGTGTTTTTGCCCTCCCCGGGCTCTGGAGGCTTTTCTTGAGCCTCCGGGAGGGTGAAAATGGCCTTCCAGGCTCTGGAGGCCCTCTGGAGGCTGGAAATGTTAGGCCCGTTTTCACCCTCCCCGAGCCAGCCAGGAGTGGGATTTGGGGGTTTTCCGAACTTCACAGAATCTTAGCTAGAGGTCCTCCTGAACCCCCAGCAGCCCACCCCTGGTCTTGGTGTTTCACAGGCTTGAAAACTATAACTAGCTCATCTTTCTCATGTGATCCTTCACCCCAAACCAAATGTCAGTTTGCAAACCTCCATATCTGTTTTTTTTTTAAAGCCTAAATCCTGCAGATCAGGGTCCAGTAAGACTGTCATTCCAGAATCAGCTCCATCCTTGCTGCTTCCTCTACCAAATTTCTGGGAGGGATGTTTTAACCACATGCTTTAATTTCTAAATGTGCCCCAGACTACACTTGGAACTGTGCCTCAATATTTAATTGAAGCACAGTTCCATGTATGTGATTTTAAATTTCATGTAATATTTGAAATTATCCCTAAGAATTTGTTCTTTCTGAGCAGAGGAAAGATTTGTTTCACGGTGATCAAATATGAAAGCAAAATGAAAGGAAGTTTATATTTTCACCTTCTCATTAAGGCAGGCAATTTATCAAGCAGCTTCTTTTTGGTGAATGAGAATGTTTTAGTAATAAGCGTATGGAGAGGCATTTTGACCTTTTCAAGTGGGGTTAGCCAGTCATTAATTCAGATGACAGTGCATTATCATAATCTTTTGCCCATCAACTGTGAAGCCTATGTCTAGTCTCATTTACATATGCAAATACAGATAGCATTGTTTCATTAATTGTGATGTTGCGGTTTAATCTAGAGGCGGTTAACATGTTTCCTTTAAAAGGTCCAGATGACATATGTTTATAATTACCCATTAGAATGCTCGCCTAATATTTAAAAAGATGAGTTATAATGAATAGAACTTATTCATTTGAATGTGACAGATATAAATGTGGCACACATTCTTCCATAATTCATATTTTCACACATTTTTAGACAGTCTGTGGTATTGCAATTGCTGGAGACCTAGGTGAAATTTACATGAAGGTGTATTTCTTTCATCCTAAGGCTCAGATCTCAAACAAATAAACTCCCTCCCCAATTCTCCTCTGAAATCCTTGCGGGCAAATGCCCTCGAAAACCATGCAGTGCAATGAATATTTGATATCATTTTGCATCCAATTATTTTCTAGTTACATTCTTCATTGAATGACTGTATGACTCCAATAGCAGCCAGACTTAAAAAGCATTTGACAGCTGACATGCAATTGGATTAGGCATGTTGTACTAACATTAGTTTATTTCATCAATCAGGAAATGTACCTTTGGGTATTTGGAAAAGAGCCAGTTGATTTACAAATTCCATTGTCAAGTGTCAAAATAGAAATGCAAACGTTGATACTTTACTCTAAATTTCTTTTCAGTTTTGCATTCTTCCGAATGTTGAAGTTGGTATTGTTATGTATCTAATTTTGGAGGGAAAATTAAGCTGGAAAAAGCTTGATGATTATTGGCTAGCACCCAGGGCAAGAAGCTATATAAGGAGAGTTGCTCTGCTGTACATTTGCTGGATTCTCACTGTATATTAAAGAGTTGTTGTTCACTTCGACCTGACTCCTGTCTCCTCACTTGCCCGATCTAACAGCTATGCTGTCCAGAAACTGGATTTGCATATCAGTCTGAAAGTCAGTGCTTCATTTATCATGACTTAGTAATGTATGGATTGAACAGCTTCAGTTTGTATAATAAAGTATGGTTAAGCAAACAATGGTCACTGCATAAGTCTATGGATGTATTTGTAGAGTCTCTTCATGGTTCTACATAGTCCAGTTCTGGAAGGGTGGAAGCAGATTAACTCAACATTCAGAAGCTTCCAGATTCCACTGAGCATTCTTGATCCCCATGAGGCTTTTTTTGATTCCCTTCTTTGGGAAACACAATTGACAAAAATGTCCATAGGTATAATGATATGGCTGTTATTTCTTGAATTTGGGTATGATGCCTCAGTCCTTGTGAAACAAGGGTAGAAATAATGATAAAAAATAACTTTTTTGAGCCACTCCCTCCCAAGAACATCTCTTGCTTGACAACCATTTTTTATGTCCGAGTACCACACTCTGAAGAACAGGTGGAGCTAGGATAAAAAATTAAAATTCTCTGAATCATTTTACATTTAATTAAAATGTAACATTGTTTACATGAGATCAATATGATGAATTACTGTACTACCCCAACAAAAATGATGCTTTTGTGCCTGTTTCTAAAGGAATCCTGGAAGTTGCCCTTAATGCCTTCAGGGGCCATGCTGAGCCCAAGGGCATCATCAGGGCATGCCGTGTACTTCTGACATAAAGTAGGAAGGAAGATGTACTGCAGAACAAGATTTGAACATGAACAAAAATCTACTGCTGTGTTTTGAGAAAATATGAGAATTCTGCTCTGCTCTGCTCAGCTTCTCTTAACCTTTTTTTTTTTTTTTTAAGAAACAGAAATGGTAAG
This sequence comes from Pantherophis guttatus, assembly GCF_059756535.1. NCBI lineage: Eukaryota > Metazoa > Chordata > Lepidosauria > Squamata > Colubridae > Pantherophis > Pantherophis guttatus. The sequence goes on from NC_142063.1 coordinate 164,706,779, forward strand.
ACTCACTCCTAGGTCAAGTTGACAGCCTGGATTGGGAGTGATAGAACTCATATCCAATGTATTTGGAGCAGACCAGGTTAGGAACAGTGGAGTTCTAGAACTCATCAGACTTGAGACAATATTATTTTGTGAAAACCTCTGTATTCAGGTGCTTTTCAGCATTTTTGGTTAATGCTGATACTTTTTTTATTGAGCTTTGTTTTTGTAATATTATAGGTAAAGAGATGGACTTCTAGAGGAATTTCATCACCAGATTGAAATAGTTCATCACTTTATGATTTGCACTGGCTTGTCCTTGGAGTTCTAGATTGGTGACTGAAACCTTTTGAAGAAGTACTGAAAGACAGAAACCAACATGGTGCTGTGATTAAGGTGCTGAACTAGAAAAAAGGAAATTGGGAGTTCTAGTCCAGCCTTAGGCTCAGAAGCCAGCTGGGTGAATTTGAGCAGGTCAATCTTTCTCAGCAAAACTACTTCACAGGGCTGTTATTGCTTTGGGTGAAAGGAGGGGGCAGGAGCCTTATGTATACCCACTAGAATTGTAGAAAATAAAGGTATGTTATAAATCTATTAATAAATAAAATCTGGTGTGGGTTGGTTTGACATGCATGGATATAAATACCATGTTATAATTTCTTTAGTTTGCATAGAGTATATAGATCATGATTTGCTTTAATTACTTTTTGAATTGTGGTTAGCACAACAGTTCATTTCCCCCTAATTTTAATTACTAGCACCTTATTTTATTCATTTGTTATGGACAAATAAGCCAGGACACTCACTGCAACTGTTGACATGTTAATTAGGAATTATTACCATAATGCTAAGTCAAGTAAAAGAAGGTAAGCTCCAAGGTTTATGTCTATATATATATATATATATATATATATATATATATATATATATATATATTTGAAATCAGATTTTCCCTATTATTTTACTTCAATGCTGATCCCCAGAAAAATTCCATTTTTGTAATAATAATAATAATAATAATAATAATAATAATAATAATAATAATCCAAGATAAATTGAAATTCATATGTCCGGTTGAGGTTTTATTTTCTTTTTATTGTTACACAGGAGCATTTTAAGTGATTGGTTTAACTGGATTACCTGCTTATACCAAACACATCCTTCTGAGATTTATCTTTTTTTACTAAGTAATTGAACAGGACTTTGTTAATTAGTGCTTTGGCATCTAGCACAATCTGGAAATTAAACCAGCTTGGTGATGTGGTGTGTTTATATTTTATATAGGGTTGAAATTAATGATTGCTGCTATTTTCTTTTCCTCTTGCACAAAGGGTCTGGCCATTCTGCTTCATTTCTATGCATACCATTCATATGACCAAACTAGACAATGTCACTGTTTATGTGTCTACTACAGGCCTGTCAAACTCCCGGCCCACGGGCTGGATGCGTCACATGATGGCCACACCCATTCCCAGTTTAGCGAAGGGGGAAAAAAACCGGATATGTCATGTGACACCGCCATGACGCCATGAGTTTGACACCCCTGGTCTAGCACATTCATTCATTAGAATTAGAGTTAGAATATTCTTTATTAGCAGTATGGCTAATAAAACTTGGCTAATAAAATGGACATGCAAGGAATTTGTCTCCGATGTATAAGCTCTCAGTATACATACAAGCAAAAAAGTGATAAATCATAAATCATGAGATACAATCAACAAAGTGATAGTCATAAGATACCAATAGGAGTAGGTGATAGGAAAGATGAGAAGGATAATAGTGATACTGATCTACTACATGGTTAGATATCCTTAGGCATAAGAGAGTGCTGTGGGAATTATGTGCTTAGCAGAGTGGTGGCATGGGGGAAAATTCTTTGGGTCTAGTTGTTTGGCATGCAATGCTGTATAGCAGCGTCCTGAGGGGAGAAGTTAAAACAGTTTATATCCATGATGTGAGGGGTCTGTAAATATTTTCTCAGCCCTCTTTCTAGTTTGGGCAGTTTATAGGTCAGACTGGAGAGAGACGGTGGTTTGTTTTTACTTTGTTTTATATCTCATTGGCTTGTTCCTCATCACAATCTATGGTGCTGATTAATATACTCAAAAGTGTCAGAAGTATGAAACTGTGATGGAAAGTTAACTGGGTAGAGGGGTATGAACAGAGATTATCAGCATCTTCAGCAGAGAATTTTATAATATATTTAATAGGGTGATGTAAAAAACAGTAGCTCTGTATCAGAAGGTTCAATGCTGTGAGACATTCTATGTTATGCATTTTGTGATGGTGGAGTGTTATTTGATTGTTAACATATTATTAAAATTTGTTGTTTTCAATTTATTATCTTTTCTTTTTCTGCCTTCTCTTTTTTAATCAGTCCTTATTGAGACATTTTAGTCTTTTTCCTAAATTCTATACGCTTTCATTTTACTATATTACCGTATATACTCAAGTATAAGCCAACTTGAATATAAGCCGAGGCACCTAATTTTATCACAAAAAACTGGAAAACTTATTGACTCAAGTATAAACCTAAGGTGGGAAATGCACCAGATAGGGGTTAATAAGAAAATAAAAAATAAAATATAGCAGAGTAAATAAATGTACTGTATATCCAAGACCAGAGATATACCGGTACTTGTATTCAGCAATACTTGGGCGGAGCAAGGGGTTGTGACCAAGCATGGGTAAGACTATAAAGGCTACGTCATTTGTCACAGCCCTGGAGAAGAGCAGGAGAACACAGAAGCAAGGAGGTTCTTGTCCAGTATGGCACGGACAACACAGAGGCTGCTGGCATGCAGGAGAAAAGAAGACTGGTGATATCAGCAGTTATCAGACCACCCACAGAGGCTGCAGGAGCCCGCAGATGAGCGGGAGAGACCGGAGAACACCCGCATTGCACCGGAGAACAGGTAAGTGGGACTCTCACTCGAGTATAAACCGAGGGGGGCTTTTTCAGCATAAAAAATGTGCTGAAAAAATCGGCTTATACTCGAGAATATATGGTATTTCACTCTTTTTCTTTCGAGATTACATTTTATGTACAGTATTCTGTCTGTATACTACCTGAACCTGTTATAACTTAGACCATATCCTTCCCTTCTTCCTCCTCACTATTTAATTCTATCCTGCTTCATGTTTGTGCTGTAAACTGTGAATTAACTAACCCATATAGGACTGAGCAAGGTACAATTCCTACTGTCACCTTGATTCAGAAAAATAAAAATAAAGGACAAAAATGTATAAGATTTAAATCAACACCTAAAGAAGTATTCTACTCTGCACCTTTTTTCCGGAAATCTGGCAGGCCTATCCCTTTGAGAAGACCTTATGTTGTCTGAAAATGTCATCTTTTCATTAAAAAAAAAAAAAAGTTGCAGCTAGATATTCTTTCCCATGTCTGTCAATGAGAGGCATAAAGTTTTGGGCTTCTGCATGTCACTTTAACTTCAGTTGTTCACTTGGAGAACTGAAGTTAAAGTGACATTCAGAAGCCCAAAACTTTATGCTCCAATGTGTTCTAAATGTGCTCTAAATTAAACTAGCTCCAATGTGCTCTAAATTAAACTAGCTTATTTTCAAAATCACCAATTTGGTGACAGAACTTCTAATGAAAAATGTTTTTTTATATTGACAATATTTCATTTTTCAAAATGTGCCTTCATAAGGAAAGGAAAGAAGATGAGCAGAAAGACCAAGACCGAGTGGCTGTGGTTTCCAACATCCCGATATAGTCAGCTGGTGCCATTGCTGACTATTGGGGGCGAATCATTGGCCCCCACGGAAAGGGCTCGCAACTTGGGCGTCCTCCTGGATTCACGGCTGTCTTTAGAAGAGCACTTGATGGCCGTGACCGGGAGGATTTTTCATCAGGTTCGCCTGATCCGCCAGTTGCGTCCCTTTCTAGATTGGGACTCCTTACGCACAGTCACTCATGCCCTCGTCACCTCTCATCTGGACTATTGTAACGCTCTCTACATGGGGTTCCCCTTGAGGTGCACTTGGAGGCTCCAACTGGCGCAGAGTGCGGCTGCACGGGTGGTTATGGGAGCGACGTGGAGATCCCATGTAACACCTCTCCTGCGCGAGCTGCACTGGCTCCCAGTGGTCTTCCGGGTGCACTTCAAGGTTTTGGTTATCACCTATAAAGCGCTCCATGGCTTACGGGACCACCTGCTACCACCAATAGCCTCCCACCGGCCAGTACGCTTCCATAGAGAGGGGCTCCTCCGGGTGCCGTCGGCCAAACAATGTCGACTGGCGGCCCCTAGTGGGAGACCCTTCTCTGTGGGGGCACCTATGATCTGGAACGAGCTCCCCCCGGAGATACGGAGGATCCCGGATCTGCGCACCTTCCGTCGCGCGCTCAAGACTTTCTTATTTCATCAAGCTGGCCTGGCCTAAAACTTCTCCCCTTTTAAATGTAATTTTTAATTTGTTTTTAAATTATTGGGTATTTTAAATTTGTCTCAGCCAAATTATTTAATTCGTTTTTATTCTATTTTAAATTTTTGTATTTATGTATTTTATTCTGTGAGTGTTCACCGCCCTGAGTCCTTCGGGAGTAGGGCGGTATAGAAATCCAATAAAATAAATAAATAAAATGACTAGTGATGTGTCATGCAATTTCAGAATTTCAACTCTTAAAATTAAGTTTGCTTTACTTGGTTTTTTAAATCCAAAAATATTATTTTTCAGTGGTGCCTTAGTGCAGATAACTTCAAAGAAATTCAAAAGTGTGGGGTTTTTTTGTTTAAATATCAAAATCAAAATAAACTACAGGAAGACATAAACCATAATTGATAAGGATCTATATAGCCTACTTCCTCTGTGGCACTGCATAATTGGTCCTGAAGAAGATTCTTCTCGCTCTTCACCAAAAAGGTTGTCTAAAACTCCAGATCCAGGGAAAGCCTCTTCAAGAGGAGATGGACCAATGCCTCCCCTATTCCTGGGTCTGGATTCATTCCTACTGTATTGCCACAATTAATGGGCATGTGTCCTGACCTTTTCCTGGGGCCTGATTTCCTGTTTTCCTTTTATTTCAACACAGTTGATGAGCCTTACTATAAAGATCAAGTCATTTCTGAGCTCTGAGATCTACAGCAATTGCATCTCTCGTTCCACAGAACCAAGACCTAGTTCTTTGGTGCAGTGATAAATCTGTGTCTGGCTTGTGACACTTCAGACTGCAGGTGGGACTCACATGACTGAATGTTCCTGTAGAAGGGGAAAAAATCACTGTCATTCTAATTCATTTCTCTAAGCATTCTTCTTTCTGGGAGAGTCTAAACTTGCAGCTGCAATTGCAAATTGGTCCATCCCAAATCCTCCTCTTTAGAGAAATAACAAAATCCAGAACACAATTATGTAAAAGAAGGGGTAAGGCTATGCAAATATGATCAAACTTGGTTTTTAGTGGCAAAGCTCATCAGAGGCAAAAGATAGATTGCACCCATTACTGTCTCTTGATGGCTTAATGCCTCTCATGTGAAGCCAACACTTCTTCCTATGGGCAAAACATAAGCTAGTGCATTCAGTGGTACATTTTCAGCCCCTCGAAGGATGAAATGAGGTACACATATTCATACAATATGGCCATCAGCAATAGTTTTCTCATTAGTGATAAAGAACTGTATCTACCTCAGATATTTTATTTGATATCTGTGCTGATTTCTTTTTTCTTTTGGCAATATAATGTAGCTCAGCTGTGTTGGCCTTCACAAACACTCTGAAGAATAGATAAATGAATAATTATAGTTAGAGCTATGAGATACACTGATTACAGGAATTTAAGGATGGCATTAATCACTTACAGAACTTTTAGTCAGTTGAAATGTGTGTATATATGCTATTACCTTGGTTTCTTTCTTTTTTTGTGTGTGAAAAAGAATTCTTAAAAGAAAAGGTTGGTTTTAATTGCTTTTTAAAATAGCAGCTGTTAATTTCAAAGCCTTGAAAAGAGTTGGTTTTAGAAATAACAAGAAAAATATATTTCAAATTCCTGAAGTCAGGTTTTTATCAAAATGTGTCAGATTCTGATTGCAGTGAAAGATCTGAAATGTTTACTATTTCTTTGTAAAGGCAAATAATGACCAATTGCCAGTGTTTTCTCTTGATCTATGTTAGAGAGCTTGCTTCTTTTTTTCACTTCCTTTTGGCTCAAATAGATTTTTTTTTGCCATCTCTGAGCAACTACATACATATACATACAAGGGATGCTCCTAATTTGTAGGAGCTTGTCTACAAAAGAAACTAGAAATGTTGTATATTATAAAAAATCCTATGCCATCATTAGCAGTGTAAAAACAATTCTAGAATTCATACCCCTACTATTTTCAAAGGAACAAAAGAGGCATCATTACTATTACTCTGCCAAGCTATTACTGAATTGTGTATGAATTTCACTACACAGTTCATAGACATGTCCGGAACTTTCCTCTTTTTCTTTCTTTCTTTCTTTCTTTCTTTCTTTCTTTCTTTCTTTCTTTCTTTCTTTCTTTCTTTCTTTCTTTCTTTCTTTCTTCTTTTCTTTTCTTTTCTCTTCTCTTCTTTTCTTTTCTTTTCTTTTTTTTTGCTTAAGGAGAATTATAACTCGTAAATTCATGTAAGGAGTATCTTGCAATTATGATTCTTTTGGCTTTCTAGTAACTTGTAACCAAAGAGAATCCCAAAGATGCTTTTTCAAGAGGCAACTGGACTTTCTGGTTTTTCTTTGAAGATGTTTCGCTTGTCATGCAAAGAATGAAAATACAACCGAAAAACCAGAAAGTCCAGTTGCCTCTTGAAAAACCACCTTTGAGACAACCATGATCTGGATGACTGAGAATCTCCATAGACATTAACCAAAGTGGTTTGGGGTGATAGCTAAAATACTAGTTAGAAACTGGCTGCCAAATCCTGTTTTAGGCATAAAGCCAGTTGAGCGACCTTAGGCCAGTAGTTCCTTTTCAATCATAAAAAGAAGCCAAGGGAACATCCAAAAAAGTTACCACAAAAACTATAGGGACTTGTCCAAGCAGTTGCCAGGACTCAACCCTGATTTAAAAGCATACATATGTACACAAAAGTAAGCACTAGTCATCATTAGAAAAGATCAGTTCTGGGCTAGGACTGAAACACATCAATATGCCTTTATTGTGAAGAAATGGAAATTTAGATGAAAATGGATTTTTTCCGGTGACAAAAACATTTACTTTGTCCACATCATAGTATTCTGAGTAATTTTAGTTTTATCCAGGAAAGAATAAGCTTCTTATTCTTTGATTGTTCTTACTTTCTAATATCAAGTACCTGTGAAATTATTGCAAACATATATTCTCTCCATGTTTGAAAGATAGTGCAATCTCATAAGAGATATATAAAATCAAGCATTATTAGTTTTTTAAAAAAGAGAGAATGTAAATATTCCTTTTTGGATCTAAGTAGTCACAGACAAAACAGCAATAAAGGAGATAAAACAAGATGCTTCTGCACATAATTTCTCTTAATTAAAAAAAAAATCTTTGCTGGAAAGTAATTCCACATAGCATAAAAGACACATCTATTAGGCTTGAACAGAGAAAATAAATACCAGAGACAAAATATTCATCTTAAATACTCAAAGATAAAATTACAAAACAACAACAACAGGTGATGCACAAATTGAAGAGAAACAACTAGAAAAAAATATTGAAATACCGCGATCTGCAAATTGAAGTTGAGCGATTGTTGAGTAAGAAATCAATGATTGTACCAATAGTAATAAGAGTCCTTGGAGCAATACCCAAAGGGTTGCCCAGATAGATGGAAATTTTGAATTTATCAGACCTGAGTATTCTGACTTTGCAAAAAAACCACCTTACTCGGAACTGGCTATATACTCAGACATTACCTTAACAGCACTTACGTTCTTGGTTAGGACTTGAACTGTTACATTTTTACTAGTCCCAGATTGTGAACCGAATTGAAGACTAAAGCTTAAATAATGATAAACAACAACAACAACAATAATAATAAAATTGGGCAGTACTTCTAGCTAATTTATACGAAACTTTTCAAATTACTCTGTTTCACTTGTTCCTGAATTTCTTATCCAGATCCCTGAGGAGTCTAGCGTTAATTCTGGGGTTGTTAGGGAGATGGAACAAACTATTCCTGCAGAAAGGGGTTTCCGGAGTAATCTCTGCATGCTTGATCTCTAGTAATGCCTCAGTCAGTTTAATGTATGAGAACTCAACTGCTGATGGCTGTCACCGATTGGGAGGGAGGAGGGCTGCCAATCTATTCACTACTGTGTGAAGTACTGAAATGCAGTATCTATATTTTTTAAAAATGTAACTAAATGAATACATCCCCAAATCCTTTACTTTCATCAGTAAGTAAATTTATTAGTTTTAAAAAAAAATGTAATTCTGAAGATGTGCTTCAACTTCTCTGCAAACCAGAAGCTAGATTTGGTGGCCAACAATATTTCTGATTAATGGAGTAAATATTTCAGTGGAAAATGCAGTTTTAGGAGTTTCTAAGAGGTAATTACATTACCTCTTAGAAAGCCTGCAGGCAATGCAAATAAATGAATAACTCTAAATACTAATATTAGGAATGATGTACAACTCAAATAAACTTTTTAATGAGAGGCTTTGTGTGATATTTTATTTGGGTAATCTTGAGGATTTGCCAAGGTATTATTATTTTTTATCAGGGACGTGGTGGCTCAGTGGCTAAGACGCTGAGCTTGTCGATCGAAAGGTTGGCAGTTCAGCAGTTTGAATCCCTAGTGCTGCATAACGGGGTGAGCTCCCGTTACTTGTCCCAGCTTCTGCCAACCTAGCAGTTCGAAAGCACGTAAAAAATGCAAGTAGAAAAATAGGGAGCACTTTTGGTGGGAAGGTAACAGCTCTCCGTGCACCTTTGGCATTTAGTCATGCTGGCCACATGACCACGGAAACATCTTCGGACAGCGCTGGCTCTTCAGCTTTTTTTTTTTATTGAAAAGTTCAAAAAAAAAAATTTTTACAAACAATTTTCCCACCCCTCCTCCCCCCTCCTAACCCAACCCTCCTCCCCCCCCCCGGACTTCCCAGAGCAAAATACAGGGTATAGACTTAACAAGTGCTAAAGAGCCTTGGTAGTACAGTGGTCTAAGGCACCCTGTTATTAAGCTGGTTATTAAGACCAGCTGCCTGCAATTACTGCAGGTTCGAATCTCGCCAAGGCTCAAGGTTGACTCAGCCTTCCATCCTTTCTAAGGTAGGTAAATTGAGGAGCCAGTTGTGGGGGCAATAAGCTGACTTTGTATAAATATACAAAAGGATGAAGGCTATTGCTGAGCACATTGTAAGCCACCCTGAGTCTCCGGAGAAGGGCGACATATAAATCAAATTTAAAAAACAAACAAACAAACAAACATAAGCTAACATATGCAAACTATCTATAAACTCCTATCTCCCTCTTGCACTTTAACTCCCCTTTACATGACTAAATATAAGAATTCCCTTAAATATCTTTTTTTTTCATTCATAAGATATTTGAAACTTTTTAGTCCCATATTTATTTTGAATATAGTCAATCCATCTTCTCCATTCCAATATATATCTTTCATTTGAGTGATCCTTCAAATATGCTGAAATTTTAGCCATCTCCGCTAAATTCACTACTTTTAGTGCCCATTCTTCAATAGTAGGTAGATCTTCCTTCTTCCAGTACTGCGCTACCAAAAGTCTGGCTGCGGTTATTAATTTCAAAATCAAATTAGTCTCTATAACCGTACAATTTGTAATTATACCCAATAAAAACAACTGTGGGGTAAACTTTATCTTCTTTTTAAGAATATTTTGCATAATCCACCAAATTTTAATCCAAAATGCCTTGATTTTTTTACATGTCCACCATATATGATAATATGTGGCTCTTCGGCTTTGAAACGGAGATGAGCACCGCCCCCTAGAGTCGGGAACGACTAGCACATATATGCGAGGGGAACCTTTACCTTTACCTATTGTTTTTTATGAACATCATTTGTCACACATTTTGTTTTACATAAGTCTCCTCTTTTTCCCTTCTGTCTTTAATCTGTAAGAGGCAAAATCAGATCAGCATGCAAGTTCATTTTTACACATCATACGGTATAAGTGTCTCTATTAAAACTCCTGGATAACTGAAAGATTTGTTTCAAGGCTGCTTGTGAAAGAAACACAATCAACAGTAATATAATAATTTATTTTCAGTTTGAAACAATTTTTTAATGTAATACACGCCACCCAGTTCCCTTTACTGACATACACTGGGTCAGTCAGGGCTGGAAAAATAAAGTTGTCTGATTTATTAGATTTCATTTACTCATATCATGATTCTTCTTCTTTATGCAGCAAGTGAATTTGTATGCCTGTTGACACTACTAAGCAGATAAGGGGGGAGGTGGGAGGCAGGGAGAATATGTGAGAGAGAAAACTCTAGATTTAAACTTGTCAGCTTGTTTTCAGCCCTCCTGGATATACTGGTCAGGAAACATGACTAGATGAGCTAAATTTACTTCATTGTAACTAACAGAATATTGCAAGTCTGCAGGTACAAACTTCCTGGTATCACTTTTAACCATCTGATCTGTTAGAGTGGGTCCTTCTTAAGTTTCTTTATGTGACTAAGGCGACTCAGCCAATCTCATAGTACACATGTTGTGCTCTGACAATAAAGGTTTGAATCTGATTTGAATTTGAATTTGACTGTTAAGCCCTTGGTGGCTTTCCCATCTCGTCTGATTGTTTGCTAAACAGCATCTCCTTCCTTCATACTCCAACGTCATCCACACTTTCCACAACACCTATATCAATCCAAAATAACAGACAAGTCAGAAATTCTATTAACCGACTTTAGAACAGGAGTGGACCACTCAACTCATGAACTTTATCAGCATTGCAAGGACCTTTTCCAAAATTCCATGGAAAATAACCAATAAAGGCATCATGATTTCCCATCAATTGTTTGCTTGAAAATAATAAAGAAAGGGGTAATGGATATGATCAGGGGTGAAATCTAAAAATTTTCCCTACCGGTTCTGTGGGTGTGGCTTAATTGGTGGGCATGGCCAGGTGGTCAGTTGACCTGGTAGACGTGGCTTGGTGGTCAGGTAACCCGGTGGGCATGGCCAATAATAATAAATAATAAAAATAATAAACAAAGTACACAAAACAAGAGATACCAAAAACCAACGTTTACACTTTACACACACACAACACAACGCACAATGTAAAAGCAGCTGCACTTGACCCAAAATGGCTCCTGCAACAAGCAAAAACCTCACACAGCCACAAAAAGCTCAAAAACTAACTTTCACAATTTTTCCACACAAAATGCCACATACAGCTTTGTGAGATTTTGTGTGTTTGTGTAGTTAGAGTGAAACACAACAGAAACACACCAAATCTCAGAAAGCTGCACAAATATTTTATTATTTCATTTTATTTATATTTTTAGATAAAAGCAGCTAAATTTAAAACTTCCTTAACTTTAAATTGCTATGTCTAAAAAAAAAACTTCTAAAAAAACCCCCAATTAACTATTTTTTTTAAAGCTCCCCCCCCAAAAAAACCCCAGTTACTTACCAAATTGAAGGCACAAGGCAGGCAGGCAGGCAGATTGAGTTGCTCACCGATTGGATTTATTGCAGGCAGGCAGATTGAGTTGCTAGCTGATACAATGAATTGCAGCAGCCAAAGCAAGGCAGGAAAAGTAAATGAGCCCGAAAGAAGCAGCAAACTGCCAAGTGGGCAAATGGGGACCAGGCGATTGGGTGGGCATGGGCGGGGTGGGGGGGGCAGGGATTTTTGCTATAGGTTCTCCAAACTACCCGCCGCCATTGCTAATGGATCGCCCGATCTGGTCTGAACTGGGAGCATTTCACCCCTGGGTATGACCCCCCAATAATAGCTTCTGTAAAAGAAAAGGGTGCCCAACTTTCTTTACATGTTCCTTATCTACAGATTCTTATCCAGAAGTCCTGTTCAGAATAACATAGTCTTTAATAAGACTATGCCTTTATAGTCATGCACTTGAATTTGGAAATTTCTTTGGAGACTAAGTCAGATGTGTACACTCAGATTTTGATAACAATTGTGTGGGACCAAGAAAGATAAGTGCAGCAAAGTCTGCCATTGTGATCTTAGATTTTTTTTTTTTTTTTTTTTTTTTGTATTTGTGGAATCTGGGGGAGTTGACAGGGTGCCCTATTGTACGAGCTCTGCCATCTGTTGGTTCAATTTGTGCCCAAATTGGGTTTTATGGGCCATGTCGTGTGGGTATCTGTGGATGGATTTCAATGGTGATCAATGTATCTTTGAGGGAAGACAGGTTATGTATAGCATAACTTCCAGATGCAATTCTTTTCCAACCCATTATTTTTGAATTTCAACTTCCTATTTGTCCAGGATCATTGCTCACGCTGGCCAGAGTTTCTAATTGTGTAGCTTCGTCTCCAGTTTTCTACAATAGAATTCGTAGAAAGCATCTATCATCTGCAGCAATAAAATATATATATACAATTCACAAGCAACGGCTTTTTAGCAGAGTTTTCATGACAGCCTCTTCTCAGATGATGGGGCAGAGAGGATTTCAAGAGCTCCTTCCAGGTCAACATATGGACCTGAAATTGGAACTAGTAATAGCAGAAGTCTCCATGCACACAGAGCAGAACATGTTTGCAGACACAGATTTATTTGCTCTCTAAGGCACAGATTTTATGATTCAAAACCAACAACGCCATTTAAAAGGATATTAAGTAACATGGCAGAAAAAAAATATCTATTACTTGATACTTTGGTGCCAGTCTCCAACTCCCATGAAAGCTGTAGGGTAAAGCGGTCCTGTGATCTGATTCAGAAGGAGGGGCTCATTAGAGACTTGAACACCCAAAAAAGCTTTGATTGAGAGGATAATGATACCTTTCTCGCCAAAGTTTTTATTATTCTTAAAATGAAACAAACGTTTTCTAGAAACACAGAATAGGAAAAATGAATGTTAAATTAACATCACAAAGCATGTTTTAAAGTAATTTTCCACCCTGAAATAGGCCAACAAAAAGTAATTTAACACCTAATATCAAATGGTTCAATAGAGAAGCAAATAGATTCTGGAGGGAAGTTAAACACACAAATATGCTTCAAATAGTTTCTAAAGGGAGGCTAAATGCAAATATAATCAATTAATGCACTGTATAGTAGGAGGAAAATATCTAAATCTCTTCCTCCTTGACAAGGTCTCATTCTCCAAATTACTGTATTATTGTAATTATACTTCTTAATGTTACAATATCAGATTTCCCAGTTTTTTTAAAAAGAAGTCTAAAAATGAAAGTGTATAGGAAAAGAAAATGTATTTATTACAACATGATGATCAGATTTGCAGAAGGGAACACATATAGGGTTTCCACATATGATAAATTTAGACTTTAAAATTACCCTAGCTTTCTGGGCTGCAATCAATATGATGAAATCCAATAAAAGAAGATGCATGTAAAAGCATTACTCATGAAAAGGAAGAAAGGAAGATGCACATATAAAATAGTAGGAAGCAATTTGGAGAAAGTTTGCTTTACGTAGCAACATAATTGCTTAGATAAACAAAACATCTAATTCATGAGTAGTAAACTGGAGGAGGAAAAAAAGAGTTGTGGAAAATTGTCCATCGGTTTAGAGGCTGTTCAATGAAAAACTAAGAGAGGACAAGAATGAGTTCATTCATAAACTAATAGGATTGGCATATCATTTTTTTAAAAATGCAGACTGTTGCAATATTTTCAGGATCAGACTCAATAAATCTAGTAAGAGTTAAGAGTTCAAATATATCTCTCTTTATTTACACAAGGCATTCTATATTCACTGAATATTCACAGATAGAAGCGAGGAAATGGATGCATACAGCTCCTTATATATACAATGGGTGGAGCTAGGTGTGGGAGTGGTGAATTATGAATACATTAAGAAGTGAAGAATAAATTAACCCCTGATACCCCGTTCATATACTATTTACACATTAGAGAATAAGGCATTTACATGTGACAAATCCCCCTCTAAATGCCGATTCGTTAAGCTACACCAATTACATTCAGATTCAGGACAATACAAGACATATAACTTGGAAGTCAAGTACTTATGCTGCTTAGAAGGTAGAGGCTTTGTCAGTATGTCAGCTAATTGTTCTGATGTTTCACAATGTACTGCTCTGATAAATCCATCCTGAGATAATTGCCTCACATGCTTAAATTTTATATCTATATGTCTGGACCTTTGTCCAATGGCGTCAGATCTAGATATTTCAATAGCTGCTTTATTGTCTTCATGCATAACAAAAGGTAAAGCAGGTTTTTTCCAAACATCTGAAATTAAATCATTAAACCATACAAGGTTATTTGCAGCTTTAGATAAACAAACATATTCTGCTTCTGTCGTTGAAGTGGCCACTAATTCTTGTTTGCCAGTGTACCAGTAAACTGGACAATCATTTAGGAGGAATACATAACCGGATGTACTTTTTCTACATGAGGTGTCTCCAGCCCAATCCGCATCTGCGTAACATGTGAGGTTTGGTTCCTTAATATTATTAGGTTCTAACATCAAACAAAAGTCTAATGTATTTTTCAAATATCTTAATATCCTTTTAACAGCTTCCCAATGGTACATTGTTGGTTTGCTGACATGTCTGGATAATAAATTGAGGGGTAAAGCGATATCAGGTCTTGTCCAATTGGAAATATAAAGAAGTGAACCTATGACTGATCTATAAAACGTGTTATCTTTGAATTCAGGGGATGATTCATCAGCATTTCTTAGGAAGTCAGTCTGCATAGGAGTGTCACAAGGCTTGGCATCACTTAGATTACATTTGTTTAAGAGTTCTATGATCTTATCTCTCTGAGTAAGTTTGAATCCTCTTTTAGTCTTATTAATTTGAACACCAAGATACTTATTTACTTTGCCTAAAGATTTCAATGAGAAATGTTCATTTAGCTTAGTTACAAATGTTTCTCTTCTCTCTTTATGTTTACCTATGTATAAAATGTCATCCACATAGATCAATACAAATTCTATATAATCATCACCTTTTTTCACAAAGAAACAGTTATCAGCAGTAGTAGCATTGAAATCCATAGTTTTAAGTACTTTTACTAAACAATCATACCATCGTTTACCAGATTGTTTTAACCCGTATAAACTCTTGTTTAACAACCAAGTCTCATTCTTGTTTGTGTATTGACTGTGAGGTGCTCTTACATATATTTCCTTATCTAGTTTTGCGTGTAGATACGCAGTCTGTATGTCATATTGGAATACATCGAGATTGAGTGCTGATGCTACTACTAGAGCTGTTTTGACACTCTCAGTTCTTACTGTGGGGGAATATGTGTCAGTATAGTCCTCCGGATATTTCTGTGCATAACCTTGTGCGACTAGTCTGGCTTTGTATAAAGTATTGGCTCCCTCTAAGTTTTTAATTTTATATATCCACTTAGTACCAATAATTGTTTTGTCTTTTGGTGCAATTGCAGGTGTAAATACGTTTAATCCTTGTAAACTTTCCATCTCTTTTTTCATTGCTAATTCCCATTTTTCTTTTTCTTTATGAGGAAGTTTTAACACTTCTTCATATGTATTAGGTGTCATTGATTCACTATCCATATGCATTATGTAATCCTTGTATTTATTTGGCATTTGATTTCTGGTGTTTCTAATTGTTTTTTCAGGTTTACTATTATTATCATGCAAATATCTTGCTTCCTTTTTTGTTAGTGTGTCTGTCTTTATTTTGTGTTGGCTATTTGTCCATGTTTTGGTTTTGTTTCTATGTTTGTTGTCATTTTGCTTTTCTATAATTCCTTTTTCTTGGGATTTTGTATCTTTGTTGTTACTTGGAAATATTTCATTAAGATGTATTTTAGACCAGTTGGCCTGCTCATGGAACACAGCTGTTCTGGAAACTATAAATTTGTTATTATTATCAATGAATCTGTATCCTTTAGTGCCTGTCTCATATCCCATAAATCTGAGTCTTCTGGACACATTTTCTCCCTTTCTTCTTAATTGTTTAGGTATGTGTACGTCTGCAGTGACTCCAAATATGTGCATGTGTGCTAATTTTGGTTTCCTATTATACATCACTTCATATGGTGTCTTATTTACAATGCTGGACCAGGTTCTATTCTGTGTGTAATTGGAATAATGTAGGGCTTCTGACCAGAATCATTTGCTTAAGCCAGCATCTTCCAATGTGCATCTAATCATGGTTTGTAACGTTGAGTTCTTCCTCTCTACAGTTCCGTTCTGAAACGCAGAAAATGGGCTAGATGTGTAATGTAACATTCCTTTGTCCTTCAGCCATTGGGAGAATTCTTTAGACATGAATTCACATCCCCTATCTGTCATGATTTGTTTTATTTTGGTATTGTGTTGTGTTTCTACGCGCTTATAAAACTCTTTAAATTTTTGAAAAGTTTCATCTTTGTGTTTTAATGTATAAACAAATCCATAGCGACTGTAATCGTCCACTATGGTCAAGAAGTAACGTTTTCTATAAGTGATTGATGGAGTTAGTGGACCAACTAAGTCCATGTGTACTAAATCAAAAATTTTGTTGGTTGACCTAGTTGATTTCCTTGGCCTGGGGCTAGTTTTTAGTTTTGTAGATTTACATACTGAGCATTCCAAATAGTTTTCACAATTTTTTATTTTAACATCTTCTGCGTGTTCAGTCATTTTTTGTACTACAGGAAAACTGGCATGTCCTAACTTCCTATGTAAAATATGAGCACACTCATCATGAATTGGCTTACCTATTTTTGGTTTTTTTTCATTATGTGTATCTTTGTGATCATGAGCTATTTTTCATTCATCATTGTCACTATTGCTAATGTTTTCATCATCTACTTCAATACAATCTTCCATATTTGAATCAATGTTATGCAAACATTTTTCTTTTGTTATTAAATAAGGTAGGCCCCCTTTAATCATCACTGTACCTATATCTATTTTATTTTTCTCCAAGGTCGCTTTTCCTTTTGAAAAGACAATGTTAATATCAGAATCCTTGCTTAGTTTTATGGCACTTAGTATATTATGAGGTATTTTGGGTATTAGTAATACCCCCTCTATTTTTCCTAGGCCAGGTAAGGTTACATTCCCTCTACCTAATACTTGAACCTTTTCTTGGTTAGCTACCTTTATTACAAATTTATCTTCTACAAATGAAGATAGTATATTTTTGTTATTGGTGGTGTGATTAGTTGCTCCAGAATCAATAAGCCAATTATTGTTCTCTGTTTGCTGTATGTTAGTGTTGTCTTGTTTATTTAATCCATTCAGTGAACCAGATTTTCTATCCTTTGAATTATTTCTGCCCCCTCTATTCTCTTTGTAATTTGGCGGGCTTCTATATCTATGTCTATCAATGGAAGACTGTCTATAGTTGTATTTGTTTCTGTATTCTGACCTATGTCTTTCCTTTGAAATTTTGGGGCAATCTCTTCTATTGTGTTCCCTAGATCCACAGTTGTGGCATCTAAATGCTTCATTATATTTTTCTTGAAAAGCTACTTTTCTATATGGTTTGTGTTCTGTGTGATTGTTAGAGCGACTCCTCCTTGAATTGTCTTCAGCTATTAACTTATTGGATAGACTTTCTATGGATAAGTATCCTAGATTGATTGTGTCTAAATGTGACATATAATTATCCCATGATGGGTCAAGTGAGTTGATGATAACACTTTTCATTGTTTGATCTGAAATCACCTCCCCCCTTAAATGCAGTTCAGCTCTTATTTTGTTTAAAGATATCAAGTGCTCACTTATGGAAACCCCTGGTTTTATCCTAGATGAAAAGAAATCTTTAGACATCCTTGTGGTAGTAACTACACTGTCACTGTGAAATAGATTGAACATGCATTGAATAATTTCTGAAACAGTCAGATTTTGCTTAATGCTGTGATACATAGCAGGAGATACACTAGAAATTAATAAGAAAAATGCTCTATGGTGTAAACAGTCTAATTTTAGAGTCCAAGGTCTTTTTGGGGGACTAGTGATAAAAAACAGTAAGTTTTCTTTCATAAAGACAACCTGGAGCTGCTGATACCATTCTTGTAAATTAATGCCATCTATCCTCAGCTTTGGGAAGTCACTGGGCAAATTTCCGACATTATTAGGTCCATTACTTACAACCTGAGGTAGTCCGTGGTCTCGTAAATGCAGAAAGTTACAAAACGGCGTGGGGATGCTCGCAACGAGCCTGCACGGTCTTCTCAGCAATTCATGTCTTCCTGGGCCGTCTGCGTAGTCTTGCGCATGCGCATTGTCCATTTCGTCCCTGAAGTCGTCGTGAGAGGTTCTCGTCGTTGCAGCTCGCTCGTTCTGCTCCTCCTCAGACGAATCGGTCTCTGGCTCGATCTTGGGAGTCCTGACGATGTTGGCTGTTCTTTTTCTTCTTTTGAGAGCGTTGGTGCTTGCATCGGTCTGTGGCGTGGGGCGGTATCGGCAGGGCTCTCTGGGTTCGGGCGTCAGCGCTCTCGTAGTCAGGATGGGAGCGGGTAGTTTTTGAGGCATTGGCTTGTTTGCTTGCTTCTTAGTTAGCTTTTTGGTAATTTTTAGTTTTGGCCCAAATGCAGCAAAAAGCGTTTTCATTGCTGATCTTATCTGATTATCTGTTGAATCACCTTCACTTTCCGATTCTGATTCTTCTGAGGTGTTTGAATTTTCTTTTTCGTTTTCGTTGTCTGGTAATGTTTTTCGCGCCAGAAATTTTGAATCGAGTTTTCTGATTGGCTCTGCTTCGCTCACCCTGGAGGTCTGTTGAAACCAAGATGGCTGCCATTCAAAATTTTGCGCGGGATCACCGTTTTTCTTCTTCATGGTATTTTTTTCTGCAGTCATATCACTCACTGTTTTTGGGTCTTTTGTTTTTCCAGTAGTGATGTGCTTCTCTCTCGCTGCTCCGCTGTTTTTCAGCATATCTTGGAGGTTCGCGATGAGGCTTTCATCATTCTTCTGGCTCTTTAATAGTTTTAATATCTCTGACCTGAGTTCGTTGTTTTCTATTTTGATTTCCTTCCGATCATCATTTTCATCTATTATTTCTTCGTCTTCAGTGGTGTATTCTTCGGATTCTCTCGAAATCGCGTTTGTGGATTCGTCGATTATTTCTTGATCCGTTTCCATTTCTTTGCTGTATGCCCTGGTGTTGGGCCTATCTCTCTTAGACATTTTTTTAAATTTTTTATTGAGTCAATTAACCATCCTCTGCTACCAGCTTGTTGCAATATTTTCAGGATCAGACTCAATAAATCTAGTAAGAGTTAAGAGTTCAAATATATCTCTCTTTATTTACACAAGGCATTCTATATTCACTGAATATTCACAGATAGAAGCGAGGAAATGGATGCATACAGCTCCTTATATATACAATGGGTGGAGCTAGGTGTGGGAGTGGTGAATTATGAATACATTAAGAAGTGAAGAATAAATTAACCCCTGATACCCCGTTCATATACTATTTACACTTTAGAGAATAAGGCATTTACATGTGACACAGACAAACTGCGAAACAAATCAGCATTATCATTTCTACGGATGGATGGTTGGAAGGGAGGGATGAAGGAAGGAGGGAGGGAGGGAGAAGAAAGGAAGGGAGGGAGAAGGGCGGGAAGGAGGGAAGGAGGGAGGGAGGGAGGGAGGGAGAAGGATTTCTAGTGCTTCTTGCTAGCTTCCCAGGAGGAAACTCAGTGGGAAAACCGGTGGGCAAGCTGTTCCTGCTCCCATTGCTTTTTTGCCTGCCTGAGGTCATTCTGTTTTTCTGTTTAGATAAGAAAATATCTCTGAAAAAAGGACCCAGTGGATCATGGATTGTCTAGTAATTTATGCTAAAAGCAGGATAAGGATTTCTAGGCTTAAGATAAGGACAAGTCAATAAGAATAAGAAGATCATTGTAATAAAAGTTGATAGTGTAGAGACATTCCTTTATACAGAGGAATGCAACTAACCATCCTATTGAGAGATCTCATCAACATTGACAATCAATATTTGGACATTTGTTTACCAATTCCTTTTCCTTAGCCCCTAAATCCCATTAAGTTGTATTCCATGAAAAAAATCCAAAACAAATAAGTCCTTTCTTAATAATCCATTCAAATAAATGACTTCAGCAAGATAGTTTATGGCCTGCAGATCATAAAGAAACTTAACACTTCAGAAGTACAGTCCTCATCCACTTAAACCCTTTCCATACTTGCATCTCACTCGGGGACCACTATATGCTGTTAATGTCCTTTATATGCTATGTCTTCATGGTTTTGCATTCATTTAATCCTAATTTATATTCAGGAGAAGTCTATGCCCTGGTACTAAAGCAGCAGAAGGTTTGCCCTGGATAAACCATATTTGTGGTACAATCAATAAATTCCTAAGAGATTAGGAAGTAATAAAATATTACTCCTGCTTTATAAAATCTTAGTAAGATCACACCTGGAATACCACATCCAGTTTTGGTCACCACATTACAAAAAAGATGTCGAGACTTTGGAAAAAGTGCAGAGAAGAGCAACTAACATGATGAAATGCCTGGAGACTAATACATATAAAGAACAGTTGCAGGATTTGGGTTTGGCTAATCTAAAGAAAAGAAGGACTGTGTGGACATGATAGCAGTATTCCAGTATTTGAGAGGCTGCCACAAAGAGGAGGGTGCCAATTTATTTTCCATAGCACCAGAGGGCAAGACAAGAAACAATGGATAGAAACTAATCAAGGCCAGAAGCAACCTGGAATTAAGGAGAAACTTAGAAGATCTCCAAGGTCCCTTCAAGCTCTATTCTGAATTGAATTGAATTGAATACATAGGATTAGTTTGGCATATATTCGTAAATTTAGACTGGAATGGGCACAACCCTCCCTTCCTATCACAGGCATTGCTTTCCAGGCCCATTCTGTTGCCTTTTATTCTGGACAGTAGGCAAATCTGATTCTTTCAAATGGGACTTTCTCTCTGTATTTGCTAAATCTCCCAGCCAATCCATGGTTCAGAAACCAAGGTCAACCTGGCCAGTAGTGATAGTGGGGGAACTGCATGGCAATGCCATTCACCCAGCCTGACAGCTGTT
The DNA here is from genome assembly GCF_059756535.1 of Pantherophis guttatus. NCBI lineage: Eukaryota > Metazoa > Chordata > Lepidosauria > Squamata > Colubridae > Pantherophis > Pantherophis guttatus. Next base: position 164,727,874 of record NC_142063.1, read on the forward strand.
GGTTTAATCTGTTTTTCAACACGGGAAGAGCCCAAAAATGTCCAGAAGAAGCACATTGAGAGCATTAAGTCAATGTCCAGCTAATAGATCAACTGTATTAGATGTGTGTTGGATTCCCTTTGAATGAGCCCATGGAAAATGTTTGGCCTTGACAGGTGGTAAACTCTCAGTCTAGTCTATTCCTCACCTCATTCTAGGTAAAGGTGGGTGACTGGTGGATGTTTCCCACCAATTGATGATATTTTATGGAAAAGGAAGGAAAGAGGAGGGAATCCATCAGTACCTTTCTGTGATGTGACTTACATAAAAAATGGTATTGTTTAGTGGAAGTGTAGACATGGCTGCCTAGGAATTGCCAATAGAGACAGCAGAAATTCTGCTGGTGTAGTTTTGGTGAGCTCAAGAACTATTGGGTAGCATTTTAAGTGCTGCATGAGGAAGAGATCTTAGTCTTAGTCATTGTTTCCTACTTGGGTTTATGTGCTGAGGGCTCAGATTAAGGTCGATTTCCAAGAAATTGGAAATTTGGGTAAGGGCTAGGATTTTGGAGTTGTTTACTTATTATAATTTAGAAGAAACTGGTTTCCAATAATTCCTATTTTAAGATATGTAATCTTCTCTAAGACTTTATTTACATAAGTGGGTAAGCTGATGGACTAAGGCCATGATGGCAAACCTATGACACGCATGCCCGAAGTGGCACATGGAGCCCTTTCACCTGGCATGCGCGGTGTCACCTGTTCCTCTTCCAGGTTTCTGGCACTCATGTGAGCGTGACGATCATCTGGCCTTTTTGCATGTGGCAGTGCCTGAAACTGGAAGAACTGGTATTCCATTTTCCTGCATGAGCATGCACGCTGGCCAGCTGATCGTCGCACACACATGCATGTCAGAAACCCTGAAGACTAGTTGGCCAGTGTGCATGTGTGCACTGGAAACCAGAAGTTCATTTTTGGGTGCGCACATGTGCCCTGGGAAGCTCCTCATCTGGGTTGCAGCCCAGACGAGTATGCATGGTACTGAAAAGGTTTGCCATCACTGGCCTAGAGGTTCCAGCCACCCAATATATATACTACCCAGAGTTGCTTTTTGTGAGATAGGCAGACATATAATTTTAATTACATATAATTTAATGCACCAAGACAAATTCCCTGTGTCCAATCACACTTGGCCAATAAAAAATTCTATTCTATTCTATTCTATTCTATTCTATTCTATTCTATTCTATTCTATTCTATTCTATTCTATTCTATTCTATTCTATTCTATTCTATTCTAATCTGTTTTTATATTTATAATTGTTCGATGTTTATGTGTTTTATCTTGCTGTAAGCTGCTCATAGTTATCTTGAATTTCAAGCTGGGCAGCAAATAAATTTGATAGATAGATAGATAGATAGATAGATAGATAGATAGATAGATAGATAGATAAATGTTAAATTTGGTTGTTAGCCTTGGTTTAGCAGGTTGGTGAATCTGCTTATTTGCTCAGTTCATGGTTTAATTTACTCTGTGAACCACTCCCCCACTCCCCAGCTTCCTGTAGTTTCAACACCTTCTATTATTTCATCTCTGTTAGTGAGAATTAAGTCCAATATGGCTAGTTCTCTTCTCTACTTTTTGGGAGACAAAGTTACCTGCTAAGTTTGTGAAGAACCTGTTTGAACTTCCACTTGGTGCAGAGTTTGTCTCCCAGTTGATGTCAGGGTAGTTAAAGTCCCCCATTACTATTGTGATGTGCTTCCTATATAACTTAGTTAATTGACTAGAAAAAAATTCATCTATTTCTGATGTTTGTTTGGGTGTGTAGGTGAGACCTGATATTACAGGCAGTGATTAAAAACTGCTTTATTTAACTACCTTTATCTCACTCTGCATTTCAAACTCTGAAAGAAAAATCATGTTTTTCAAATTAACTTTTATTGATCAAAAATATAACTAACAAGGCTGCATCCAAACATGCTATTTTATTCCCTATGTATTTAGTGTTTTTTTCTGAAATAAATCATGCTTGATAATCTCATATCTAAATTGTTTGCCAAGACCAGTTTCTTTTAGAAAAGGTGAGATAATGTATATAGTAACCTGAACCTAAAATGTCTTAATAATAACACATAATAACTTTATTGAAGGTTATAGTAATTGAATATGAAAAGAGCTAATTGCATGTAGAAGGACTAAAAAAACTCACATGGCTCTATTTTAAAGAGGAAAAATTTAGATTAAGGAATAAGACAAAATTGTTCTTGGATTGCCAGATCTGGGCTGCAAAATTCTAGACGGCCTTACGATGGCAACAAGGAGAAAATATTTAACTCTCTACTGCCAGCTAGTGACCACATGTTGCATAGTATGCCAGATGTGGCAAGCCTAAGAGAGGCTACTGCTTGAAGTTGTGTTTTATATTATTTATAGTATATTTGAATAAAATGTATACCTGGAGAAACAGTGTGTGTGGGAATTTTAGCAAGACCAGTGGTGGGTTGCTCCTGGTTCGCACCGGTTCTTGAGAGCCGGTAGCGGTGACGATATGACGTCACCGAACCGGTTCTCTGTCTTTGGGAGCTGGGCTCTCCCGCCCGCCTTGGCGTTATGCCGACCTTATATTTCTTCTTTTTTCGCCCAGCTGAGAGGTGCGGCAGAGCGGATTGCTGCACCTCAGCTGGGCAGATTCGCAACGTGCTTGCGCAAAGCGCAAGTTTGGCGCACAGGCGAGCAAAGTGAGCATGCGCATGGCGATCACGCGCAAAGCACGTGACCAAAGAGGCAATTGTGCGCAAAGCACGCGCACAAAGAGAACCGGTAGTAAAGCCAGTTAGAACCCATCCCTGATCAAGACCATCATGGTTTCCCAGGGAGATGATAATATATTCCAGAGAGAATACTGGGTGAAGATCAGTGGTGAAATCTAAAATTTGTTACTATCAGTTCTGTGGGCATGGCTTGGGGTGGTGGTGGTGGTAATGTTACTGGATGGGCGTGGCCAATTTTTTTTTTTACTTTTAAAACCATTTTTTCTACAACCTCTTTGACGAAGAGGTTGTAAAAAAATGCTTTCAGAAGGCTCTGACAATCCCAGCTGAGTTGCCTGATTGGCAGAGGCTTTTTTTCTTTTAAATGCCTCTGACGATCCAAGATGAGTTGCCTGATCAGCAGAGGCTTTTTTTCTTTTAAATGCCTCTGATGATCCAAGCTGAGTTGCCTGATCGGCAGAGGCTTTTTTTCTTTTAAATGCCTCTGATGATCCAAGCTGAGTTGCCTGATGGGCAGAGGCTTTTTTTCTTTTAAAAGCCTCTGACGATCCAAGCTGAGTTGCCTGATTGGCAGAGGCTTTTTTTCTTTTAAATGCCTCTGATGATCCAAGCTGAGTTGCCTGATGGGCAGAGGCTTTTTTTCTTTTAAAAGCCTCTGACGATCCAAGCTGAGTTGCCTGATTGGCAGAGGCTTTTTTTCTTTTAAATGCCTCTGATGATCCAAGCTGAGTTGCCTGATCGGCAGAGGCTTTTTTTCTTTTAAATGCCTCTGATGATCCAAGCTGAGTTGCCTGATTGGCAGAGGCTTTTTTTCTTTTAAAAGCCTTTGACGATCTCAGCTGAGCTACACAATCATCAGAGGCTTTTTTTTTTTTTTTACTTTTAAAAGCATTTTTTCGGCCAAAGAGGTCGTAGAAAAAATGCTTTTAAAAGTAAAAAAAAAAAAGCCTCTGATGATTGTGCGGCTCAGCTGGGCATGGGTGGGGGGCAGGGATTTTTGCTACTGGTTCTCCGAACCACCCACCTCCATCACTACCGGATCGGGCAATCTGGTCGAACCGGGAGCATTTCACCCCTGGTGAAGACCAACTTCATGATGCATGAATGTGCAAAATATAGAGCTAGACTAAAATCTTAATCACAATGCCAATTTTACATTTTCTTTTTTTGGGCGGTGGGGGCTTTGGTATCACCTTTTATGCTACAACCCTAGGTTTATAGCTGTAGAAAAGTGAAAGCAACACTTAACAAATCTTCATTGCTTCCAAGATATATGAATATAGAACAACACCAGATCAATAGCAAGTGATTAAACCCGGTGTCAAAATGGAGTTATGCCAAGTCATCATAATAAATGTCCCCCATTTTATGATCATTCATGACAGTGTGGCTCCATTTAAAGCACAGACAGTTTACAGTCTTACATCTGATATACTTAACAAGTAAGCCCCAGCTATGTGTCTCTTTCAGCTTAATGCATAAAGAAATCTACAAGCATAGTATAAACATGATTGTCATGGGGGTGGGGGGGTGGGAAAGAATTTGATATGAAGAATGGAAATGGTCTTGATTAGTATGGCGCAGGGGTGAAATGCTACTGGTTTGCTCCGCTTTAGCCAAACCGGTAGTGATAAAAACTACCGGTTTGGGTGAACCAACAGTAAAAAAAAAAGCTACCAGTTCGGGCAAAGCTGATCCCCCCATTGCTGTTCTTCTTACCTTCCCAAGCCTCCTTTTGGTGCGTACTCTGCATGCGAGTGCACACAGAGCGCGTGTTTGGTATGCACTGCACATGCGCATGCAGCAGTGGTGGGTTTCCATAGAACCGTAGTAAAACCGGCGGGAGGCTCTGCCCACCAACCTCGATGTCATCAAAACGCTTCTGTGCATGCGCAGAAGAGCGTGTGCATGCGCAGAAGAGTGCATGCATGCGCGAGCAAAGCAAATGCGCATGCGCAGCCCCACTGCAAACCAGTAGTAAAGGTAAGTAAAACCCACCCCTGGCATGCAGCACATGTTTGGCACACAGTGCGCATGCACGGCTAGCAAACTGGTAGCAAACCAGTGGTTTGGATTTCACCACTGGTATGGAGTGTGAAGACAGCAGAGTGAAGTCAGTAGGGAGAAACCATGATCCATGAAGAAGCAGAGAGGTGAAATTCCTCCAAGTTAGAAACTCCATAGGGCACCAGATAGAAGTGTCCAAGCAGTGAAGATTGTCTCTTCTGGTATCAGATGAAATTGTTTTGAGGAAAACAGTGAGCTACATTTATTGTGGTGGCCGATGCAGCAATGCAAAAAGAACCCATTAACATTTTAACATCTCTAGGTTGTGATGATATGCTTGCTGTTTTAGGATACAATGACAAGTATGTAACTGATTTTGAGAAAACTATCCACATTAATTCTGATTTAGACTGATATGAATTCCAAGTAGCCTGCCTCCTGAAAAGTACAAGTCATTGTACATCAGAAATAAGATTTAGTATATTTGATGAGTTTGTAGCGAAAGAAAAAGCTGTGGTAAAGATTTTTTTTAATGTTATTTATTCTTTTTAAATAGCCTGTTTTGGATTGATGGAATAACAAAATTATCTTATCAGAGAGACTAGAATCGCTTTACATTAATCTGTTTTATATATCCAACTACAATTTTCATTCACAATTCCTTTTAACCTGTAAATTTTAACCTTGTTCTTAATTTTTTTTAAGTCATATGTTTATATGTTTACTATGTTATTGTAAACCACCCAGAGCCATTTAGGTCAGATGGATGGTGTAGAAATTTAATAAATAAATACACACATAAATACATACATGCATACAATAAATACATATGCTATGCCAAAATCCAGCCAAGAAGGCTTCTCAAAATGTCATCCAATCATTTCACATGGGCAAGCTACTTATAGTTACTTAATGGGAAAGACAAATAGTATGATCAAGGACACAGTATTGTACTCACTATCCCTGAAACATATGCTGAGCAATGCTTCAGTTTTGCCTGAAGTTTAAAGCTGAGTAAAGCTAGGATATACGATTTTTTAAATCGTCTGTTGCTTTTTATATAGCCAAGTGGGTGCATGAAGAAACTAAAATTGAACGGAATCTCTTAATTTTTTTTGAAATATCCTACTTTCTTCAAAAGGAACTTTCCCCCATCTTTTTATCAGAGAGTAGAACAGAATTTTATTAGAGACTAGACAACCCATGATCCATGGGGTCATTATTTCCTTACCTAAATAGAAAAACAGAATGACCAAGGACGGGCAAAAAAAAGCAGTGGTGGTAGGAGCATCTTCCAGCTTCCTGCTGGCTTCCCCACTGAGTTTTCTTTTGGGAAGCTGGTAGCAAGCACTGAAAATCTTCCTCCCTCCCTCCCTCCCCTAATTTAAAGTACCCAATATACCTAGACACAATACAGGACCCTTATCCTACAAAGTATGTATTTGGCAGCATATTTTGAAATGCCAATGGACTACCTGGATAGTTTAATATATAAGCTTCCTTCTTGGTAGCAAATGTGAAACTTTTAACACATTCTTCTGTTTGGTCCCTAAGCAGTTTTTCATAGCTAGTGGTTAGCCAAAAATACAACCTTATATCAAAGACTCAGCTTAAAAATTGTAAAGGATTGTTGCCCCCTCAGGTGTATGTATGCATTAATGTATGTATGCATATATGTTTGCTTGTGTGTGTGTGTGTGTGTGTGTGTAAATTCCAAACCACAGTAAAACCAGTCACAGAATTCTGATTCTGCATTCCATCTTTTAAAGGTTCCTTTCTAGTGTTAAACGTCGCCTGCTTATATAAGCAAGATACACCTGGCATCATTATTTTTGCAGTGTTTCAATGACTATGAAAAAAGATCATTTTTATTGTGTGTGGCTGAGGACTAACAATGAGAACAAATTAGGTTGCAAATCATAGAATCATTCTTTCTGTACCCGAGAGTAATGGCAGAACAAGGCAGGTGTGTGCTACATGAATGCATGGAAGGAAATTTGATTACAAGGATCAGAAAAATGTATTTATTCTCACTTTCCATCATTCTGAAATGAGGGGTGACAAGGGGACAAAATCAGAAGTAGAATGTATGCCCTGCATGCTAAAAATATTGCTTGGAACTTTATTTAAAAGTGTCTTTGGTACCAGAAAGAAATGAACATGTATAGAGTGCAAACTAGTTTCTTAAAGCTAATTTCCCCTTTGATTCAAGCACAACCCCTACTGACTTCATAAATGCATCCATACAGCTTTGCTGGCAGGGTTTCAACAAAGGGGCTTGCCACTCCTTTAATGAGATTACTTTTGATTTCCTACTCTTATTTTCCAACCCTGAGATTTCCTGATGGTTTTCCATCTAAACATTCACCAAGTCTGATCCTGCTTTGCTTCCAAACAAGAAAACGAAAACTAGGAGCTGTCCCCTGTCATAGCATAAATTATCAATAGTCAAAATGACCCAAAAAGGTAGTTGTAAGACAGACTTTTGGATAAAGATTTACATTTTTCATCCACAAAATCCTATCCATTAAAATCATGGTACTCAAAAAGGATATGGAGAGAAGATATGATGCTTCTAGCCAGTTAGATGCTTCACCTCTGATTTTTTTTTTAATGTAGTCAGACTGTCATCTGCTAATATACATATTAAAAATACAATTCAAGTGAAAATACAATTCAATTTCTTCTTAGTGTCAAAAGCCAATATGGATCTGTTTTACAAGTTACTGTCAATTGTCCATTTTTTCCCATTTTAAGTTTGCTTCACCTTGTCCCATTTTAACCTGAGTATATTCAGAGATATTGAAAAGAAAGATATCAATGTGAACATGGCCATGCATTTGATTGATTGATTTAGCCTATCACATTGAGTTACTTGGACAAATAGTTCACCAAAACATACGCCTTTTGTAATAATCCTTTTCTAGTTGGAAAGGATTATTCCTGACTTTTTTCCTGGAAAAATCAATACTGAGCACATTGTAAGCACATTGCTGAGCACATTGTAAACCACCCTGAGTCTCCGGAGAAGGGCGGCATATAAATCAAATAAAAAAAAAAATACTGAATTCTCCTCTTTTCAGTTCATACTAATTCAATTCAATTCATAATAAGCACTATTATGAAAATGTCAGAAACTTAGTGTGCACTTAGCTTTGGTTCTTATTTCTATTCCTTCGCATCCTCCATATGATATGTTCATATATATCCATAGTTAAAACTGGGGGAGGGGAGGAGTGGATTTTTGACCTTAATATAAAAATAATAGACATCAAAACAAACTTCCTAAAGTGATTGTTCATAAATTCATCCATCTTTTTTTGGATGGAGTGAAACTTTGCTATTCCATTGAGATAATAGAATAGAATAGAATAGAATAGAATAGAATAGAATAGAATAGAATAGAATAGAATAGAATAGAATAGAATAGAATTCTTTATTGGCCAAGTGTGATTGGGCACACAAGGAATTTGTCTTAGTGCATACGCTCTTGGTGTACATAAAAGATACATTTGTCATGAATCATAAGGTACAACACTTAATGATAGTCATAGGGAAACAGTCAATAAGGATACCAGCAACAAGGTTACAGTCATACAGTCATAAGTGGGAGGAGATAGGAACGATGAGAAGATTAATAGTAATGCAGACTTAGTAACTAGTTTGACAGTGTTGAGGGAGTTTAAGGAAAATACTTCTCTTTTGACACACAAAAACCCCTCCTCCTCCTCTCCAGGCACTGCAAATGGTTTTCAGGTGAGTTTCCTGCTGTTTAAAATAGGGAGCAAAAAATAGCCAGCAAACCAGCTAAGAGGCAGCAAGAAAAGATTCTTGGTGTAGGCATGGTAAGGAAGCATGATTTGAACCTTGGTTGCCTCTCAAATTATGGACTCCTAACTTGATGGGAGTATTATTGATACAGTATGAATCAAAACTAGCTCTTCAGAAATAGGGCAAAATATTTATCTAGAAAATCAGGAACATTCCACCTTCTATTTATTGTTGGGAGCTTGATATCCTGAACATAAAGGTGAGATGGGCTGAGCTTTCAGAGAATTGTTGTACATAGCTAGAGGATGATATAGATTTGTTTTATTGATATAAGCAATATATTTTTTTTAGGAGGAATGGAAACTGTACATCAGGACACAATCGGAAATATACAATCAGAAATATACCCACCGTGCCCTTAAAACCCACTTTTTCCAGCAAGCCGGGCTGGCTTAAGAAGAAATCTTAAATGTTTTAATTGGTTTGTATTTTTTAATTTTGGGCCAAATTTATATATATTTTAATTGTTTTTAATATTTGTATTTCATGTTTTTTTAATTCTGGCTGTACACCGCCCTGAGTCCTCAGGGAGAAGGGCGGTATATAAATTTAAAATAAAATAAAAAATAAATAAATACCCATTCCATGAAAGTAAACAAGCAAGCAAGCAAAGAAACACTACTTTGTACTTTAACAGTGCATCTTTGAAATTGGGGCAGCAGGCCAACTAAGGAGATACTGGGCTCTGCTAGATTTGTCTGCATAGAGAATGTGCTGAAGTTGTTTTACCCACCAATCCCACTCATTGCATCTGCTCAGGAAGTGATTGCCTCATTTTGCTGAATGCTTGAATTGACCTAAAATGATTCTGGATAATCTCCTGAAGATCGGAGAATGTACCAAGATTGGTTATTCTCTTAGAACATAAATACATTCTTAAAGCAGATGCATTGGAGACTTTCCCTCTTTTTCAATTCTATCCACACAGCTTGTCTCATCAGGAGGCTTTCTGCAAAGCTTTAAGAGTAGGGGTGGCAAACTGGTAGCCTGCAGGCTGGATGCAACACATGCAGGCCACCTCCACCCTAGCTCTGCAAAGGCAACAAATGTCACGATACGTCACGTGATGTGATTGAGTTTGACACCCGTGCTTAAGAGTGTTTCATCCTTTAGGTTGTCAGTGGTAGAGACAGAGGATTTATGTCATCTGTCTAAAGTATGTATGTGTGCTGGGGGAAACTGAGATCTATTCTCATATCATATCTCACCGAACAAGGGAGATAAAATAAATGCTCTGAGTTAAGAAATAAGTCTGAGGTTTCTTTTGATGAGATGCATCCCTTAGGAACCTAAGCATGGTCTTTGCTAAGGTTTGAATTTTGTTGAAGATGGAGCTTAAATTGAAACAGTTCTTCCTATCTGATTGTGTGGCTTGTGAATGTCATTCCCTTTCAGATTATGTGCTTGGGTGGGTCCAAAAGGCCAGCCCAATTATTACATAAAGCTGATTTTGTGGCACTTTTTGTTTTACAAACTGTGCATTAGTGTAGTATAGTGGAGAAGAAGAAACACTATGAAGTTTTCATTCCAGGAAGGCTCTCCTTCAGAGAAGGGGAAAAAAAAAAGATTGTCTACAAAGTTGGCCAAAATAAGTTGATTATTCTGGATCACTATGCAGTTGATCTGAAAAGAATGAAAATACTATTTACTATGCTTTTGGGGCACTAAAATGTGGGTGGGCTCTGGTATACATCTGTTTTGTGACTAATGACAAATATGATGGAAGAGCTATCTATTGCTGCCTCTATATTTTAGGGGAATATAGGACATCTTCATTTCACCTTGATGATGCCTGCAGGTAATGCAGTTTGCCTTATCAAGTTGTCTTGCATCACATTGATGATTGGCCCTGCAGTTTTAGTAACTGGAGCCAGCTTCTGTGTATGCATTGAGAAAGGTAGAAGCCTTTTTTAGCTAGTCAGCCAGAAGAGAGGGACAACACAAAGCAAAGCAAAGGGTCTCCTTCTCTTTAAGAGGAAAGAGGATCATGCTGCTTCAGAAAACTGTCATTTGCAGTTCTTTAAACCTTCATTTTTGTTCTTGTACCTTGCTGTCCTCACCATGACAGTAGGAAATATTGCTAAGCATGAAGTAAAATATCAGTCCAGGTAAAGTTTTAATCCTAGATTAGCCTTTAAAAAAACAGCATGAAATGAAGAGAAAGAGAGAACAGCACTGAGGATCAGATCTGGGAAATAATCAAGAAGAAGTTCCTTTGAAACGTCTTCCCTCTTCCAAGCCTCTATAGATTGAAAATATTTACCTGAGTTGTAAATGTATAGCAGAACTTTCAGCCCATCTGATTTGACAGAATTGGATGGAATGTAAACTATTGCTGTTAGAATACTTCTTTGTTTAAGAATGATGAGGGGATAGATGGGGAACTCATTAAATGTGCAGTCCTACCAAACTGGCAGGAATAGTCAGCACTCCAGAAGATATGCATAAGATACAGAAAGATCTTGACAGACTTGAACATTCGACACTATCTAACCAAATGAAACTCAATGGTGAAAAAAGTAAGGTTCTACATTTAGGGAAGAAAAACTAATGCACAGGTATAGTATATAGATGGTACCTGTCTCAATAGTAGTGAGAAGGATCTTGGAGTCCTAGTGGACAATCACTTAAATATGAGCCAGCAATGTATTGCCAAAAATGCTAACACAGTCCTAGGCTGTATTGATAAGAGAGATAAGAATCAAAATCAGGTCAAGTGTTTATACCACTTTATAATGCTTTGGTAAGACCACACTTGGAATACTGCATCCAGCTTTGGTCGCCACAATGTAAAAAAGATGTTGAGACTCTACAAAGAGTGCCGAGAAGAGCAACAAAGATGATTAGGGAACTGGAGGCTAAAACAGAAAGAATGGCTGCTGGAATTGGATATGTCTAGTTTAATAAAAAGAAGGAATTGGGGTGACACGATAGCAGTGTTCCAATATCTAAGGTGTTGCCATAAAGGAAAGGGAGTCAACCTATTCTCCAAAGCAGGATAAGAAGCAATGGCTGGAAACTAATCAAAGGACAGAAGCAATCTAGAACTAAGGAGAAATTTCCTGATAGTTAGAACACTCAAACAGTGGAACAACTTGCCTCCAGAAGTTGTTCCAACACTGGAAGTTTTAAAGAAGGAGAGATTGGACAACCATTTGTCTGAAATGGTATAGAGTTTCTAGCCTGATCAGGGCATTGGATTAGAAGACCTGCAAGTTCCCTTCCAACTTTATTATTCTATATAAGTTGTTATAGCCTTATCTTACCGGCATGCACTAAACACAGTCTTGGAATTGGCAGGTTTCTGATGCCTTGGATCACTAGATTTATGGTACCCTGGACCATTTTTTCTGCTTGTTCATAGTTTGCTGCCCACCTCAACTATACGTCTTTTCAACTATTTGTCCTCCTTCCTACATTTGGTGCGAGTCCTTAAATCTAATTCATGTCTAGCCTCTTTTCCAACTGTTTTTATAGCAAAACCAGTTACACAAAAATTATGTGACTCATTAGTACCAGTCCTACCAATCTGGTAGAATGAGAAGGCAGAATCACCCAGCAGGTTTTAGAAACCATCAGTAGGATGGCTACATTCAGCTACATGCATGTATCTATCTGCTTATTATTGAACTTTAACTCATTAAGGTAGGGAGATGCACCTGTGATGGTTCTACCATTGATGACATATATTGTAGCTTTTGGTATTATACAGCCTGGATGGAAGGAGAAAATGCTATTTGTTCTTCTGCCTCAGTTTGCAAAATATCTTGCCCCCCTTCCCCCCCTAAAATTGGGAAATCTCAATTTTGGGATTCTAATTATTTTAAATAAATTGCTTCTTAATGACTGATACTTGCAAGTCTACCCAAGTTGTTCTTCAGAGATTTTAAGGCATAATTTGGAGTTTCTATCCAGTTAAGAAGAACTGACTGTACACTTTTCCATAAGTCAATGACTTCCTGAATCAGGAACCACTGTGCTAAACTGGATGACCATTCAGATGTGAAACAAAGTATCTGACGGTGAAAGCAATAACAGTGATACATATTTTGGATGCGCACCCGAGTAGACCTTCAAATAGATTGGATATAATTGATGGATGGGCTGATTGATTGATTATGTAGCATCAAGTGAATATGGAATTCTAGTGACCAAATAGACAGACTTTCTCCATGAAGATCTGTCCTTCACTGGTCTTTTGGGTGTTCTAGTGGTGCACACAGTTCCATTGTAACTGTCTACCTGGCTGCGGGTTGTTCTCTCCTTCTTCTTCTTCCTCCTGCCTTTTCCAGCTTTAGAACTTTCTCTAAGGAACTAATGTGTCCAAAGTAGGACAATTTGAGCCTGGTCATTTGTGTCAGGTTGTTTCCTTCTTTAAGATTGTTCTCCAATTTTGAAATCCAGATTTTTGCACATGTGCATTACCATCATACAGAAAACTGTTAGTGATAACATCACTATATAATAATCTTTGAAATTCTCAGGAAGGATTTTTCTAGCTGATAGATGTCATTAGTAATCTAGCTATTTCCCACTCCTTGCAAAAAAAGAAAAGTGCTAAGGAATTCTTCTAACAATCTAAATGTATGTTCTTCTTCAACTTCTCAACATAACAAATAGATTGGAAAATATTGCTGATGCCTTCTGGGTTTTATACTTATATCTGCTCATAAAGTACATTAAAATAATATTAAAACCAACCCAATACTGTCACCTGAAACTAGGGGTGAAATCCAGCAGGTTCTAACAGGTTCTGGAGAACCGGTAGCAGAAATTTTGAGCGGTTTGGAGAACCAATAGCGGAAATTTTGAGTAGGTTGGGGAACCGACAAATACCACCTCTTGCTGGCCCCAAAGTGGGGTGGGAATGGAGATTTTGCAATATCCTTTCCCCAGGAGTGGGGAGGGAATGGGGATTTTGCAGTATCCTTCCCCTGGAGTGGGGTGGGAATGGGGATTTTGCAGTATCCTTCCCCTGCCACGCCCACCAAGCCACACCATACCCACCAAGCCACACCTACAGGACAGGTAGTAAAAAAATTTGGATTTCACCACTGCCTGAAACTATATGGTCTCCACTAAGAAAAGATGAATTTCTTGGAAACTTTCACAAGCACTAGAATAGATATGTGCTTTCTGACTCCTAAGCATAGCAAAGCCTTTGACTGTAGGCAAAAGGAATCCATTGGCTAGAAGCCAAGCATCAGTCAAAAGTGTTAGATGCATCCCATTTATTATTAATGGAGTAACACCTCATATAACAGCAAAGTGAAGAAAAGTAGTTACCATGGTGATTTGTTACTCAATATCTATCTACAAATATTCCCCTCCTCTCTTACCATGATAAATATTGCATTATATAAAGGCTAACAAAGATTGTATCAAATGCCATTTCTTAGCAAGTCTCCAGCTGTGAGCATTATGGCTAGCTAATGGATTGTCTGATAGTCACATTGAATTTGCCATTTGTAAATGTTTAACTTTCCTTCCTATCTTGTTTGAATGGATTCATCATTCCACAATGAAATGTTACAAGACAGCTGTTGATATGATTAGGCCAAAAGTATTCCTTTCAGCTTCTGGGTAAATTTCACGTCCCTTTGTGCCTTTTGAGCTTATTTCAATGAGGAAATGGAAGCTAAATTGAATAGAAATGTTAGAACAATGTTTAAACAAGGTGACTGGGATTTAGTTGGCTTTATTTGGTATTGGCTACATTCAGACTGAAAATATTACAGGTTGATGCATTTTACCTATTTTCTAGGTCTGACCTTTAAACTTTCCAAATGAGCATTTGTGCACTTTGCTAAGCCACAACAAACTCTAATTTAGGGTGATAAAAATCAAGTATCATATTTCTCCATCCAGTGGATTCCATGCAGTTCAGGGGTGAAATGCTCCTGGTTCTGTCTGGTTCGCCCAAACTGATAGTAAAAAAAGCTACTGGTTCGCCGAACCAGTAGTAAAAAATGTAAAAAAAAAAGTTCCGACGATCAGGTGAGCGACGCGAGATTGTTGGAACTTTTTTTTTACTTTTTTAGCATTTTTTTTACTACCGGTTCTCCAGTCCGGTAGTTAAAAATGCTTTAAAACGTAAAAAAAAAAAAAAAGTTCCGAAGATCACATGTCGCTCAGCTGATCATCGGAACTTTTTTTTTTACTTTTAGGCATTTTTTTACTACCGGTTCTCTGGAACCGATAGTAAAAATGCTTTTTTTTAAAAAAAAAAAAAGGCTCTGACGATTACAGATGAGCTGCGCGATCATCAGAGCCTCTTTTTAACTTTTAAAAGCAATTTTTTTACAACCTATTTGCCTGAATAGGTTGTAAAAAAAATGCTTTTAAAAGTAACAAAAAGGCTCTGATGATCACAGCTGAGCTGCGTGATCATCAAAACCTTTTTAAAAACTTTTAAAAGCATTTTTTTACAACCTATTTTACAACCTAAGTAAAAAAAAAAAAAGATCACGTGCCACAGCTGATCACTCCCCCCGCGCATGCTGTTCTACTTAGCCCATGCCTCCTTTTGGCATGCACTGTGTGTATGTGCGTGCACACCTCACATTTGGTGCGTGGTGCGTAATGCGCATGTGCGCAGCACAGGTTTGGCGCACAGCACGGATGCACAGCCAGCAAACTGGTAGTAAACAGGTTCAGATTTCACCACTAATGCAGTTTATATATAACCACATACAATAATCATGATACAATATGAAAATAGAAACATTATATAAATATAATGAATTAAACATCACACAGAGATGGCTCTGGAATCTCAAAAAGCCAGTATTCTGGATGACCCTAAGAGTGAAGACTATCTCCAACTAAAGGGTAAGTTGTCCTCAGGAGGAGATCCCTTACATCAGAGGTCTTCAAACTTGGCAGCTTTAAGACTTGTGGACTTCAACTCCTAGCTATGCTGGCTGGAGAATTCTGGGAGTTGAAGTCCAAAAGTCTTAAAGCTGTCAACTTTGAAGACCTCTGCCTTACACTGATTGCCTGCCTTCAATGCATCAATAGGTGAAGATCTTAAGTAGGCCTTCTCTGACTAACATTGCGTAAACAGATCTGAACAGAAAGATAGATACCTAACACACAAGCCATTTAAGTCTTTAAAGATAGCAACCATATCTTGAATTGCCCTTATAAACATCTTTGAAACCCATGCAACTCCCATGGCTAATGTGTAATATGGCATGATAGAAAATGACCAGTAAACTTGTGAGCTGTTGCATTTTAGATCAACTGAAGTTTCTGGATGGTCTTCAATGGCAACCCCATATAGAGCAAATCACAGTAATCTAAACAAGTTGTAGCGAAAACATCCTTTTCCAGCCAAAGATGAGCATATGGAGAGAGAGATTTCTAATCTTTAAATATAGTTACTGAAGATAAGGGATGCTTATGCTTTAAAGATGACCCAGAAGTGTTTCCGATCTCATACAACTACCACAGCTCTCTTCTATTCATTAAAGCAGCAGAACATTTTTTTGCAGGCTTGATTGAATGTCATTGCTTTAAAAAAAGTTAGGGTTAGGGTTAAAAAGTTAAACATAAAAAGTCAAACCTTGACTAGTATGACGGTTAAAACAGCAGCATATTTTTAAAGGTTTATGCGGGTGCTTGAAAAAGGCTGGGCTGCTTTTATGAAGAAGTGCTATTTTCTTACCTCTGCCATGTCTGAAGCACTTTCTCCAAATTATTTTTAAAGCACAGCCTTACGGATGAACATTTGCAGGGAATAAACTTCTTAGAATAATGTGCACATTAGCTACAGGTAGTACTTGTTTAACAACTGCCTTGTTTAGGAACCATTCATGGATATGACCGTGATGAAAAAGTAACCTCAATTAAGGACCATTCAAAGGTATGGCAGTAATGAAAAAGTAATTCTTGCATTTACAACCTTTGCAGACCTGTAGTGCAAAGGAAAACTGAAGAATGATCTATGAGCATGGTTGCAGGTTCACTTAGTGACTATTTAGTAACCCAATTGAGGACTATGTGTATATAAATCAGATAGGTAGCATCTTTCCAGCACAGATACTTTTTCTAGTATTATTTCTAATTATTGTGGCCATATGAAAAAAGAAGGAAGGAGGAGAAGAATAGATAAGTGACATCACACACATAAGGACAACTTGCATAAACCAGGGGTGAAATTCAGCAGGTTCTGGCAGATTCTGGAGAATCGGTAGCAGAAATTTTGAGTAGTTCAGAGACCTGGCAAATACCACCTCTGGCTGGCCCCAGAGTGGAGTGGGAATGGAGATTTTGCAATATCCTTCCCCTGCCATGCCCACCAAGCCACACAATGTCCACCAAGCCACACCCACAGAACTGGTGTAAAAAAATTTCAATTTCACCACTGGCATAAACCTTTTGCAACCTTCATCAGTTGTGCCATTTGTCCTTATATTAGAAACCTTGACTTTTGGGAGATATGACCGCACTGCAAATTCTCCAATCTTGCTACATATGTTTCACTTTTAAAAGAGGATTTGTGTTTAAGTAACAGTGCCTCTACACCTTGCTGAGTAAATGGATCAGCAGTGACCTCAAAAGAGGCTACAGCTGGTTCAAACTCTGGAGGGTTGCATTATTTTTGAAGCCGAGTTTCCTGCATGATGAGGATATTCGACATGGTACATAAATCTGTTTAGAGTCTTACCTTGGGAAAATGAAACATCCTTTCCAAACCATCTGCCTTTCATAGAAAAAGCAAAATCTGATCACATCCATACTGATTTAATTTAAAATGTTGAAATAATGGCCGATCTTACTGTTTAATCTGTTTTCTTAGTATACACAGTAACCATACATTTCACCTTTATTTACCATTTAATGATCAGGGAAAAAAAGTTATTTAAAAATAAACATGCTTAGCTTTTATTGTGTCTTAAGCAAGAATTAACCCTCACTTTTTCAAAATCAAAGGGGAAAAAAAAAATCAATCTTAATTGCCAGAGTGATATTGTAAACAGTCTGTTAAAGAGATTGCTACAGTTATACTGCAATCAGAAAAAAGGGTGGTTTAATCTCTGAATTTGTGCTATTTCAGGTAATACCACAAGGAATAATAATAAAAAAGACGGTGTGATGATATATTTTCTAGTTCAGGGGTCAGCAACCTGTGGCTTGTTCATCCCTCTGCTGCGGCTCCTTATCGCCGGTTGGCTCCATAATTGACAGGGCTTTCGGTTAGAACAGGTAGAGGAAAAAGGATGCCTCGCTAGGAGGAAACTCTATGGTGGGGAACCGGACTTCCGGTTGGCAGAGGAAAAAGGACGCTGTGCTAGGAGGAGACTCTATGGTGGGGGAACTTGACTTCTGGTTGGCTCCAGAATTGAACAGGGGACTTCCGGTTAGGATCTTTGGGGCTCTTTGAGTGTTTAAGGTTGCTGACCCCTGGTCTAGTTCATCTTACATAAATCTTTATATAAATCTTTATATAAATTTGCTTTTGAAACTATGTATAGTCATGTGATGTAAAGCTAGGAGGAGTGAACTTCATTGAATGATATTTCAAATTGAAAGACCTCTGCGTGCTTTCATAAAGTTACATGCATCACAAACAGAGTTCAATATAAGGCCATGCAATGGTTTGGATATGATTGTACAAAAGGTACTTGGGAGTGCATGGAAAGGTTAATTCTTCTGCAGCTCCTTAAAGAAGTCATATCTTTTCCCCCTGGGATTCTGCGGTGATTGCAGAGAACGTCCCAGAAAAAGATGCAACCACTTTAAACAGTTGCAGAAAGGTACTGTGTATGCTCTGTATGCCCTGAAGTACATTTTCCAAGTTATTTCCAGTGTGTTGCATGACCTGATTAATAGAACTGAGATTTGTAAATATATGAAGTTAGGAGGGAAGTTGGAAAGGATAGTTTGCTCAGTTTTCAGAAATGCCTTCTATGTTTCACAAAATTTTCAATTTTTTAAAACAGACTTACTAGACATCCCATCATATAATAGCAATAGCACTTAGACCAGGGGTGTCAAACTCGCTGTGTCAAATTTGCCATCACATGATGTATTTTGATGTTTTTTCCCTTTGCAGAGCTGGGGTGGGCGTGGCCTGCGTGTGACACATCTGGCCCACGAACCACCAGTTTGACACCCCTGACTTAGACTTATGTATATACTGCTTCACAGTGCTTTATAGCCCTCTCTAAGCTGTTTACAGAGTCAGCATATTGCCCCCAGCAATCTGGGTCCTCATTCTACCAATCTCGGAAGGATGGAAGTCTGACTCAAACTTGAGCCAGTGAGGATCGAACCCTGGCAGTCAGCAGAATTAGCCTGCAATACTGCATTCTAACCACTGTGCCACCATAGCTCTTGGATGATACATTATAGTCCTACACCAGAGATGGGTTTCAGCAGGTTCTGACCAGTTCTGGAGAACCGGTAGCAGAAATTTTGAGTAATTCGGAGAACTGGTAGTAAAAATTCTGACTGGCCCCGCCCCCATCTATTCTCTGCCTCCCAATTCCCAGCTGATCGGGAGGAAATGGAGATTTTACAGTATCCTTACCCTTCCATGCCCATCAAGCCACGCCCACAAGCCATGCCACACCCACCAAGCCACACCCACAGAACCGGTAGTAAAAAAATTTGAAACCCACCACTGTCATACACATACTTACCTGGAAAAAAATCTCATTAGGCTCAGTGATTATACAATATGCTAAACAACCAATGGCAAGAGCAGCTAGCTCAGTCAATATCATGGCAGAATTGAGACAATTGTAATCCTGAATGACCCAGAGCAGTTGTGAGTTTAACCATCTTCTTTTGGTTATCTACATGTATTCTGTGAAATCAGACCCCAGTTGTTATGTTGAGAAAGTGAAATGATGCAGCTAGCTTCCAAGCAAAATAGGGACATCATTTCTCACAGGATCCAATCTGGCTTGATCAGCAGGACTGGAGGTTTTGTCTTCCAGGCTTTTGGACTTGTGCTGAAGTCCATCTTCAGGGAACTTCTATCTAGCAGAGTATGTGGCCACACCACCGAACAACACACACTCTGCTAGAGAGGTGTTCCCTGAAGATGGTTTCCAGCATGAGTCTTGGAAGACTAAACCTTTGGTCCCAGTGACTGACCCAGATTGAATCCTGTAACATTATCCTGAGACATGTATATTCGCCTTCATTTGTTATATCATTTCTTGCCATAGCTACCATCTTTCTATTGAATATTGCTATATTGCCACAAAACTTAGCCAATTTTGTACAAGCTAACAACTATTAGGATACTTCAAACTTCACACTGGAAAGGATACACTTCCTCATCAATATAAGAATGGCAATTTTTTTAAAAAAATTAGATTTATATGCTGTCCTTCTCCGGAGACTCAGGGCGGCTTACAATGCGTTAAGCAATAGCCTTCATACTTTTGTATATTTTATACGAAGTCAGTTTATTGCCCCCACAATCTAAGTCCTCATTTTACCTACCTTAGAAAGGATGGAAGGCTGAGTCAACCTTGAGCCTGGTGAGATTTGAATTTATTTGAAATTAGGTTGTCATTGTCAGTACACGGATGACTAAAATAATAATCTGTTCAAAAAATAAATTTGACAGTTGAAGTTAATGTGGAAACCATTTTTGGACTATAATTCTACTAATGATCTTGTATTACATACAAAGTCTGGGTCTCTCTTAACAAAAAGTTTTAATACTGAAGTTATGTGAAATAAAGGATAGATGTTATATGGATTAGATAAGATTAAGTTTTCTACTTTATCTTAAATTTCATACTGTGCTGATTATTATTGTACATTAATTTGATTTCAATTGTAGTTTTAAAATGATAAAAGGTACTTAAATGCTTAGAACTAAATTAATGTTATTCTGACAATTTGTACTTAATTTACTTAAGTGCTTACTAATGATCCTTATAAATCTCTTGTTTATTTACTTTATTTTTTCTTGTTCTTTTCTCCTTTTTTGCTTGATTTTTTTTTATCTTTTAAAATGTTCAGTGAAAATATAAAAACAAGGACCTTTTATTTTCCAAGTCACAATATCGTGAAAGATCCAATTTATATCACAAATAGATTTATCAGCTATTTTTCAAATAAGGTTACCCCATCATCTGAGGTTTTCCTAGCAAAAATCTCAAAATTGCATCTTTGCCCAATATCTTGGACATTAAATGCAGACATTGCCAGGGATTCGATAGCTTCATAATCTTTACATTTTTGTTACAGTGGGAAATCAACTTCAGAGTGCATAGAACTTTATTTGCTTTAGTGAAATGCTGAAATGGAGATATTCCATTACTTAAAGTTTGGCTTTATGTTTTGGAGTTAACTCCAACTTTTGCTTCAGGGAAATGCTGAAATGAAGATATTCCATTTCTTGGAGTTCAGTTCCATTTGTAATAAAAATAGAAAGCATTTTAAAGCACATTCATAACATACGGGCCAGGTAACACAACTTCTCAAAGGCTACCCTCATTTAATGAAACACTGTCTATCTGGAGGTAAGATAGCTGCTACTCCACAGGTATTGCAAACTCTAGTCCAGTGATGGCAAACCTTTTCGGCACCGAGTGCCAAAAAGGTTGTGCTGAAACGTCACGTGCATCTGTGCATGCTCGTTGGGGCCATGCTCCTGAAAAGTTGAACTTCCGGGTTCTAGCGCGCATGCGCGCCTGACGATCAGCTGGCCAGTACGCATGTGCATGCTTGTTTTCGGCACTGCCACATGCATGAAGGACAGTTGATCGTCATGTGCGCATGTGCACCAGAAAACCAGAAAACAAACAGGCAAGGCCACATGTGCCGGGCAACATGACTTTGCATGTCACTTTCGGCATGTGTGCTATAAGTTCACCATCACGGCTCTAGTCAAAGTGTTATTCCAAATGATGATTGACTTTTAGAATCCATTATCTGGGTGATGCTGATGATACATTGTATTTCAATTGTTCATTTTTACTACTTATCTATAATTTTTAATGTTTTGCTCTGGCATTAATGTTATCATTTTTCATCCAGAGTTCATTTGAATTAGCGCAGGCTATAAATATTGTAAAATAAAATTAAGAATATAATACTTTTATAAGCAAACCAAATTAGGTATAGTATATTTATTAAGTAAAAGGTGATTTAATATACAAGAGTATTAAAATGTATTTGTGTTCCTCCCAAAAGTTTGGACATTTTAATGAATCAGAAGGAAAAAAAATCCAAATTTTTACATTATTTCAGAGTTTTCAGAAATTTTAGATTTCTTAGGATGCACCCTTTTGCTATATTCACTCTTCAGAGATGAGAGTATCTATTGATGAGTTGATCACAGATCAAGGAAAACCATAATTCATTAAAAGCAGAGAAAAGATGAACTACACGAAAAGTACCTTTGAAGCAAAAAACCCCAAAAAACCCAAAAACCTTTCTATGAACTTTTCCATTATCTAACCTTTGGCTTTTGAATAGCACTAGATTAACAGAGGTTGTAATGTGCCTACTATATTAATTTGTGTGAAACCTAGTAGGATTATGTATAAATACTGATAAATCTGCCATTGTTGTTCTACATCTCAGCACAGATCAGTGAATGCTAATAATCCTACCTAAATTCATAAATTATCACATAATCTTTGAAAAATGAATACTTATGTGACTTTCATAGATGAGTATCTGCAGTTACCAAAACTTTCACAGTTCATTCTTATTTCATTTCTTCATCAAAATTACCATGCTGTGTTCATTCATTTCTTTCAACTTGTAAGTTACTCCATAGCAGCTTTCTTACCTATTGGGGGTAGATAAAGTGAAGCCCTCAGCAACAAATATTCCTGCAGACAACCTTTGAATCTCCTGAGCATTCCTTTTCCACCTGAATTTTTAGAATTTTTTTTTTCATTAGAAAAATAAATAAATTGAAAGCTGACACACTGTGAAGCAAAGCACCGGACTATAGTATCATTTATATTTAAGAGATTTGCATTCTGCAAAAGTCATACTAGGATTAGTCTTGGAAGCTATTAACCTAATGGTAAATGATGTTTTGAGGCTGGCCATATCCTTTACTGTATCCACATCCTGGACTGGCAGGGTGGTAATCATTCTGTAAATATATGTACGATATATTAGAGCCACCATATCTGGATTGTAAAACCTTTAGATAACCACTAAATGGCGACAAAGATGAACATCCAAATCTAATTTTATGCTGCCATCTAGTAGGAATCTGTTGCTTTGCATTCCAAATTGATACGATATTACCATATTATATCCTTTCAGAATTTCAAATGGGCATTGAACACACACAAGGAAAGTGTATCCAAATCTCTTTTTAGATTTATTTAATTTTTATTTTAAGAACCATAGCTGCTCTGTTTGTAGCTGCATTGAGTAAAAGGGATTTATAATTGTCATCCCCTTGAGATAGTCCAGATAATAAGCACCAGCCATCCGTAGTAACATTACTTTTATTGTAACAGAATCTCATAAGTGTGAAACTACCTCTTCCTTCCCTTACTTTTGCTCTCCTGAAAACCAGGGAGGTTCTATTTTGAGATGCTTTCTCCACCTCCACCCATTTTTCATGAATTAGATTTCATTTATCAGATCATTTTCTAAGATGAGTTTCTTCCTTCTGTCTTCCAAAGTAATTTCCACAGACCATTACAAAATGACACAATCAGTTGGCATAATGAACGCTACACTATAGCTTGGCAAAACTATTCTAACATATAGCCCTAGTTTTGGCAAATACTGGAATTTCCCCATTCAATGAAATTTAAAAGCAAATTACTGTTTTTATTATGGGATGTTTTGTTTTCATTAAGATAGGCACTAAAGTAAGTACATTAAATCTATGGGGGGGACCAATAAACCTTATTAAGAAAACCATTAATAATTACCCATATTATAACTTTGTTAATTGGTTGATGAGATACTTCCTTTAAAAACTGGAGCGCTAAATCACTTCACTTTTCAGATCACTGTTATACTTATTGATAGAAATGTTGTTTCTTAAATAACCCCACTTTTCTCTCTCTCCCCCTCTCTTTCTCTCTCTCACACACAAATATATAAATTGTGAATTGTCAAAAGGTTGTGGATAACCATGGATCCTCTACAAGGTCAGAGAGCTATTTGGTGGTGCTGTTATACCTTTATATTCACATCCACATCCATATCTGTACATATTTTACCTACATATATAGCAGCTTCTCAAGCAGAAAACAATACACATAATGTAAAAGAGAAAATCCAGGAAAATTCCAGAACATAATAAACCAAAATATCACATAATGGATTCGACACCCACTCTAGTCCAAAGGCCTGGGGAAAGAACCAGGTTTTAAAGGATTGTTTAAATAAGAATTGAGAGGGGACAACTATACATAATCTCAGTGAAATGTTGTTCCAAGAATACTTTATGAAATATTAATTTTGAGGGGATGACCCATTCCTTCTCCAGAATTAAGCAGAAAGAGCATACAATTAACAGACAGGGAATGCTTCAATGACTTTTCCAAACAAATATTTTCACAACAATTAATAAAGAACAACAAGTAATGACATATTGGGGTGGGGATAAAGAATAAAAATGTGAGATATAGTTGATAGAAGAAGGTACACAAAGGATGAGCAAGATATTATATATATATATTTGTGGGTAGGAGGTAGGAAATGTGGAATATAAGTTTTCATATAGAAAGTACAGATAGTCCTTGACTTAAAGCCATAATTGAGCTGCAATTTTGGTCATAACATGTTAGGTGTGAAGGAATAGGTCCACACCATGGAGGTTCAATTTAGCCAATTTATTGCTAAAAGCCTATGCAAAGAAATCTTCTCAATTAATGGTCAACACTTGGTTCAAGTTAGAGAAGGGTCAATGGCAGTCAAGGGGAAAGGGGGAGGTTGGACTTTGTTTGTTTGTTTGTAATAGTGATTCTAGGTTATCCCCCTTTTTATCCCTTTTGTCCCCTGACTCTACTAGTCCTTTTCCTACATGACAGTTGCAAATCAGGTCATCTATGTGACCATGGCCTTCTTTGTGGCAGTTGTTTGCTATGGGGTATTTTTTTTTTGCTGGCCACTGGAAATAAACACAGGTTTCAGGAATAAAATGTCATAACTCAAAGTCATGAGCCTTAAAGATGTTGCAAATTACCATAAATGTGGGCTGGTTGCTGAGGGTCCAATTAATGTGACTGGTGGTGGTAGGGAAACAGAACTTCAGAAATGAACTGGACCATAAGTTCCTTTTTCAGGGTCCATCCCAGGGGTGAAATGTAAAATTTGTTACTACTGGTTCTGTGGGCGTGGCTTGGTGGGGGGTGGTAATGTGACTTGGTGGGCGTGGCCAATTTTTTTTTTAACTTTTCAAAGCATTTTTTCTGCAACCTCTTCGACTGAAGAGGTTGCAAAAAAATGCTTTGAAAAGCCTCTGCCAATCAGGCAACTCAGCTGGGATCGTCAGAGACTTTTCAAAGCATTTTTTTTACCACCTCTTTGGCCGAAAAAGTTGCAGAAAAAAATGCTTTGAAAAGCCTCTCTGACGATCAGGTAACTCAGCTGGGATCATCAGAGAGGCTTTTTAAAAAATGCTTTGAAAAGCCTCTCTGATGATCAGGCAACTCAGCTGGGATCGTCAGAAACTTTTCAAAGCATTTTTTTACCACTTCTTTGGCCAAGAGGTTACAGAAAAAAATGCTTTGAAAAGCCTCTGATGATCCCAGCTGAGCCACACGATCATCAGAGGCTTTTTTTGTTTTACTTTTAAAAGCATTTTTTGTCAGAAGAGGTTGTAGGAAAAATGCTTTTAAAAGTAAAAAAAAAAAAAGCCTCTGATGATCGTGCGGCTCCCCTGGGCATGGGGGGGGGGCGCAGGGATTTTTGGTTCTCTGAACCACCTGCTGCCATCGCTACCGGATCAGGTGATCCGGTCCAAACCGGAAACAATTCACCCCTGGTCCATCCTAACTTCAAATGGTCCTGAGGCTACCAGTCATAAATCAAGAGTTACTTGTAAACTTCAGCTCCAACATTAGCTGATCAGGAAAAGTTAAGTAGGGTTGGACCTGGTCAATATTTGGAAATCTCAGGCCTATAAGGCTACACTAGAAAATGAACCCACAAAATCATTAGGAATCAAGATCAACTTGAAGAAGACTTGACTTGCCTCAGTAGCTGAACACATTAAATGTTTGGAAGGCTGAGAAGGTTGGTATTTCATGTTTTTTTTTTACAGTAGGGCTTGAATGAGTTAACCCACTATCTAAATATTTAATAAACATTTTGCACCTGTTTTTTTATGAGCACTGTTACCCATAAACATGTATTGTAAAATAGAACTTGTAATTGCATAATCTGTTTTACCAGAATATAGTACTTAGCATGAATCGCCATAGATAAGGACTGATTCAATCAGGGAAATAATTCAAGGAAAGTGTGCCACCCTCTAGAAGAAATGACAATTCAACAATACTTCTGCAGGTCTTCCACAGCCGGTAATCTTGGCAGTCACAGTGTGAGACATTCAATTCATAGTTGGACTAAACTACTGTTATTACTGCTTGTCAAAAATAGTGATCATTGGGATTGCTTGAGGAGTCATTCTTACTGATCTAAATGCCATTACCAAGGATGACATAGGAAAGAACATACAGATCTATTTGCCTTAGGATATTACATACCTGCTGTTGTCACCACTTCAGCTAATGGCATTACCTGAAATGGCGAACAAGTGTACTTGTCACTGACATTTTCTATTAGAGCAGCCATAAGTCATCCTTTAAATAAAGCACAGACGTGCATACACATATTTGCATATACTTGTGAAGGAAAGCAATTCAGTAAAAGCTTCAATTGCTTCCAAGAAAAATACTGCATTGAAAATAAGATGACAAGGTAGACAGGGGAAAGAAAGAGAGCAGGCTGACTTTGACAATAGTCTAGCCATCTTTAGTTTATTATAAATAATGCTGAGCAACAGCAGTAGTGCAATTAACAAAAGTAATCCCTAAAGCAAAAGTGTTGTGCTGGGCAGCTGAGAAATATTTTACAAAACCAAAAGCTTTGGTGTAAAGAAATTCTCTTGCAACAGAAAGAAAGAAAGAAAGCATTTTTTTTCTTGACACATGGCAAGATCATCCTCTGTTAGTTGAGTCAGGGCCCCTCTGCCGTTTTTATCATCCACCCAGCAAAATGTTACTTCCTGCAATCTGATATAAGACTCTTCCTCGGTGATCTCGGCAAGTAGCAGTGAAAACCAGCAGTGTCCAGAAAAGTGTCATAAAAATTACAAATAGTCTTGCCCATTTTAATTTCTCCATGTTTCCCCTGGAGTCACTGAAGCAGTAGACGTGATCTTAAATGGATTCCAGAGGATGGTAGAGGACAGGAAAGCATGGAGGAATGTTGTCCATGGGGTCGCGATGGGTCGGACATGACTTTGTAACTAACAACAATAACAATACATTCCATAAAGCCAAGCTGGATCAAAAGGTCAGTGCAGGATATGGGACTCCATTCCTACCCAATTTGAATTTAATGGTGATGTCTTCCCAGGTAGCTGTGATTCTTGAAAGTTCTTGACTGTTGGGCTCTTGTTGCTGGTGCTAATTTATGGCATATACTAAGCAATGGACATCAGTGAAAAGCCCAAGAGAAGGTATAAAAACTGCCCACTCTCAACTCCATTTGTCAGCTGCCAAGAATCACAAACCCTGGTGGTTTTGTTCAGCATTAAACCATCTTTCCAATCGGCCTCCATATTTCCAGTGTCTTTCTCACAGCTTGGAACTGAACCAGATGGATATTTCTTCCAACAGTGGCATTTGTAAGACAAGATTAAGCTTTCCGAAAGACACGATTTAGGATTTTAATTCCATTTTAAGGATTATTTTAGGATTCTGTTTCTATTTTAAGAACAAAAGTAATTTTTTCTGATCTGGATATACTGATTTTAGAATAGAATAGAATAGAATAGAATAGAATAGAATTGAATTGTTGTGGCTCCGTCCTCCGAGCCTATCTTATTGGAGGAAGAAGACTCCAAACATGAAGGAGAGGAGCCGGCCAGGCCTCCCTCTCCAGGCCCCTCCTCTCTGGCAATGCCTCAGGTGTCTGCCGAGGGAGAGGAGATTGACCAGGAGCCAGGTGTCTCCGATGACAGCGATGTGGGTGATAAGTCGTTCCTGGAGCCACACCAACAAAGGCGAGATAAACGTTTGCAGCAGATGAGGAGGTGTGCCAGGGATTAAGCTGAGTCACTGGACCACACCCCACAGGCTATATAAGAGAGTGTGGTGGCCATTTAGACTCTGTGACGGATAAAGCTAACTTCTGGCTAGTCACTTTGTACAACACCAAATCTGCTGAAGGTTTCATGTTTGAGCTGGACTGTTTTGAAAACTGTGTGTATTCATTGGTGTTATCTGGTGGAGGAACACTCCCTCTTCTTGTAGTAAAGCACTTGGCAGACGGTTATCGTATTGCTGCCAAGTTCCTGATAACGAACCTTGTGTGAGTACTTCTTTAACCCCTGGCTGGCTTTTTGTGTGTGTGTGGGGATGGGGACAGAACAAGAATAGCAGAGTTGGAAGGGACTTTGGAGGTCTTCTAGTCCAACCCCCTGCTCAGGCAGGAAACCCTACAGCACTTCAGGCAAATGGTTATCTAATCTCTTCTTAAAAATTTCCAGTGTTGGAGCATTTACGATTTCTGGAGACAAGTTGTTCCACTGATTCCACTGTCACAAGCCTTTGTTCATTGTGAGCCTTAGTTTTCCTCACTTCATTTTTGCAGGCTCGGACTATTTGCTGATATTCTGCCTCAGTTATGTGCTCCTCTTTCCACTTTTTATACTTGTCCTTTTTTCATTCAGTTTGTCAGAGAGTTCTTTATGCAGCCATGCTGGTTTCTTTTGAGAGCTGTTATTTTTCTTCTTCATTGGTATTGTGCTAGACTGGGTTTTTATAATCTCACTTTTCAAAATTTCCCACACTTCTTGAGTTGTTTTCGCCTTGAGGATTCTCATCCATGGAATTCTTCCCAAGCTCTCTCTAAGTTTATTGAAATTAGCTCTCTTAAAATCCAACTCCAGTTTGACTTTGTTCTATTGCTTGTGCTTGCATAAAGTTGAATTCCAATATTGCATGATCACTTGCCTCCAAGGTTCCTGTATCTTCAACATCTTCTATCATTTTAAGTCCAATTTTCACTGGTATGTCTAAAACCAAAGGCTGCAATGTTAAAAAAAGTCATATTCCATACCAATTGATATAGATTTGAAAAAATCTTGCATGGATTTATGATGGGTTTACAAAACAGGATTCACCCAGAGTTTGCTTTGGTCTTTAGTGGGTAATATACTGCCTGGAGGACATATATCCAACAGACACGGAACAGTGTGTCTTATACAGATTTCTAGTCAAAACTCTTGGCATAAATTTCTGTCTGAATAAAAATGCCTTGTTATTCCAAAATGATACTTGCTGTAATAATTATCCAGGCAGAAAAGGATTTTCAGGGATCAGCATTCAGAATGATATTTTATTAGATCTTAATTCTGAAACATAATTAAAAATGTATTTTGCTTTCAAAGTTTTTTTTTCCAGAGCTAAATACCCTTACTTCATGCTCACTGCAATCAGCCTTTTCTGCTCTTATTAGCTTAATAATGTCTTTTTTTTTTTTAATTGAAATAGCAAAACAGATTTCCAGGGAAGAAATGGCAAACTCAAGTTATAGCAAAGCTGACAACAGCAGTGGAATGAAGAGCTGGTGAGAAAACTGGCTTCTTGTAATTACTCTCCTTCAGAGGAGTTTGAGGACTTGAGAATTTGAGAACTTGAGGACTTGAGATCACCCACATGTGCTCCAAACAGCTGCTCCTCATGATGAGACTGCAAGTTAGTTTCATGCCTGATTTAGAGCTCTGGGAGATGAGGGAATAACCATTTTGCTCAAACTGAGATCAGTGTCTTTGAACAGGCACTAAGTGTGCACACTTCTTTTTCTGATCACATTTGGAAATTGCTTGTTAACAGTTTTTCAACTATT
The DNA here is from genome assembly GCF_059756535.1 of Pantherophis guttatus. NCBI lineage: Eukaryota > Metazoa > Chordata > Lepidosauria > Squamata > Colubridae > Pantherophis > Pantherophis guttatus. The sequence continues at coordinate 164,757,506 of NC_142063.1, forward strand.
AGGAACCTTTGGATCAACACATTTTACAGCACCAGGTGAGTTTCCTTCAATCCTTAGAGGAAGAAAAAATTAACTACAAGTTTATTGACTTTAAAAAGGTTTTTTTTTAATAAACAGGAAAAGGATAATTAGCATTTCAATTTTGGAAAATTGTAAACACAGTAAAGGTCTAGGTAAATTTGAAATCAGAATTTGGAATTAATTATAAAGAATCTTTCCCATGATAAAATGGTTTTGTTCTTCTTTTAACAATGATAATATGGTAAAAACTGGACACTTGAGGAAACTAGAGAGAACTAAAGATTATAACTAAAGGAGTAGAACACTCAAACTTGACATACAATTATGGAAGGAAGCAAAATATTTTAACATTGAACATACTGAAGGGCATTTTTGAACAATGGACTCAGGAGTTAATATTAATAGAGTCTGTCCCTATAGATAGACTATATCCAAAAGATGCTGTGGAAGACAAACAAGTTTTTCCTGATAAGATCAAGATTGCTGAAATTGTAGAATTTAAAAATGACAGCCTACAAGAATGACATGGAAAAATGGATGTTATACTGGACCTACAAAACCAAAAATCAGCTGATGCCTTCATAATTAAAAAGGACATATGAACAAAAAAGCAAAAGAGTGACCTGGATAGTTTTCCTATACTGGATTTATAAAAGAGGTTTGTTAATGTTTTGAAGAAGGGACAAAGAAAAAAAAATGAAAAGAAATCAAGTTTTATAATATTATTGGAAGGGTTGCTAAGCTTGTTAGAAGTAAAAAGAAGGAATATAAAGATGGTTTATTTGGTCAAGGTTAACATATATGTGTTCTTATCTCTAGTAATCCTTAAGGGACTTTTGCTGACAGAATAGAATAGATAGAATATATTTTTTTTATTGGCCAAGTGTGATTGGACACACAAGGAATTTGCCTTGGTGCATATGCTCTCAGTGTACATAAAAGAAAAGATATGTTCATCAAGAATCATAAGGTACAACACTTAATGATAGTCATAGGGTACAAATAAACAATCAGGAAACAATATCAATATAAATTGTAAGGATACAAGTAACAAAATTACAGTCATACAGTCATAAGTGGAAGGAGATGGGTGGTGGGAATGATGAGAAGATTAATAGTAGTGCAGACTTAGTAAATAGTTTGACAGTGTTGAGGGAATTATTTGTTTAGCAGAGTGATGGCATTTGGGAAAAAACTGTTCTTGTGTCTAGTTGTTCTGGTGTGCAGTGCTGTATAGCGTCGTTTTGAGGGTAGGAGTTGAAACAGTTTAGGTCCAGGATGTGAGGGGTTTGTAAATATTTTCACAGCCCTCTTTTTGACTCATGCAGTATGCAGGTCCTCAATGGAAGGCAGGTTGGTAGCAATTGTTTTTTCTGCAATTATAATTATCCTCTGAGGTCTGTGTCTGTCTTGTTGGGTTGCAGAGCCAAACCAGACAGTTATAGAGATGCAGATGGCAGACTCAATAATTCCTCTGTAGAACTGTATCAGCAGCTCCTTGGGCAGTTTGAGCTTTCTGAGTTGGCGCAGAAATAACATTCTTTGTTGTGCTTTTTTGATGACGTTTTTGATATTAGCTGTCCATTTTAGAACTTGCGATATGGTAGAACCTAGAAATTTGAAGGTCTCTACTGTTGATACTGTGTTGTCTAGTATTGTGAAAGGTGGAAAGTATGGAAGGGTTTCTCCTAAACTCTACCATCATTTCTACGGTTTTGAGTGTGTTCAGTTCCAGATTGTTCTGGTCACACCACGAGGTAGTTGTTCAACCTCCCGTCTGTATGTGGATTCATCATTGTCTTGAATGAGACCAATCACTGTTGTGTCATTTGTGAACTTCAGTAGATTAACAGATGGATCGTTAGAGATGCACTCATTGGTATACAGAGAGAAGAGAAGTGGGCAGAGCACACAGCCTTGGGGGGGGGGGCTGTGCTAATTGTACAGGTACAGTATGTGATGTGATTCTGCTTAGCTTCACCTGCTGCTTCCTGTTTGTTAGGAAGCTTATGATCCACTTGCAACTGTGTTCAGGTACCTGTAGCTGGTTTAGCTTAGTTAGAAGTGTGTCTGGAATGATGGTATTGAATGCTGAACTAAAGTCTACAAACAGGACCCTTGCATAGGTCTTTGGAGATTCAAGATGTTGTAGGATGTAGTGCAGAGCATGACAGCATGACTGAAATGACAGTGCTTTATGGATTGTTTATAAATAAGAAATGTGAGAGGGGAAAAATATCATTTTTTTGTATTTTTAAGAGAACGTGATACATTATAAAATTATACTTGTGATGAAGGTGAGAAGTGTCTTCTTTATATATTTTGCTTTGCCCTTATATTCTTTTTTCTTTCTTTTCAGCACTACTTTCTTTTTATTTTTTTTAGTTTATATTAGCTTTTACTGTTATAATTATATATTTTAATAAAATTACAATAGACAGAATCATATTTGTCCCATTTAATAATTTCATTCAGAGAAGCTAATTTCTTTCATAAACTCCTTATGACCATTCATAGAAAAGTAAAATATTCATTGTCATATATATATGATTGTTCGCAGGTATCATCCTAATAAAAGTCAAACTTCTTGATGCTGTAAAAAAAGAAAACAAAATCCAGGAACATGTTCAAGAGTCACAAGTGTAACCATAACTTACTATCATGCTGCAAAAATCCTTTAGATAAAGTGAGCTACAAATTTATAATTTACAAATTACATCAAGGAGGGAATTGGAAATCCCACCTTAGAATTTATCTCCATCAGCAGGTTATCCTGTTGCAAGAATACACTAGGAACCATTTTTTAGAGGGCAAGAATGGATAACATTGCCGTGTTCTTACTCCCTGAATGTGATTAAACATGGAGGATTCTGTACATAATAATTTTAGATTACTGTTGAATGTTGATATTCTGTGTCTTAATGTGAGAGGCTTTCCAATCAGCAAAAAAGCCTCTCTTGATGGGAATAGTTGTATTCTGAATTGCAGGGCATCCTAACTAAAGTACATTCTACTGTTTAACATGTTATTGACCCAATTTATGGACCTAAAATGGCTATCCCAGAAAACCCTACATATTACACAAGCCCAAGCAACCAGTGAAGGGTGCCCTTTACAAAAATACTGCTCATGCCATTTTTACAGTAAGTCCATGGGTATTTTTTTTCAGTAAAGACGATGCTAGAGGCTGGTATTTTTCTTGCAGTTAACAATTGCTCCATTTTCTTTTTTAATTAAAAGAATCTCGAAATAATAATAATAAAATCGAGGGAGGAAGGGAGCCTTCTGGGCATCAATAGAGATGTCCACAGAGACATGGGTACCACATTACACTGGGATGGGGTATTAAAGATCAAGGAAAAAAAAAATCAGCATTTTGAATGAGGCCTGAGGACAAAGAAATGGCAGATGTTTTGTAACAGATTTGTTGGGTCCTCAGATCTATCCATTCAAACAGCAACATTTTGAACCAGCTGAGGTTACTTGCCATTGGCAATGCTCTGTGCAGATGGCATATATTCTGTTTAGGAGGGGCAGAGGAAATTCTTGCTACAAGGCTGTGCATCCTCAGCAGGAATTACTTAGGATAGGGGAATTGGTTTTCAAACTGATAAGCTGAGTCACCATTTTCTATATTGTCAACTTCTCCTCGTTTGCAAGAGATAACTTGCTGCCTCCTTATATATATAAAGTGGCCAAGAAGAGAAACAGAATCTTCCCATCTTAATTTCCCTAAATATACATTCCTCATTTATCAGTAGGCTACTCTGAAGAATCCTTGTGGTGCTATTTTAATCTCCTTCTAATTATAATTTACTGGGCTGAAAGCAGAGAAACCTGTTCTTAAGATCAACTAGTTCCAGTCCAGGCTGCTACCTGAAACCTAAAACCCCAGATGATGATCTTATCCATTCAGTTGTGTTTGACTCTTGATGATTCTATGGGCTGGGTCTCTCCACGTCTTCCAATTTTGCACTGCTTCTTTGAGTTGGTCTGTGCTCTGGCTGGTGTCAGTTTTGATGGTGTCCAACCACCATGTTCTTTGGCTGCCTGGTTTCCTTTTACTGCTAACTCTTCCGAACACAGTTGCTTTCTCCAGTAAATTCCCTGTCTCCCATGACATGGCCAAAATCAGTGAAATGCAGGTTTTTTTTGACATGTCCGGTGTTACATGCTCCAGTACTTAACTTGTTAGGCACTTTTGCTGTCCAAGGAATATGCAGGAGTCTTTTCCAGCATCTCAGCTCCAACAAGTTGATTTTCTTCCTGTCTTTCTTTTTTAAGTCCCAAACTTTCAAACCACAGATAATGGCAGACTAATATTAGCAAAGACAATGTAGAATCCCTCCCTTTTCATTACCCTTTCTGTTACCCATTTATATCTGTCAATGACCATTTATGCGGGGGTGGGGGGGGCTGGTAGCAAATGCTGGTGCACATGCCAAGATGTTATTCCACAAATTAGATATTATGACACATTTGCACAGTGGTGTCTTCTACCAGATGGGGGGAATCCATCATCGTCATTCACCAATTTGTTTTCTCCACAGAGCAGAAGAGAAGAGGATTCACCAGGTCCTACTTCCCAGCTCGGTTCTGTTGCTATTATATACATAAATGATTTAAGAAATAACCAAAGTCCACTCCTTTGTGGGGTAGTCTATGCTAATTAGCCACAATATTGTTTCCGATGGTTCTAATAATTTATGTGTGCTGTAAAATAGACTTAGGTAATCTATAGATAATGTAAATCTCAAGCCTATTGTTCAGGACTGTCTTTACCTAACCCTAACCCTGTCCTTGGTCTCGTTTTATCCTGTTTTTGCCAGTTAAGGACTTTATTCCTTGCTGATGTCCAATAAATAAACTGTTGCAATATTTTCAGGATCAGACTCAATAAAGATAATAGGAGTTAGAGCTTTAAATATATTTCTTTTTAATTATGATAGGCATTCTATATTCACTGAATATTCAAAGTAGAAGCAGTGAGAATGGTGAGGGTGGCTCCTTATATATACAAGGGGTGGAGCTAGGAATGGGAGTGGTAAGTTATGAATACATTAAAGTCCAAAGAATAAGTTAACCTCTGATGTTCCATATATACATTATTTACACATTGGAGAATAAGGCATTTACATCTGACAAATCCCCCTCTAAATGCCGGTTCGTTACACAACACCAATTACATTCTGATTCAGGACAATATAATACATATAATTTAGAAGTTAAATATTTGTGTTGTTTAGAAGGTAAGGGTTTAGTTAATATGTCAGCTAATTGTTCAGAAGTATCGCAATGTATTGCTTTAATGAATCCGTCTTGAGACAGTTGTCTCACATGCTTAAACTTTATATCAATATGCCTGGACCTTTGTCCAATTGCATCGGATCTGGATATTTCAATGGCCGCTTTATTGTCTTCATGCATAATAAATGGTAAAGTGGGTTTCTTCCAAACATCAGTGATCAGATCATTGAACCATACAAGGTTATTTGCAGCCTTGGACAAACAAACATATTCCGCTTCTGTAGTAGAAGTGGCTACTAGTTCTTGTTTACCAGTATACCAGTAAACTGGACAATCATTCAATAGAAAAACATAACCAGAAGTACTCTTTCTGCATGATGTATCACCAGCCCAATCTGCATCAGCATAACAAGTAATTTTTGGTTCTCTGTCATTATTGGGTTCCAACATTAAACAAAAATCTAATGTACCCTTCAGATATCTTAGAATTCTTTTGACAGCTTCCCAATGATACAAGGTTGGTTTACTAACATATCTTGACAATAGATTGAGAGGTAATGCAATATCTGGCCTAGTCCAATTAGATATATAAAGGAGTGAACCTATAACTGATCTGTAAAATGTGTTGTCTTTAAACTCAGGGGAAGATTCATCAGTGTTTCTAAGAAAATCAGTTTGCATAGGGGTGTCACAGGTTTTGGCATTATTTAAGTTACATTTGTTTAGGAGTTCGATGATTTTATCTTTCTGTGTAAGTTTGAATCCCCTTTTTGTTTTGTTAATTTGCACACCAAGGTATTTATTCACTTTACCCAGAGATTTCAGTGAGAAGTGTTCATTTAACTTATTTACAAAGATTTCCCTGCTCTCTTTATGCTTTCCAATGTACAAAATATCGTCCACGTAAATTAATACAAATTCAATATGATCATTACTCTTTTTTACAAAAAAACAGTTATCAGCAGTGGTGGCGTTGAAATCCATGGTCTTAAGTACTTTTACCAAGCAATCGTACCATCTTTTACCGGATTGCTTTAATCCGTACAGACTCTTATTTAATAACCAAATTTCGTTCTTATTAGTGTATTGACTGTGTGGTGCTCTTACATATATTTCCTTATCTAATTTTGCATGTAAGTATGCGGTCTGTATGTCATATTGGAATACGTCCAGATTGAGTGCAGATGCTACTACAAGGGCTGTTTTGACACTCTCTGTTCTCACTGTGGGTGAATATGTGTCAGTATAGTCTTCTGGATATTTTTGTGCATAGCCTTGTGCAACTAGTCTAGCCTTGTATAAGGTATTGCCTCCTTCTAAGTTCTTAATTTTATAAATCCACCTGGTACCTATAATTGTTTTATCCTTAGGTGCGATCGCAGGTGTGAATACATTTAATCCTTGTAAACTTTCCATCTCTTTTTCCATAGCTAGTTCCCATTTTTCTCTTTCCTCATGTGGAAGTTTCAATACTTCTTCATATGTATTAGGTGTTATTTGTTCTCCATTCATATGCATTATGTAATCTTTGTATTTATTTGGTATTTGGTTTCTATTGTTTCTAATAGTTCTCTCAGGCTTGCTATAATTATCATGCAAATATCTAGCTTCCTTTTTTGTTAATGTGTCTGTCTTTATTTTATGCTGACTATTAGTCCAAGTTTTGGTTTTGTTCTTACTTTTGTTAATATTTTGATTTTCTGTTGTTCCTTCCTCGCAAGATATCGTATCTTTACATTTATTAGGAAATATTTCATTAAGGTGCAATTTTGACCAATTGGCCTGTTCGTGGAACACAGCTGTTCTGGATACTATAAATTTGTTATTACTATCAATAAATCTGTACCCTTTGGTTCCAGTTTCGTATCCCATGAATCTTAATCTCCTGGATACGTTTTCTCCCTTTCTCCTCAATTGTTTAGGTATGTGTACGTCTGCAGTGACTCCAAATATGTGCATGTGTGATAATTTGGGTTTTCTATTGTACATCACCTCATATGGTGTCTTATTCACAATACTGGACCAGGTTCTATTTTGAGTGTAATTTGAATAATGTAATGCCTCTGACCAAAATTGTTTGCCTAAACCAGCATCCTCTAATGTGCATCTAATCATGGTTTGTAGTGTGGAATTTTTCCTCTCTGCAACTCCATTTTGAAATGCAGAAAAAGGATTGGACGTGAAGTGTAACATTCCTCTATCCTTTAACCATTGGGAGAATTCTTTAGACATGAACTCACATCCCCTATCTGTCATAATTTGCTTTATTCTGATATTATGTTGTGTTTCTATACGTTTGTAGAATTCCTTAAATTTCTGAAATGTTTCATCCTTGTGCTTTAATGTGTAAACAAAACCATAGCGGCTGTAGTCATCCACTATTGTTAGGAAGTAACGTTTTCTATAGGTAATTGAGGGACTTAATGGACCAACTAAGTCCATATGTACCAAATCAAAAATATTGTTAGTTGATCTGTTAGATTTTTTTGGTCTGGGACTGGTTTTTAGTTTGGTGGATTTACATACTGAGCATTCCAAATAATTTTCACAATTTTTTATTTTGACACCTTCTGCGTGTTCAGTCATTTTTTGTACTACAGGAAAGCTTGCATGTCCTAACTTCCTGTGTAAGATGTGAGCACACTCATCATGAATTGGTTTACCTATTTTTGGTTTCTTTTCCTTGTATGTATTTTTGTGATCATGAGTTATTCTACACTCATCATTGTCACTGTTACTGACATTTTCATCATCTGCTTCAATACAATCTTCTATATTTGAATCAATGTTATGTAAACATCTTTCTTTAGTTATCAGATAGGGTAGACCTCCTTTTATCATTACAGTACCTACATTTGTTTTGTTCTTTTCTATAGTTGCTTTCCCCTTTGAGAAAACTATATTGATATCAGATTCTCTGCTTAATTTTATGGCACTTAGTATGTTGTGAGGTATTTCTGGGATTAATAATACCCCCTCTATTTTCCCTAGACCAGGCAAGGTCACATTTCCTTTGCCTAGTACTTGAACCTTTTCTTGATTAGCTACCTTTATCACAAACTTATCTTCTATAAATGAAGATAATATACTTTTGTTGTTGGTGGTGTGATTTGTTGCACCAGAGTCAATAAGCCAATTGTTATTCTCATCCTGCTGTGTTCTGGTGCTGTCTTGTTTATTTAGCCCATTCAGTGACCCAGATTTCCTCTCTTTTGAATTTTCTCTACCCCCTCTACCTTCTTTGTAATTTGGTGGGCTTCTATATTTGTGTCTATCTGTGGAAGATTGTCTGTAATTATATTTGCTCCTATATTCTGGCCTATGTCTCTCTCTTGAGACTTTGGGGCAGTCTCTTCTACTATGTTCCCTGGATCCACAATTGTAGCATCTAAAGGCCTCATTATGTTTATCTTGAAAGACTACTTTCCTAAAAGGTTTGTGGTCTGTTTGGTTACTGGATCGATTTTTTCTTGAATTGTCTTCTGCTATCAATTTGTTAGATAGTCTTTCTATGGATAAATATCCCAAATTAATGGTATCTAAGTGTGACATAAAGCTATCCCATGATGGATCAAGTGAATTGATAATAACACTTTTCATTGTTTGATCTGAAATCACTTCCCCCCTCAATTGTAGCTCAGCTCTTATTTTGTTTAGATTTATCAAATGCTCACTTATAGAAACCCCTGGTTTTACTCTAGAGGAAAAGAAATCCTTAGACATTCTTGTGGTTGTAGCTACGCTATCGCTGTGAAATAGATTAAACATGCATTGAATTATTTCTGATACAGTTAGGTTTGATTTGATGCTATGATACATTGCAGGAGACACGCTAGATATTATTATGAAAAATGCTCTATGATGTAAACAATCTATTTTTAAAGTCCAAGGTCTTCTTGGAGGGCTAGTTATAAAGAATAGTAAATTTTCTTTCATGAAAATAACCTGAAGCTGTTGATACCACTCTTGTAAATTAATGCCATCAATTCTAAGTTTTGGGAAGTCACTGGGTAAGTTACCTACATTATTCTGTTCATTACTTACAACTTGGGGCAGTCCGTGATCTCTCAAGTGCAGGAAATTACAGAACGGCATTGGGATGCTTGCAATGAGTCTGCGCGGTTCTCTGGCCAGTTCAAGTCCTTCTGGGTCGTCTACGTAGTTTCGCACATGCGCGTTGCTCATTTTTTCTTTGGTGGCGTCGTGGAAGGTTCTCTCCCTTTCAGCTCTCTCGATCCGCTCCTCCTCAGATGAGTCGGTCTCTGGCTCGGTTTTTGGGGTTCTGCTGGTGGCGACGGTTCTTTTCTTCCTTTTGTGTGCGTTGGCATTCGATCTTGTTTGTGGTGTAGGGCGAAATCGGCATGGCTCTCTGGGCTCGGGCGTCGTCGCTTTCGAAGTCAGGATGGGAGCGTGCAGGTCTTGGGTCGCCGGTTTGATTTCTTGCTTCTTCGTAGATGTCTTGGTAATTTTCAGTCTTGGCCCAAAAGCCGCAAAAAGCGTTTTCATTGCTGATTTTACTTGAGATTTTGTTAAATCGTCTTCACTTTCTGATTTTGGATCATCTGAAGAGTTTGAGACTTCTTTCTCACTTTCTTCGTCTGATAGTGTTTTTCGCGCCAGAAATTTTGAACTGAGCGTTTTGATTGGCTCTGCTCTATTCTCTTTTGAAGTTCGTTGAAACCAAGATGGCTGCCATTCAAAATTTCGCGCGGGATCACATCTTTTCTTTTTAACAACTATTTTCTCAGTAGTCATCTCACTTACGGTTTTTTGATCTTTGAGTTTTTCTTTAATGACGTTTTTCTCTCTCGCTGCTCCGCTGTTCTTCAGCATCTCCTGGAGGTCCGCGATGAGACTTTCATCATTCTTTTGGCTTTTTAGTATCTTTAATATCTCTGACCTGAGTTCGTTATTTTCTATTTCGATTTCTTCTTGGTCATTATTTTCACTCATTAGTTCTTCTTCTTCAGTGGTGTATTCTTCGGATTCTCTCGAAATCGCATTGGTGGATTCGTTGATCATCTCTTGATCAGTTTCTATTTCTTTGCTGTAGGCCCTGGTGTTGGGCCTATCTTTCTTGGACATTTTTAATTACTTATTGAGTCAATTAACCATCCTCTGCTACCAGCTTGTTGCAATATTTTCAGGATCAGACTCAATAAAGATAATAGGAGTTAGAGCTTTAAATATATTTCTTTTTAATTATGATAGGCATTCTATATTCACTGAATATTCAAAGTAGAAGCAGTGAGAATGGTGAGGGTGGCTCCTTATATATACAAGGGGTGGAGCTAGGAATGGGAGTGGTAAGTTATGAATACATTAAAGTCCAAAGAATAAGTTAACCTCTGATGTTCCATATATACATTATTTACACATTGGAGAATAAGGCATTTACATCTGACATAAACATCTAGCTAAATTCTTGCTAGTTGAACTAAGCATTTTGTATGCTTGCTCTGGTGGGCATATAAAGACCGACTGGGAATCTGCTGGGTACAAACTGAAGTGGAAATACCTCATGCTGGACACCTATTAGCCCCTACCATTCAATCACCACTTTCACTTTTCTTCTTTTTCTCCCTCCCTCCTCTGTTCAGCTTGATAGGTTACAGGTGAAGGGAGAGGTTGCTCTTGCTAGTCAAGATTCGACCAGGGCCTTTTGAAATTAGAACTGAAATTAGCTGAGGGGCATCCAAAGCTCTATTTCTGTATTTCTCTAAAGGAAAATTAGGGGGAGAAAGTTGTTGTTTTAAATTTCCCACTGCAGCAAATAGTTGGTTGGAGTTGGAAAGTCTGCCGACTTGGAAAGTGTGAATGGATCGTAACAGTGAACCCCCCCCCCCATGAGAATTATATTATAAACCAAAGCCAAGGAAAATAAAAGCCGGTTGTCAAGCCCAAAGAAAATGAAGTGTTTTTTGAGTTTCTCTGTTTTGCTAATATGCTGTAGGCAAGGTTACGTACTACTCTGGAGCTTCAAAAGTCAAATCTATAATTTTTCCTGCCAAATTATTGGGCAGCTACATTCCCTTGTGCCAAGTTGTTATTTTCTTCATTGCCGTCAACCCATCATGAAGCAAGTGAAGAAGAAATCCTATAGTTAGAGCTTCAGAGAGAAGATCCAATTGCAGCTAGAACTTGAAAAATACTAATAGAGGTTCACAAATGGAGGTGATTTTTTAGCCAAGAGCTGAGTTCATCCGAAAGGAATTTCATTTGAAAGCTAGCCTCTATTTATTTGTCAACTTTCATTAATCCAATATTTCAAAGAGCTTCTCTTACTTACAATTCAGGTAATTTAAACTACCAATTTCTAACGACTGCCTATTCTTATAACAAATAACACTGTGGTTTGCCCGCATATAATCAATGTGAATATACCATTCATTTTTTATATTTTTAGCATAATTCTTGTTTTCTTGTTCAGCGTGCTTCCACTTGTGATATATTAAAGGTAGCATTTTGGCCATTAATTGAGACCAAAGGGTTTAACTGTGGATTATGCCTGAAGATATTTATGCAAAGTTTGTTCCTTTCATGTATGTAAAATATGCAGATCATATACAAAGTGAATTGGTTTAAGTCCAGGGAGGGATATCCTGAGCCCCCAGAATGCTATGTTATCTCTGAAAACTCCATGTGTAGTCCCAGAGCTTCTGCAAAAGTTGCTAGTGAATTGTTCTTTTAATTAGGCCAAAGGGCAAAATTATTATGTACATGGAAATCAATCATATTAACTGCTTTAAAAAAACAACAACAATTGGAATTAATTTAAATTGAATTAAACCAAATTTAATTCATGTCCTTCTCCTTTTGGCTCTTTGTGGAGTTATGTTGCTCAAAAGCCACGTAGTGCTTAAGTTATCATGGCTTGAGCCATGGTGGCGCAGTGGTTAGAGTGCAGTATGGCAGGCTACTTCTGCTGACTGCTGGCTGCCTGCAATTTGGCAGTTCAAATTTCACCAGGCTCAAGATTGACTCAGCCTTTCATCCTTCCGAGGTGGGTAAAATGAGGACCCAAATTATTGGGGGCAATATGCCGATCTGTAAACTGCTTAGAGAGGACTGTAAACACAATGTGAAGTGGTATCTAAGTCTAAGTGCTATTGCTTTTGCTATCAGGCTAGAAACCAGAAGACCATTGGCAGAAAGCCAGTTCGGCCAGTCACATTCTCTCAGCCCTAGGAAGGAGGCAATGGCAAACCACTTCTGAAAAACCTTGCCAAGGAAATTGCAGGGATTTGTCCAGGCAGTCTCCAAGAATCAGACCTGATCAAATAGAAGGGAAAAAAAAAATAGAAACTGCAATATGACTAACCAGAATGCCCTTGCAGCAGAACTAGGGAAGGAACAAAGAAAGCTGCTGTTGAATAATTGTTATTGTTCAGGAACACTGGGGCATGTATAGTTCTGCAGAAAAAGCCCTCCGAACCATACTTGTGCAGCATGTTTTATGTGCCATAGCAAATGGCTTTCTAAATGAATTCCTCTTTTCCCCAATTTCCAGCGACATCTAATTATACTAAATGCCTCTGTTTATTTACAAAATGCTCAAAGTCGTGGTTGAGTTTGAAAAGGCTCCCAAAAGAGCCATGCGTTTAATTCAGTGGGTGACTAGATTGAACTTGCCACTAGCCCTACATTGGCAGCATGTGGGAGGAAATGATGGAAAAACAAGCCACATTTTTTTCTGGATTTTTTTTTTCCAAAGGCATGGATATTAGGCAGGCCACGGTATTTGGTTGCTGCAGCCCTTTGGGTGATTTCCAAACAATAAAAACAGATGAAGTGGAATCATTCAGGAAGGAGTTAGAAGGAAACAGAACTTTTTGGGAAGCTAATCAATAGTCATGGAATTGTTTTCGTTACATAGAAGGGAATTTGAACAAATACATAAATACAATTTTTGAACAAAAGGATAAAAAAAAATCAATGCTTGTTACTGAAGTACTGGATGTAATTGCATTATATTTGTAGTACTGTGGCCTTACTATTATTGAAATTGGATTGAACATTTTCTTTTGCTCAATTTCTTTGACTAGAGTTGACTACAAAGGTATAATAGTTTGACTGGCAGGCTATAAGCCTTTTAGGAAACATAATGTGTTCCATTCTGGATTAAAAGAGCCTGTGGGTCTTTTCTTTTTTCTCTTTTCTGCACCGAGTAGCTGTGTATTTAGTACTATGTGGGCTATTGTTGCATTGTTTGTTCAACTGTTATTCAAATCTCCATCCTTTGGAAGGATGGAAGGTTGAGTCAACCTTGAGCCCTGTCAGTAGAATATTATATCGGATTTTTTTTTGAAAGGACCCTATGAAAATTTACGCATTCTGTTTCATAAAAGTGAAACATAGCTAAATGTTAAGGAGGCAAAGCTAACAAAGATGCTTTTCCAGGCAAAAGATTTTAAGTATTGAACTTTTTAAAAAAAGGTTTGACGTCAATTCAATTTTCAATTTATATATTGATATATCGAATTTAGAAACTGCTCATCTCACTCACAAGTGACTCAAAATCTTTGCCTTGTTCATTTAAATGCAGATTTCCTTCCATATTTCCCCGCCAAATAATCTTTATATTTGAGAATCGTTAAAAAGTGGTTCAGCTGATACATAAAAATTGCTGCATAGATTCCTGAAAGGCAAGGGAACCACTAGCAAATACTACTTCCATTTGATTAAGAAGCAGGCTAGAGATGTCCCTTGCAATAAAGAAAGAAAAACATTTAAGAGGAAATTGTTTACTGTCAGCCTTCATTAGGTTTCAATCAATTACTTTATTAGACTTCCTCATTGAGTTAATCACTGCTTTTGTTAGCTAAAACATGCACATGCACACATATTTTGCAACAGGTAGAGGGGAGAAAGTAGAGCAATATTTTCAGACACAATCATCTCCCTTTCATTTCCAGACTAGAAATTTAGGTATACATGTGTGCCACAGTTTATATTAGAACACGATTTACATATATACTGGTCTTCCCTCCAGGGATACTACTTGCTGATTGCTAGATTCCTCCTGCAGAGAACTAGTAATTTTAATTAACTGATGTGGGAGTGAAGCTACATCCTGCTCCCTTTCAGTAATCCTACTCAAGATTGCTGATGTTTTTTCTCATTGTTAATGACAGCTGAACACTAACTATCTTGCCACCAAGAGGAATAGGTAAGGATTTGCGCTTCTTTATTCTTCCCAACAAGTATTCTTATACATTTATAGGTAAGCAGAGTTCTGCAGAAAACTGAAAGTGATGAGCTTCATCTCCAGAATAACAGACTAACAGAGTTGGAAGGGACTTTGGAAGTATTCTAGTCCAACAGGAAACCGTATATCATTCTGGACAAATGGCTTTCCAATCTCTTCTTGAAAACTTCCAATGATAGAGCACCCACAACTTTTAAAGGCAAGCTGGTTTAATATTCTCATTGTTAGGAAGTTACTCCTTACTTCTAGGTTGCTTTTCTCCTTGACTATTTTCCATCCGTTACTTCTTGTTCTACTTCCAGGTGCTTTGGAGAATTCATTGACCCCTCCTTCTTTGTGGCAGCCCCTTAGATATTGGAACACTACTATCATGTCTCCCCTAGTCCTTTTTATTAAACTAGATATACCCAATTCCTGCAATTGTTCTTCATTGTTTCAGCCTCCAGTTCCCTAATCATCTTTGTTGCTCTTCTCTGTACTCTTTCCAGAGTATCAACGTATTTTTTATATTGTGGCAACCAAAACTGGATGTGATATTCCAAGACCTTATAAAGTGGTACTAACACTCCACAGGATCTTGTTTCTGTCCCTCTGTTAATGCAGCACCCTGCTTGCAATGGTTACTTTCCAGTACTTCATTTTCTATTGAATAGATTTAATAGCTGGCAGGCAATAAAACAGGGTGGAGATCCATGCATGCTTTACAATAAAACTCGTTGCTTCCTCAATCATGGAATATGTAGCTTAGAGGCAAGGAACAATATCAGTGATTGATTTAGTCATCAGACCCTGTCTCAGCAACTTATGAAAAATCATAGATATCATAACCAATTCCTTCAGATTGATATGATCAATAGTTAACAGAGAGACAATGCATTCTTCAGATACTGATTTTATAATATTATGGCAACTACCAGCAATATAATTCAAGTTAAAAAGTGGGTTATCTTCTATGAGTTAAATTTATGTTCTGGACAGAACTATGCAGGAAATGCATTATCACTATTTAACAACGAAAACAGCCATATTATATAAGTGCATTATCACAACAGTGAATATTATTTCTGAATAATATTCAGAACAGAATAATAATATTTTGTTATTAGAGAAAAGAACTATGGACTAATCAAACTGTACAACATTAGATTTAGATCACAACAGAAATGGATAGATAAATCTTTAGTAATGGACTCCTCTTTCAGATGATAATGTTACTATGACAGACATCCCATATTATTCCTCATGGATGAAATTTTTGTATTGTCTGAAAATTAATCTCCAAATCACAGTCAGTAGATTGAAATGAAATTGACATAATGATACAGAAACTCTAACTACAGAAACAAAAAAACAACTTGTTCTGACTTCATGAGAGATTGAATTTAATGTTTCCTTGAAGATCCCTATTGGGGCATGGTAATTCAAGTCAAATAGTCTCCATCTATCTACATCTTTCTTTTGGAATAAATAATAATTATATATTGTTTAAGATTTCTAGGTTGCTCCATTCTATGCTTTGAGCAGCTTATCGGTGAAGACAAGCTATTAAAAACAATGGAAAAATCTAGAGATGGAAAGAACATCTCATCCTAAAGGTGCCATTCAAACAACTCTTTTAAGTCTTCTTAACTCCATGTGTATTAGCACTGATGAGTCCTCTTTAAATAATTGGCTAAGGAAATATATATTGAGATAGGTAGATAGAGATAGGGATGATTAACATAGAGACAGAGATGATAGATGGATGGATGGATGTACACTTAGAAAGACAGACAGATGATAAGTAGGTAAGTAGGTAGATAAGTAGATAGATAGATGATAGATAGATAGACAGACAGACAGACAGACAGACAGATAATTAGAAGTATGCATCAGATTAAGCTAAAAATAGATCTCAAACTATAGTAATCCAGAATAGATTCAGAAGACAGAAATTCAAACAAACATTTATTGTTTACATAAAGTAACATGGTGGGATTGGCAGATTCAGGTGACAAAGCTGCTCTTAAATCAAAGTGACCCTTGTTGCTAGGCACTGTTGCAATTACACAGTGTCTTGGATGGTAAACAAATTGTTGGAGTTTAAAGGAAACTGTGTTTTTATCATTTATTTCACCTCAATCTCACCTGGTCTCTCATCCACTCAAGGTTGCATTAAAATATTTAATGAGCTGTAGCAGCTAGCTGACCTGACATAGTGATTAATTTATTTTATGGAAAAGATCAATGAGTCCTGTGTCCAAGGGAATTCTGGGACTTTGGGGTCATTTATGAAGCCAGTAAAACAGATTTCTGCCAGTCTCTCCCTTTGTTGATTTATTTATTTATTTATTTATTTATTTTATTTATTTATTTATATTTGTATACCGCCCTACTCCCGAAGGACTCAGGGCGGTGAACAGCCATAATAAATACAAATACATATAGAAGTTAAAAACTATTAAAAAACAGATTAAGTAATTTGGCTCAAAGATTAAAACATCCAGATTTATCTAAAAGAGGTCTAAAACCCGATTTAAAAGCCAATTTAAAAGCCAATTTAAAAAGGGAGAGTTAGGCCAGACCAGCTTGTTGGAATAGAAATGTTTTCAGGGCACGGCGGAAAATGCGTAAGTCTTGGATGTTTCATAACTCCGGGGGAAGTCTGTTCCAGATGGTAGGTGCCCCACAAAAAAGGCTCTCCCCCTGGGGGCCGTCAGTCGACATTGTTTGGCCGACGGCACCCTGAGGAGTCCCTATCTATGGGAGCGAACTGGTCGGTGAGAGGCTATTGGTGGCAGGAGGCGGTCTCGTAAGTACCCTGGTCCTGAGCCATGGAGCGCTCTAAAGATAGTAACCTGTTGCAATATTTTCAGGATCAGACTCAATAATAATAATAAGAGTTAGAGGTTTAAATATATTTCTCTTTAATTATAACAGGCATTCTATATTCACTGAATATTCACAGATAGAAGCAAAGGAAATGGTGAAGGTGGCTCCTTATATATACAAAGGGTGGAGCCAAGAGTGGGAGTGGTGAATTATGAATACATTAAGAGTCAAAGAATAAGTTAACCCCTGATATCCCATATATACATTATTTACACATTAGGGAATAAGGCATTTACATCTGACAAATCCCCCTCTAAATGCCGGTTCGCTATACAACACCAATTACATTCAGATTCAGGACAATATAAGACATACAATTTAGAAGTTAAATATTTGTGCTGTTTAGAAGGTAAAGGCTTCGTCAATATGTCAGCTAATTGTTCAGATGTATCACAATGTACTGCTTTGATAAATCCATCTTGAGACAATTGTCTCACATGCTTAAATTTTATATCTATATGCCTGGATCTTTGTCCAATGGCATCGGATCTAGATATTTCAATGGCTGCTTTATTGTCTTCATGCATAACAAAAGGCAAAGTAGGTTTTTTCCAAACATCTGAAATTAAATCATTAAACCATACAAGGTTATTTGCAGCTTTGGATAAACAAACATATTCCGCTTCTGTGGTTGAAGTGGCTACCAGTTCTTGTTTACCAGTGTACCAGTAAACTGGACAGTCATTTAATAGGAAAACATAACCAGAAGTACTTTTTCTGCATGATATATCTCCAGCCCAATCCGCATCTGCGTAACATGTAAGCTTTGGTTCTTTATTATCACTAGGTTCTAATACTAGGCAAAAGTCTAATGTACTTTTCAGATATCTTAAAATTCTTTTGACGGCTTCCCAGTGATACATTGTTGGTTTGCTAACGTGCCTTGATAATAAATTGAGTGGTAATGCAATATCTGGCCTAGTCCAATTAGATATATAAAGAAGTGAACCTATGACTGATCTATAAAATGTATTATCCTTGAATTCAGGGGAAGATTCATCAGTATTTCTAAGGAAATCAGTTTGCATAGGAGTGTCACAGGGTTTGGCATTGTTTAAATTGCATTTGTTTAGAAGTTCAATGATCTTATCTTTCTGAGTAAGTTTGAATCCCCTTCTAGTTTTGTTAATTTGTACACCAAGATATTTGTTTACTTTACCTAGAGATTTCAACGAGAAATGTTCATTTAGCTTGTTTACAAAGATTTCTCTTCTCTCTTTGTGTTTTCCTATATATAAAATATCATCTACATAAATCAATACAAATTCAATATAATCATCACTCTTTTTGACAAAGAAACAGTTATCAGCAGTGGTAGCGTTGAAATCCATGGTCTTAAGTACTTTTACCAAGCAATCGTACCATCTTTTGCCAGATTGCTTTAATCCGTATAAACTCTTGTTCAATAGCCAAATTTCATTTTTATTAGTGTATTGACTGTGAGGTGCTCTTACATATATTTCCTTATCTAGTTTTGCGTGTAGATACGCAGTCTGTATGTCATATTGAAATACATCAAGATTGAGCGCAGATGCTACTACTAGAGCTGTTTTAACACTCTCTGTTCTTACTGTGGGGGAGTACGTGTCAGTATAGTCCTCCGGATATTTTTGAGCATAACCTTGTGCAACCAATCTAGCTTTGTATAGAGTATTGCCTCCTTCTAGGTTCTTAATTTTATAAATCCACCTGGTACCAATAATTGTTTTATCTTTAGGTGCAATCGCAGGTGTGAATACATTTAATCCTTGCAAACTTTCCATCTCTTTTTTCATAGCTAGTTCCCATTTTTCCTTTTCTTCACGAGGGAGTTTTAATACTTCCTCATATGTATTAGGTGTTATTTGTTCACCATCCATATGCATTATGTAATCTCTGTATTTATTTGGTATTTGATTTCTGTTGTTCCTAATAGCTCTTTCAGGTTTGCTATGGTTGTCATGCAAATATCTTGCTTCCTTTTTTGTTAATGTGTCTGTCTTTATTTTGTGTTGACTATTTGTCCATGTTTTGGTTTTGTTTTTATTTTTGTTGATATTTTGATTTTCTATTGTCCCTTCCTCACGAGATTTTGTATCTTTGCATTTATTTGGAAATATTTCATTAAGATGTAATTTAGACCAGTTGGCCTGTTCATGGAACACAGCTGTTCTGGAAACTATAAATTTGTTATTATTATCAATGAATCTGTACCCTTTGGTGCCAGTTTCATATCCCATAAATCTTAGTCTTCTGGATACGTTTTCTCCCTTTCTTCTCAACTGTTTAGGTATGTGTACGTCTGCAGTGACCCCAAATATGTGCATGTGTGCTAATTTTGGTTTCCTATTATACATCACCTCATATGGTGTCTTATTCACAATACTGGACCAGGTTCTATTTTGAGTGTAATTTGAATAATGTAAGGCTTCTGACCAAAATTGTTTGCCTAAACCAGCATCCTCTAATGTGCACCTAATCATGGTTTGTAATGTGGAATTTTTCCTCTCTGCAATCCCGTTCTGGAACGCAGAAAATGGACTAGACGTGTAATGTAGCATTCCTCTATCCTTTAACCATTGGGAGAATTCTTTAGACATGAATTCACATCCCCTATCTGTCATAATTTGCTTTATTCTGATATTATGTTGTGTTTCTATGCGTTTGTAAAATTCCTTAAATTTCTGAAAGGTTTCATCCTTGTGTTTTAATGTGTAAACAAAACCATAGCGACTGTAATCGTCTACTATTGTTAGGAAGTAACGTTTTCTATAAGTGATT
Source organism: Pantherophis guttatus (assembly GCF_059756535.1). Classification (NCBI taxonomy): domain Eukaryota; kingdom Metazoa; phylum Chordata; class Lepidosauria; order Squamata; family Colubridae; genus Pantherophis; species Pantherophis guttatus. Next base: position 164,777,613 of record NC_142063.1, read on the forward strand.
GATGGAGTTAATGGGCCAACTAAGTCCATGTGTACTAAGTCAAAAATTTTGTTAGTTGATCTGGTGGATTTTTTTTGCCTGGGACTAGTTTTTAGTTTAGTAGATTTACATACTGAGCATTCCAAATAATTTTCACAATTTTTTATTTTGACACCTTCTGCGTGTTCAGTCATTTTTTGTACTACAGGAAAACTTGCGTGTCCTAACTTCCTATGTAAGATGTGAGCACACTCATCATGAATTGGTTTACCTATTTTTGGTTTCTTCTCATTGTGTGTATCTGCGTGATCATGAGATATTTTACATTCATCATTGTCACTGTTACTAATATTTTCATCATCTGCCTCAATACAATCTTCCATATTTGAATCAATGTTATGTAACCATCTTTCTTTTGTTATCAGATAGGGTAGGCCTCCTTTAATCATCACAGTGCCTACATTTGTTTTATTCTTCTCTAAAGTTGCTTTTCCCTTTGAGAAAACTATATTGATGTCAGAATCTCTGCTTAGTTTTATGGCACTTAGTATGTTATGAGGTATTTCTGGTATTAACAATACCCCCTCTATTTTTCCTAGACCAGGCAAGGTCACATTCCCTCTGCCTAATACTTGAACCTTTTCTTGATTAGCTACCTTTATTACAAACTTATCTTCTGTAAATGAAGACAATATATTTTTGTTATTAGTGGTGTGATTAGTTGCCCCAGAATCAATAAGCCAATTATTGTTCTCATTTTGTTGCGTTTTAGTGCTGTCTTGTTTATTTAGTCCATTCAGTGAACCAGATTTTCTCTCTTTTGAATTTTCTCTGCCCCCTCTACTTTCTCTGTAATTTGGTGGGCTTCTATATTTATGTCTATCTGTGGAAGACTGTTTATAATTGTATTTATTCCTATATTCTGACCTATGTCTTTCCTTTGAAATTTTGGGACAATCTCTTCTATTGTGTTCCCTGGACCCACAATTGTGGCATTTAAAAGTTTCATTATATTTTTCTTGGAAAGCTACCTTCCTAAAAGATTTGTGTTCTGTGTGATTGCTAGAACGATTTTTTCTTGAATTGTCTTCTGCTATCAATTTGTTAGATAGACTTTCTATGGTTAAATATCCTAGATTGATGGTGTCTAAGTGTGACATAAAACTATCCCATGATGAATCAAGTGAATTGATAATAACACTTTTCATTGTTTGATCTGAAATCACTTCCCCCCTCAAATGCAGCTCAGCTCTTATTTTGTTTAAAGATATTAAATGCTCACTTATGGAAACCCCTGGTTTTACTCTGGAAGAAAAGAAGTCCTTAGACATTCTTGTGGTGGTAGCTACACTATCGCTGTGAAACAAATTAAACATGCATTGAATTATTTCTGAAACAGTTAGATTTGGTTTGATGCTATGATACATTGCAGGAGACACGCTAGATATTATTAAGAAAAATGCTCTATGGTGTAAACAATCTATTTTTAAAGTCCAAGGTCTTCTTGGGGGACTAGTGATAAAAAATAGTAAATTTTCTTTCATAAAGACAACCTGAAGCTGTTGATACCATTCTTGCAAATTAATGCCATCAACCCTAAGTTTTGGAAAGTCACTGGGTAAGTTTCCCACATTATTTTGTCCATTACTTACAACCTGAGGTAGTCCGTGGTCTCGCAAGTGTAGGAAATTGCAAAACGGCATGGGGATGCTCGCAACGAGTCTGCGCGGTTCTCTGGCCAGTTCAAGTCTTTCCGGACCGTCTACGTAGTTTCGCACATGCGCGTTGTTCATTTCTTCTTTGGCGTCGTCGTGGAAGGTTCTCTCCATTGTAGCTCGCTCGCTCCGCTCCTCTTCAGACGAGTCGGTCTCTGGCTCGGTCTTAGGAGTTCTGATGGCGGCGACTGCTCTTCTCTTTCTTTTGGGTGCGTTGGCACTTGCTTCGGTCTGCGGTGTAGGGCGGAATCGACATGGCTCTCTGGGCTCGGGCGTCGTCGCTCTCGAAGTCAGGATGGGAGCGTGCAGGTCTTGAGGTATCGGCTTGTTCGCTTGCTTCTTCGTTGGCGCTTTGGAAATTTTTAATTTTGGCCCAAATGCAGCAAAAAGCGTCTTCATTGCTGACTTTACTTGAGATTTTGTTAAGTCGTCTTCACTTTCTGATTCTGGCTCTTCCGAAGAGTTTGAATCCTCCTTTTCACTTTCGTTGTCTGATAACGTCTTTCGCGCCAGAAATTTTGAACTGAGCATTTTGATTGGCTCTGTTTCGTTCACTTTGGAGGCTTGTTGAAACCAAGATGGCTGCCATTCAAAATTTCGCGCGGGATCACATTTTTTCTTTTTCATAACGGCTTTCTCTGTAGTCATATCACTCACAGTTTTTTGGTCTTTGGGTTTCTCTTTAGCGATGTTTTTCTCTCTCGCTGCTCCGCTGTTCTTCAGCATTTCTTGGAGGTTCGCGATGAGGCTTTCATCATTCTTCTGGCTTTTTAATAGCTTCAATATCTCTGACCTGAGTTCGTTATTTTCTATTTCGATTTCCTCCTGGTCATCATTTTCATTTATTAATTCTCCTTCTTCAGTGGTGTATTCTTCGGATTCTCTCGAAATCGCGTTTGTGGATTCGTTGATTATTTCTTGTTCAGTTTCTATTTCTTTGCTGTAGGCCCTGGTGTTGGGCCTATCTTTCTTAGACATTTTTAGGTATTTATTGAGTCAATTAACCATCCTCTGCTACCAGCTTGTTGCAATATTTTCAGGATCAGACTCAATAATAATAATAAGAGTTAGAGGTTTAAATATATTTCTCTTTAATTATAACAGGCATTCTATATTCACTGAATATTCACAGATAGAAGCAAAGGAAAAGGTGAAGGTGGCTCCTTATATATACAAAGGGTGGAGCCAAGAGTGGGAGTGGTGAATTATGAATACATTAAGAGTCAAAGAATAAGTTAACCCCTGATATCCCATATATACATTATTTACACATTAGGGAATAAGGCATTTACATCTGACAAAACCAAAACCTTGAAGCGCACTCGGAAGACCACCGGGAGCCAGTGCAGCTCGCGCAGGAGGGGGGTTTAGACCTAGAAGTAGTTTTTTTTCTATATTGAAGAATCAACACACATATTTACAATATATATATATATATATATATATATATATATATATATATATATATATATATATATATATATATATTGCACCTCTCATTCAACTAGGTAACATGGTAGCAATGTTCCAATATTTGAGAGGCTGTCACAAGTAAGAGGAGGTCAACCTATTTTCCAGAGCACCTGAAAGGCAATCCAAGAAGCAATGAATGGAAACTATTCAAGGAGAGAACCAACCTAGAAATAAGAGGGGGGGAATAATTAACCAATGGAATGGCTTGAAATTGTGGGTGACCCTTCACTGGAGAATTAAGGAGAGATTGGACAACCATTTACCTGAAATTGTACAGGGTCTCCTCCTTGAGCAGTGGGTTGGACTAGAAGACCTCCAAGATCCCTTCCAACTGTGTTATGCTATCACTCACTCACTCATGTTTTAAGTCAACCAAATGCCGAAGGCTGGATTGAATAAATATGTCTGTTACCAGCCATTGACTTGGCCTTCTATTGATATAATGAAAAGACTGGCCCATATGAGTCTGTATGATTTTAACATTTATATCAATGTTTAAAAAAATGACTACTGGCATAAGCCTGATGATGGCAGATGGGATATGTATGTATGTATGTATGTATATATATATATATATATATATATATATATATATATATATATATATATATATATATATATATATATATATATGAGAGACTTATAGGAGACTGGGATAACACTATTTCTATCTTTTTGGACTTCATCGGCCAGCCACACCCATATTTTATAACTCCTCCCTGTAAAGGTCAAATATTTATTCTTTTCAATTCATAGGTTCAAATGTATGATATTTATATATATATGTGTGTGTGTGTGTGTGTGTGTGTGTGTGTGTGTAGGTCTTTGGTTATTCGGGTCTTCTCCCACGTAAAATTGGAAGTGTCTTGGCGACGTTTCGACGAAGTCTCATTCGTCATCTTCAGGCTGGTGTTCTCACATATATATAACATATTATATATATTATATCATATATTACCGTATTTTTCAGAGTATAAGACGCACCTACCTTTTTTGGTTGTTGTTTTTTTTAAAAAAGGTTTTTTTTATTTTTTAGACAAACACACATACAAACATACAATGTATTTTCTTTGAACAGAGTATTTGGCTGGTTCACAAATTTAAACAGTGTTTAGTCATTTCAATTAAATTTACAATTTCCATATTTCCTTTTTGCCATATTTATTCCTCATCTATTTTTTAAAAAAAAACAATATTACCCTTCATTCTCATCTCTAATCTTAATCAAATTCATTTTTTCCCTTCTATTCTATACTATACCCCTTCCCAATGTTATCTATTTTTATATCCAACCTCACATTAGTTAATTATGTAATATTACAATTGTTTAATACAAATTCAACATTTTTATATAAATCAATTAGTTATATAACTATCTTTTTTGTATATTAATCAATATGACCATGAATATTCCAATTATTTCCATGCAATCCAATTTCTTACAAATCAATTAATTATATTTACCAATAATAATAAACCAAATAATTTCCCCCATATATTCATCCAAACCACAACTTAACCATTTTTGCTTTCAACACAATATACAATTAATAGTATCTCAATTATTACAATTCCCTAGTTAAATAGAGCTTTCCCCTTATGTTACTCATTTTCACATCTTAAACTCTCCCAATAACCCAAAGTTTTGCCCATATAGAAAAATATTCCAATTATTATTTCATTTTTTTAATCATGATTTCCCATTTATTTCTTACTACTATTCATATTTCAATTCTAAATATGTATAACATCTCTCTTTCATTTCTTTTTCTTTTTCTCCTTTCCCATTTTTATTCTTGCCTTTTTTCTTTTGTGTTTTAAAATCTTTAACTCCCCTCTTTTGGCCTAAATTTCCCATTGTTTGCACCTACCTTTTTTGGTGAGGAAAAAGAAAAAGAAATCTCTCTCTGCCTCATTTTGCCACGTTGGAGCAAAGAGCCTGCTTTACTTTCAGTTTTGTTTTTCAGCATAGCTAGGGAAAAAAAATCTGCTCCAGCACTCTGCACCAAGCAGCAGAGCCCTGCGCAGAACAGCTGAGAGCAAATCAGCTGAGAGTTGGGAGGCCGATCTAATCAACATGTGCTAATTAACCTATGCTGAAGTTGAAAGGAGGTGTTTTTTCTTGCTGTTTGTTTGCAAGGAGGTAACTTCTGGAGGCACAGGCCAAAGGGTGGGAGCCAGTGGGTGGGCAGGGCTACATTTAGTGTATAAGACACACCTTAATTTTCACCCCCTTTTGGGAGGTAAAAAGGTGCATCTTATACTCTGAAAAATACTGTATATATATATATATATAAAAAACAAAGAATATATACAAATATATAATATAATATAATATATTATATTATATATTTGTATATATTCTTTGTTATCTTGGTGTTCATATGTTTTGTTCCTTGAATTTTTCTTTCAGATCAATAAATCACTTTTAAAAGGCCAACCTTGCTGTCTTGGTCATCACTCTGTAACCTAGTTTAATATTTTTCATTTCAATGCAATCTGCTTCCAAGGAAGCCTGCTAAGAATGCAACTACAGATGGTGATTTTCTATCACTAAACAAAGTGGTTATACCAAATATTACATGACCATACTGCTTAGTGACAGCAGTCTCAGTTGTGGTCATTAGGTGAGCAACTTGCTCTTCCCCTGCCAGGCCGCACTTGTCTCTGGTTCAACTGCTTATCTCCAACCCATTTCTGCTCTTTTGACCATCTTGCACTCTCTTACCACAGCCTCTTCTTGTTGCTGCCTGTTGCCCCCAACTAAGCTTCACTATTTTCTTCTTCCTTCCACTGCTGATTGGTGTGTCTCAATAGCAATGGGAGGAAGAAGATGGTGAAAGTGAACACGAGGCAGTGGCATTAGATAGTGGCAGCAGACTGCACAGCTGCCAAAAGGGATGAGATGAAAGAGGAGATAGGTGGCTTTCACAAAGATTTTGCAGGCAGCCAGTAGTTTCCTCAGGTAAGTGTGTCTCATCAGCAGCAGAAAGAAGAAGATGGTGATAGTCATTTGGCATGAAAAAGAGGGTTGGGTGAAGGCAAAGTACAGAGTGGCCAAAAGAGCAGAAATGGGAAGAGATAAGCAGGTAGAGTTGAGTTGCATATGAATTCATGTTCATACATTCAGACAGGCTGCCAAATTCCCAGATTTTGATCATATGAACACAGGAGAACTGTAATAACCATAAGTTTGAGCAGTCATAACTTCCAATTGTTCAATTGTCATTATGAAAGAACAAAATCAAGGTAAATAGATGGATTGTTTTCTAGCACATAGTCAAGTATTCTAACGATGTGGAGATAAGGAAGAATTCAATGGGTTGAAGCATACATATCCACAGGATCTAGCAGTTTTCTCAAAAGCAGCAACATGCCATTATGATGCAAGCTCTATCTCTTTTGGGTATGGGTAATGTCATGATGTATAGTACATAAAAAGCAGATGGAGATTCTGTTCCGTTAATGCAATTTCATTTTCATCATTTGTCCTCCAGGAAGTTTGACTTTGCAGTTTCTCCACCTCTGTATTGAGTTTATCTGCTATAACCCTGAATATTGATGAAAGAGTTGGTGGTTGTGTTCAGTGATGGGTTTCAATTTTTTTTTTACTACTGGTTCTGTGGGCATGGCTTGGTGGGCATGGCTTGGTGGGCATGGTAGGGGAAGGATACTGTAAAATCTCCATTCCCACCTCACTCCAGGGGAAGGTTACTGCAAAATCCCTATTTCCTCCAGATCAGATGGGACTCAGGAGGCAGAGAGTAGATGGGGGCAGAGCAAGTCAGAGGTGGTATTTACCGGTTCTCTGAACTACATAAAATTTCCGCTACCAGTTCTCTAGAACTGGTCAGAACCTGCTGAAACCCACCTCTGATTGTGTTTCATCGTTGGAAGAAGACTCTTCCAGTGAGTCCATGATAATCAGATCACCTGGATAATATATTTAGGCAGTTTTAATTTCTTGAGATGAAAAGTAGAATATGAATATGAGTAATTGGCCTTGTACGTCCATTCTATTTTTAATAGTTTAATTGAAAAGATTTGTTTTAGATGAATGAATAGTTCAATTAGCTTGTATTAAATTGAATGAAGAATTAAATTGTATCATCCACCTTCTGGGGGAGGAGAAGGAGAAGCCTTTCCTGTATTCCATTTTATTTTAGCAATTCATTTTGTCATGCTAGTGTACTGAATATTCAGATACACACACAACAAAACCACTTATAATGATACAGGTTCTTCATTGTTCTGACAGTTTCTTGTGGCACCTGGACATGTTTTTGTTCCATCTGTCTTATTAGCTTCTCTATTTTTTTGTCTCCCTGAGGAAATTTTGGAAAAGCAGTATATCAGATGATGCTAATGTAACTGGTGCATTTGCACACATATACATACATACAAACACACCCCTAGCAGTAATATATTTTTACGTGCTGTTCAAGAAGATTCACAGCCCAATTCTACTGATGTCTATGCACTGCAGTCATCTATGACTTGTGCCTACTTAAGCAAATCCCTTGCTGATGTAACATGAATAAGTAACAATACAGATGTACCTAAAAATGAATACAATTTTAATACAAATGTGGGAGCAGGAATCAAGGTACTGTTGGTTTCTTTCAAAATAACTCAGCCATGTTCCCTGAAATAGAGTCCCCACCTGCCACAATTGCTTTTCATTTTGTTTCTGTCAAAGAAATTGGTGGGCCTTGTCCTGGTTGCACATAATGCACGATATAGATAACAGCAGACTGTGAATCCTTTCACGTTGCCAGTCCTGTGCTCTAAATTGAAAGATATAGATCAGCCTTCCTCTATTTTTATTGCAAAATGGAGGGAAGTCTTTTTCCTACATTCTCTTGCTAAAGCTAATAGGATCATTATGCCCGAGGCCTTTTGTTGAATCAACTAATCCAACTTTGCCTTCTTTTGGTACATAGAGGTGGAGTGATGTTGAATATGTCACTTTCAATTTCTCATCTGTATTATGGAGATATACCAGCATATTCTGCAGCATTGCATGGCAATTATTGAAATGTGAAGAGTTTTGAATATGATGTTGATGGTACTGGTAGTGGTGGTAGTGGCAATCAATCAATCAATCAATCAATCACTCAATCAATCAATCAATTCTAGCAATAACTTTCAGTAGACTCAGAGTCAGAACCATATAAGATAGTTTTTGGGTAGGTCTGTATTATTTTCCTCAAAGTTGATTTGAAAAAATAAAGCAATGAATGGACATGAAATTTGGCTCCTTTCTTGGTTCTTAACCACAGCATGAAATGATCATTAATTACAGGAATATTGGGCCTGGTTCACAGCCAGACAGCCCTGAAGACTATTAAATTCAGCATTAAAAATGATATTAATTAGGGACTCCATCCTGCTACTTCCCTCTCTTCTTTTCCCTTGAGGCTTTCTGGAGAAAGAAAGGAAAGTGAGAAGGAAAAGTGTTTATGATACTACTTTGGAAAGAAAAGGGAAAGACTTTGCTTAAAAAAACCCTGCAATATGTATAGATCAGAAGAAACTTGCGGGAAGAGGATGGTCATGAAGCTGCAGTAGAGAACTCACCACAAATGGATAATGCAAGATTCCCTCTTAGTTTCTTTACCTTCAATGGTGGTATTCAGCCGGTTTGGGCAAACCAGTAGTTGTGACTGTGGGTGGGCTGGCAAAGTAGTTGTGACCGTGGGTGGGCTGGCCCACCCACCCCGGTGCTATGCTGTCCTATTCAGCTACTTTTTCTAAACCACGTGAATGCATGCAAGCTGCGCGCGCAAGCAAAGCACATGTGTGGAAGGCTGGGTGCATGCATGGAAGGCGCGCATGCTCACATTTTCAGTGTGTGGCGAACTGGTGGTAAAAATATGTGAAACCCACCTCTGTTTACCTTCTCATTCCTTCTACCTGACATCTCAGCTCTTGAGTGTAGCTGGATGAAAGAGTTCCACCTGAGCTGGAACGCTTCAATTCTCTTGAATGAGAATTCCTCAGTTCCTTTATAACTTTGGCAGCTTGATCATGATGCTGGTTATAGTCTGTTTTGCACCTTTTATTGCAGCCATTGACCAAATGGGTGATCGAAGTGTGTTTTATTCAGAAGTTAAGAATGTTATATTTTGTTAAAGCTTTGGGGAAATATTGTGCTTGATCATTGTTTCCACTAAGCTACTTTAGAGTTGTTTAGCTACCTTAGTTTGTTTTTCAACCAAATAGTCAATGACTTGGAGAGGACCGAATGATACGGAAGTTTTCTTACACTATTTAGATCATAGGAACACAGACCTCATAGACTGCATAGTCATCTCTGGACCAATATAGGTGTAGCCCTCAGAGATTTCTAATATTTGTTAACAAGTTACAGCAGCTTCTGAATAAATAATTCTGAATGGCTTGCCTTCAGAAGTTGTGGGTGCTCCATCACTGGAGGCTTTTAAGAAGACACTGGACAGCCACTTGTCTGGAATGGTATAGGGTCTCCTGCTTGAATAGGCTTCCAAGTCCCTTCCAGTTCTGTTATTCTATTAAATGCTTAATTATTATTATTGTCTTCAAGTCAATCTTGACTCCTGACAACTGCTTTGATTAATCCTTGCAGTTTTCTTTAAAAAATTTCAGAAGTGGCTTGCCCCTGTTTTCTTACAGAAAGAGAATGGTCCAAACTCACTCAGCTGGGGACCACTGCCTCAGGGACCACTCATGGCTTTCTGGAGCTCAACTCCAATCTCTTTCACTGTAGGATTATGCAGCATCCTCTCCCTGCTAGATCAGGTAGATGGGCAGATTCTACCTGAAGAAGCTGGTCCCAAATGGAACAATGGCCAAAGCCATAAAGGACATTATAAGTAATCACCAGTATCTTGTCTTGGTTCCCCTTTTTGTTCAGACCTCAATCCAAAATCATGTAAATGGCATTTGCTGCTTCAGGATGATGCTGAGATTCTTCTCTAGTTTGCCTCTGAGACAAAAATTTGATTAAAGAATTAAAGAATCCAGCCAATCAGCATTACTTGATTAGTAGTGTACATCTACTTGGATTCTCATTGTTGCAGCGTTCTTTATAAAGAAAAAAAAAGATTATCATGAATGCTACTTTTTCCATCTGGATTACTGCTACTTTTTCATGATGTGGCAACAGATGTATTAATTGAATTTGGTGTCTTTTGGCAGCGGTGAAAATGATGCCGTACAGTTTTACCTGGCCACATTGATTTTAAACACAGAGATTCCCAGCAAAAGGAAAGACATTGATTTGACAGAAATAAAGAAAAGTCTAGTCCTATTGTTTCCTTTGGCTACAAGCAAAGTGTAAAATAAATCTCAAGCAGCTGAGAAAGATGGCAAAGACAAACAACATTGAAAACTCCCATTTAAGAGAGAGAGGAGGAGGGAGAGAGGGAGGGGGAGGGAGGGAGGGAGGGGGAAACCCAACCCTACTGAAATCACAAATTCAATATTTGTACTGGTTTGAGGCATTAAACTTTAGCAAGCATGATAAACTGCTTTGCTTAGAGTAACACTATGACAGCAACTGTCTTTAAACAAATAAACCCAACAATATTTAAAAGATGTCTAATATTGTTGTGCCTACAATTCTAAATCTTGCTTCAAAAATTTTAGGTGATCATTCCAAAACATCTGATACTTCATTATTGGCTTTGTATTTTCGCTGTTGTCATGCTTTCTTCTTTTTCTATCTACTTTACAGTGAACCATCGGGATTACATTTTTTAGCCTTTGGAACAAAACCATTTCCTGAAATTTTGTTCTTTTTTGCCCTATCAGGTATAATTCTGAGGAAGAGGGAGATAAAGGTATAGAATTTTAGAAATACTATTTCAACTATATTCTGAATTAGGTTTCTACCCATCAATGTTACTACTGATGATTTCACTGTCACATTTGAAGGTTCCTCCTGCTTCTAGCAGCCCATCCCAATCTACAAAATCTTCTCCATTATTCAGCATTGGAATATGTGAGTACTCCAGAATAATACTAAGTCAACATGGAAGTTTAGCATTTGGGACCCTTTTTAATCTTTTAGAAAGAGGCAAGATTTAAGTAAAAGAATTCTGCAGTAACTTTAATGAGGATGAACCATCCTGCAACAAGACAAGCAAAGGCAGAACAGATCCTTTGCCAGTGTATGTGAGAATCTTTCTTCCCTCTTCATTTGTTCATTTGAAAAGAAAAAAACTTGCCTGTCTCCTGAAATCCATATAGAATTCTGACATTTCTCCCATTTGGCTTGTCCTGCTTTAAAGTTCCTCCTATGAATGGGATAATTTCAAAGCAAGGAAAAATTTAGACAATGGGATTCCAGGTCATCGGTGTAATGCATATTGTTAGATAAAGATAAAAGTAAAAGTTCCCCTTGCACATTCGTGCTAGTCATTCCTGACTCTAGGGGGCGATGCTCATCTCTGTTTCTAAGCCAAAGAGCCAGTGCTGTCTGATGACAATTCCGTGGTCATGTGGCTGGGATGATTAAATGCCAAAGGTGCACAGAATGCTGTTACCTTCCCACCAAAGTGGTTCCTGTTTTTCTACTTGTATTTTTACATACTAGGTTGGCAGAAGCTGGGGCAAGTAATGGGAGCTCACTCCATCGTGTGGCACTAGGGATTTGAACCGCCAAACAGCCGACCTTTCTGATCGACAAGCTCAGCGTCTTAGCGACTGAGCCACCGCATCACCTAATGTATATTGTTATTGGTCTTTTAATAATCTCACAATATTTTATTGGGACATAATGGGCATATTGCAAAATTTCTGTTTTTAATCTTAGCATGTGGAAGTCTGGTATTTTATTGTACAATAATATTGTTAGCAGTATTTAGCCTCACTGGTCAAGGTGGTTGCGCGACAGCTACCCCAGTACCTGGATGAAGCGTCGTATCTAGATCCGTTCCAGTCGGGCTTCAGGCCTGGGTACAGCACGGAAACGGCATTGGTCGCGTTGGTTGATGATCTCTGGAGGGCTCGGGACAGGGGTTGTTCCTCTGTCCTGGTCCTGTTAGACCTCTCAGCGGCTTTTGATACCATCGACCATGGTATCATGCTGCACCGGCTGGAAGGGTTGGGGGTGGGAGGCACCGTTTTACGGTGGTTCTCCTCCTTTCTCTCTGACCGGTCGCAGTCTGTGTTGACAGGGGGGCAGAGATCGACCCCGAGGCCCCTTATATGTGGGGTGCCGCAGGGGTCGGTTCTCTCGCCCCTTCTGTTCAACATTTATGTAAAGCCGCTGGGCGAGATCATCCGTGGTTTCGGGGTGAAGTACCATCTGTACGCTGATGACACCCAGCTGTACATCTCCACCCCGGACCACCCCAACGATGCCCTTGAAGTGATGTCCCAGTGCCTGGAGGCCGTGCGGATCTGGATGGGGAGAAACGGGCTCAGGCTCAACCCATCCAAGACCGAGTGGCTGTGGTTTCCGACGTCCCGATATAGTCAGCTGGCGCCATCGCTGGCTATTGGGGGCGAATCATTGGCCCCCACGGAAAGGGCTCGTAACTTGGGCGTCCTCCTGGACTCACGGCTGTCTTTAGAAGAGCACTTGACGGCCGTGACCGGGAGGATTTTTCATCAGGTTCGCCTGATTCGCCAGTTGCGTCCCTTTCTAGATCGGGACTCGTTACGCACAGTCACTCATGCCCTCGTCACCTCTCGTCTGGACTATTGTAATGCTCTCTACATGGGGCTCCCCTTGAGGTGCACCCGGAGGCTCCAACTGGCGCAGAGTGCGGCCGCGCGGGTGGTTATGGGAGCAACATGGAGCTCCCATGTAACACCTCTCCTGCGCGAGCTGCACTGGCTCCCGGTGGTCTTCCGGGTGCGCTTCAAGGTTCTGGTTACCACCTTTAAAGCGCTCCATGGCTTGGGACCTGGTTACTTACGGGACCGCCTACTACCATCAACAGCCTCCCACCGACCAGTACGCTCCCATAGAGAGGGGCTCCTCCAGGTGCCGTCGGCCAAACAATGTCGGCTGTCGGCCCCTAGGGGGAGAGCCTTCTCTGTGGGGGCACCGACGATCTGGAATGAGCTCCCCCCAGAGATACGGAGGATTCCGGATCTGCGCACCTTCCGCCGCGAGTTGAAGACGCTGTTGTTTCATCAAGCTGGCCTCGCCTAAATCTTCTCCCTTTTAAGCGTAAATTCTAAATTTTTAATGGATTTTTAAAATATGGGTATTTTAAATTGGGTATTAATTCAGCCAAATTTATTTAATTCATTTTATTCGATTTTAAATTTTGTATATCTATGTGTTTTAATTCATGGCTGTGCACCGCCCTGAGTCCTTCGGGAGTAGGGCGGTATAGAAATTCAATAAATAAAAATAAATAAAAACAATAAATAAAAGGTTAAACTGTCCATCTTTCAAGGAAATTGCAAAGAAGCTCCATGTTTAGTTCCACAGCAGTATGCAGCATATTGGAGAAATGTATGTGCAACACATCCCTCCCCCCCCAAACCTCTTTCACAGCACTCATCTCTCACACCACAACAACACCACAACAAAAGTAAAAGGAATTTTAAAGAAATTGTAAATGACTTTGTGAATAAGGTAGAAAATGTGTGAAAAAGGAAATTTTGCAACATTTTGGTGTAGTAGTTAATGCACCTGGCTAGAAATGAGGAGTCTGTGAATTCTAGTCCTGCCAAAGTCAGCTAGGTGACTTTGGACTAGTTACTCTCAACTCACAGGGTTATTATTGTGGGGAAAATAGGAGGAGGAAAAATTATTAGGTATGCTCACCATCTTGATTTATTTCTAAATATAATTTAGTATTTATATATTAAATTGTTCTATACAATATACTTCTTTGAAATTTGATATATGGTCAATCAAGTGAAAATAGGAATATTCTTTTTTTGACTAAAAGATTAAAGCAGAAAAAAAATCCATTTGAGGGGAAGGAATTAGAAAGTGTGTTTTTTACTTTTTAAACAGCAGGCATTTCAACAGCAGACTTTTTCAGTTCAAAAGTCAAGAGAATTTTTAGGAAAGTTTAAAGAACTGGAAAAGAACCAAATGAAGATTTGAGAGAAGAGTACACAGCTACAATAGACGCAAAGGGAACCTGGAAGGAATGATTCTGAATTAAATGCTACAGGTATTGATTTGTATAAACATTTGAATGAAGAATTTATTTCAGCAGGAATAAAAAGAAAAAGAAAAATAGTTGTTTTATATATTAACCCCCAACTAAACCAGAACTTATATTGACAGATGTTCTGTCAATAAGTTCATAAAATAAGAACATGGAAGATTTGTTGGGGTTGGAGATGAACTTACATGGGGTCAAGTCTATGGTATTGGGAATCTTTGCTCCAATCTTTGCTTTTATATACAACCTATGGAGAGCTTAATAGCCTGTTAGTATGAAAACTAAAGTATTTATTGGGGGATTGGCATAGAGTCTTTTTCCCACAATTGGATGGAACATCAGAGAAAAGGATTAATATCACCCAAAGCAAATTAATAAAGAGTTTTTTTAAAAAAAACGATGGACAAGTTAGGGTTAGTGATGTACACAGAGAGAAATGTGGTAATTCTACAAAGTACACTTTTTTTTCAGAAAAAAAAATATAGATCATTTTCAAGAGTAGATATGATTTGGATTTCAAATAACTTGGATACTAAGGTCTCTATGGTAAAGATTTTACCCAAAACTTTATCTGATGATAATCCTGGCTAGGTGGCTCAGTGGATGAGACACTGAGTTTGTCGATCAGAAAGGTCGGCAGTTCGGCAGTTCGAATCCCTAGTATAGGTGTCCTGCATGAGCAGGGGGTTGGACTAGATGACCTTCAAGGTCCCTTCCAATTCTGTTACTATTACCAAATGTGAGTTTAGGTCTAGTTCTTTTAGATGGAGGCTAACCAAAATGTTACAGAAAGAAAGAACATTGAAGCGTTGTAAAAATAATTTTTTTTACAAAAAAATAATTTACATAAATACACTGATTTTAGAATGGTTTGGCATGTAAGAAAAGTTTATTAGAGGCTGTTTTATATAGCATTATACTGAACGCAAAAAGAAGAGGCAAGAGAAAACATGATCTATTTTGGATGAGATAAAAAGAAAAGAAGAATAATTAAATTCCCAGAGAAGATAAGCATCTCTCAGCAAATTAAACTTTTACAGCAACAGCTATCAATTTTAACAGTAAAAAATAGAAATAAAAATGAATTATGTAAAGCAAAGACATTTTGAATTTGTAAATAAACCAGGGAAATGGTTACCTTACAAATTAAGAAAAAGAAAAGCAAATGGAACTGAAACCTCAAGTGATAGATAATGTATTAATGGATAATGCGGCTAGGCAAAGAGCATTTCATCAGTATTATTCCAACTTCTATAAAAAGACATGCTATTCTTTTCAAGAAAAGAGATGAACATCTACTAATGATTACAGAGAAATAAGGGCACATTTTGAATTGATCTATAACAAGGGAAGTTTTTGAAGCTATAAAAAGGGTTAAATCAGGAAAAGTACCTGAATCTGATGGACTATCAGGCTTTTATTGTAAATGTTTTGAGGATGGACTTTAATAATCTGTAAAATGATGAATTCTATTTTACAGGCAGGGAAATTGCCAGAGACTTGTCTCTTCTCTCATTTGTTTCGCTGACTGATAGTCTATGGAGAAGTCTGGAGTGTGAAAGATCTAAAAAGCAAATGTTCTAAATAAGACAACAGAGCTGAGATAATTTACCAATGATAAATACTTAAATTGCAGTGTCCTCAAAGACAACAAACAAGCAATTGCACAAGCTTATCCACTAAGCTTAAAACAAGAAGGAATAAATGTAAACAAAAGATATGAATACCTAGAACTTTAAAAGTGACAAAATAAGGGCTTCCGGTTTGGTTTCCATCATTGCCAGACGGTCTTTTGGGACCGCCAGCCTCGTCGCCCGTAAGAGCCGTCTCTACAGCTGAGAGACGGCTCGAAAAACTCTGTCTCATTGAAGAGATGTGAGAGAGAGCCGGCGAGAACAGGTAGAGCCCTCTGCGAACTCCCCAGAGTTTTTTTTTTTACTCTTGGGGAGGAAGCAGAATGTGGCTCCCTATCCAGCTCGCCGCTGCTCCGGGCTTCGGGGGAACTCTGCACTTTGCAGAGCCAGGCGATGGGACCAACCCAATCAATGAAAACTAACAGATTGTCTGAACAAGCAGGATGAAATCTGGATCTGGGACTCTAAATTGCAAGTATTTCTAACAACCCTATGAGTGATTTTAAAAGTGAAGAAAGAGTGAAACGGAAAAAAAAAAGAAAGCTTAAAATGGCGACTGGCTGAGGCTTGAGAAGAAAGCTGAAAGCGAAAGTCCTTCCATTTGAATAGTTTAATACGTTACAAAGTATCTGAAACAATAGCGCTGACTGGAAGTGAAGAGAAAAATTCCTATTTCATGCTTCTTCCTTCTTAGAGACTTGATATTGATATTGTTTGGAGAGAAGTCTTTTTATTTAAAAAGAGTCTGTTTGTGTGGCTGGATGGCGTTAAAACTGACAAAGCCAGACAACCAAGTTGTGGGGGGGTGCTCCATTTACAAATCACATGAACAAGTTTTGAGCTTGCAGATGCAGAAGAATGGCTTTAAAGACCTAAAGGAATTTGTTTTGGAGGAGATGGCAAGACATGATGAGATTGTGAACCAGAATCTTGAAAAATTTAGACAGGAAATTAAAGAGTTGGTACAACAAAAGTATGATAACCTGAAACGATATATTGTAAAGCTTTTCAGAAATAATTATAAAGATGGATAAAGATATCAACTTAGAAATAGAGTCTAAAATGAAGGAAGCTGATTATAAGATTCATAATCTGGATAATAAAATACAAAGAATTGAAAATGATTTGATAAATATTCAAGAAAATAGCCCAGAAGTAGAGTCTAAAATAAAGGAAGCTGATCATGAGACTTACAATGCAGATAATATAAAACAAAGGATTGAAAATGAAGTCACAATGATGCAATTCAGAGCCATGGAATTTGCGGTCAGAATGAGGGGAATACAGGAAAATAACAGAGATGATTTGAGAAAGATGTCTGCTGAAGTTCTGGCTGGGATTTTAAAGGTTAGTCCTGAAGAGGTATCCTGTAAGATTGATAAGGCCTACAGAGTAAATTCTTGGGTGGCAAAGCAAAGGCAGTTGCCTAGAGATGTGGTGATTTATTTTACTGATAAAGGAATAAGAAATGATATTGTGCAAAAGTCTTTTAACTCCACTCTAGAAATGAATGGAAGGAAGATTTGGATATATAAAGAGCTGCCGTCCAAGATGTTAAAAGATAGAAAGGACTTTGGATTTTTGGTGACTGAATTAAAGAAACAAAACATCCCATTTAGGTGGGATGCTCCAGTTGGTATAATATTGAGATATCAAGGAGAAAGATATCAACTAAATACTGTTGAAAAAGTGAAATAATTTTACTACAAGGTTTTTAAAATGGATCCAACATCTCCACGTATGTCATCAGCATTAGGAGCACAGAAGGGGGATAAATAATAATAATAATAATAATAATAATAATAATAATAATAATAATAATAATAATAATAATAATAATAATTTTATTTCTATACCGCCCTTCTCCCGAAGGACTCAGGGCGGTGTACAGCCAATTTAAAAACACAAGACACAACAATAATTAAAAATTAAAATAATTAAATAGATTTGGCCGATTTAAAACCCCAAAAATTTAAAATACCCCAATTTAAAATTATTAAGTTGATAGCCCGGCCTGGTGGAACAACAGGGTCTTCAATGCGCAACGAAACACCCGGAGGTTGGAGATCTTACGTATTTCCGGGGGCAGTTCATTCCACAGGGCTGGGGCTCCCACAGAGAAGGCCCTCCCCCTGGGTGTCGCCAGCCGACATAACTTGGCTGATGGCACCCTGAGGAGACCCTCTCTGTGGGAGCGGACTGGTCGGTGGGAGGCTATTGGTGGCAGAAGACGGTCTCGAAGGTACCCGGGTCCTATGCCATGGAGCACTTTAAAGGTGGTAACCAACACCTTGAATCGCACCCGGAAGACCACTGGGAGCCAGTGCAGCTCGCGCAGGAGGGGTGTCACGCGGGCACAACGAGTTGCGCCCATAACCACCCGCGCGGCCGCATTCTGGACCAGTTGGAGCCTTCGAGTGCTCTTCAAGGGGAGCCCCATGTAGAGAGCATTACAATAGTCCAGCCGGGAGGTGACAAGGGCATGAGTGACCGTGCGCAAGGCGTCCCGGTCCAGAAAGGGCTGCAACTGGCGGATCAGGCGAACCTGATAAAAGGCCCCCCTGGCCACAGCCATCATATGCTCTTCTAAAGACAGCCGTGCGTCCAGGAGGACACCCAGATTGCGAGCCCTCTCTGTGGGGGGCAAAGATTCACCCCCAATAGTCAGCGATGGCACCTGCTGACTATATCGGGACGCCGGAAGCCACAGCCACTCGGTCTTGGACGGGTTGAGTCTGAGCCTGTTCCTCCCCATCCAGACCCGCACGGCCTCCAGGCAGCGAGACATCACATCAAAGGCATTGTTGGGGTGGTCTGGGGTGGAAATGTACAGCTGAGTATCATCAGCGTACAGATGACACTTCACCCCAAAACCACGGATGATCTCACCCAGTGGCTTCACATAAATGTTGAACAGAAATTCAGGCTAAGCAGATGGAGATGGAGGTAATGGAAAAACAACAAGTTACAGAGGCCTTTTTGGATGAGCCGCTTTTGGATTCTCCTTCAGAGGCTATAGTTGGATCACCTATAAATATAAGAGAGGCGGCTTTGGATTTCGATTTGATGTCTTATCAAGTTAGAGACCAGCATGTAATTCAATCAGCTGATATACAAGTCTTAGAAAAGCAACCAGGATGGAGATCTAAACCACAAGTTAAGAAAAGAAGAAGTAGGTTCTACAAAACTAAAAAAATTTAAACTAAACAAAAAAATTTTTTTTCTTTTTTTTTAGCCAACAGACAATGCCAGTTACTTAAGAGACAATTAAGTATAATAAGCAGGACTTATAGAAGGCTGATACATGAAAATATAACTGAGGCAAATCATAGACTTATACTATTTTGAGGAGAATAACAGATCTCTGCAGTGCTGGTGTTTTTTGGGATGTGGAAGATGGCCTTTGATTGAGTGGATTGGAACTTTCTATTTTGGACTCTTTGAAAAATGGATTACGTATATGTTGAGTTATAAGGCAAGAGAACTATGGAATTGGGGCATGCAGAAGATCTGGTTGTTACCCTAACGTGGTGGTTGGAATTAATAATCTAGACAAAAGACACTACAGAAGATACTACATGGAATATAAATATAAAGTCACTCGGGTGGTTTTTTATATACGAAAACATTTATTATTGATGGGGGCAGATGGTAATTGAAGATACTGAATATACTGTTGGAAGCAGAACTTGATGTTACCCTAACATGGGCGATGGAATTAATAATCCAGTTGAAAGACATTACAGAAGATACTATATGGATTGCAAACTTAAAGTCATTTGAGGATTTTATATATATATGGAAATATCTTTTAGTGGTGTGGGCAGAAGAACAAAGATATTAAAAATATTATGTATGGTAGACCTGTAGGAAAGTGGGTGGAGATAGGTTAGGTTACTGATTGTTTAGTTTAGGAAAAGGGATGTTATGTTCAGATATTAACATACGTAAAAGATTTGAATTAAGAGATATATGTATGGGGGTGGAGGAAATGGGTAGATTATGAGTTGAATAAATGCCAAATTAGGATTTATTATATAATTGTATAGCTGAAAGTTGCTTTGAAATGTATAGTATAGGGGGGATATAATAATAATGTTAGAAAGAAATGGTTAGCATATGGGGGATGGTGTAAAAGGATGGTAAAGTATTATATAATGTGATATCAATTTGGATTTTATTTTGGAGAAGCCATGGGGGGGAGGGGGAGGGGGGGTTAGGGAGGAGGGGGGGAAAAGGGGGAAAATCTGTATTTGAAAAACTTTTTCAATAAAAAAAAAGTGACAAAATAATACGAAAATAGCTGATGACATGTTCCATCCAAATCTGTTCACCAGTATTATTCAACAGAATAAGATAATTCCCTTACCCTGCTGCTTGTAGGCTTTCTGAAAGGGCAGAGAGTTAGCTGTTATTTCCATTTTTAATGTTATACATTTGCCAGTGAGAGGAAAAATAGTTGTAGGCATTTTCTCCATCTCAGGTGGCAATATAACGTGGCCCATTTTAAGTGCTATAAACTCTGCCTTGAGAAATGCACTGTTTATTTCGCTTCCTCAGACAGACAAATGTCATCCCGTGCAGACCTAGAAGCTACTGATTTTCAATCCCAGATTGTACAAGCAAAGATATTTTAAACCTCCCCTTCAGATTTGTTTCTAAGCTTGGTGGTAGCCAAGACTGTATTTTCAGCAGGTAATTTCATCAGAGGTCCAGATTGCAGCAAACAGGGGCCCCCTAAGACTTCACAAAAATCAAGAATTCATCCTCCATGCATTCATTAAATTCATCTCGTTTATGTCTTGCTGGTCTCTTTTCTAGCTTACTAGCTTCTCCCCGGTGCTATGTGGCCAGCACTGAGATAACGTTTCAATGCTATTCTAATAAACTTATTGCTTCTTGGAAAATAGATTTTGGAGCTGTAACAAATTTGATGAGAGAGATGATGTATGTCCTATCTCAATAGATTTCCCATTTTCCCCCAAAGGGTTGAGAAGAATGACAAATCTAAGAAATGCTGCATCACATTAATTTAGATTTTCAATCTATTTTCCTAGAACCAGTGAAGTTTCTCAGAAACTGAAAACTGTGAGGATCTTTCAGAAAACCTATAATGCTCTTTAATAAGCAAGGGATAGTTAGTTTTCCCAGTGAAAGACACCTGGGTTTTTTTTTTTCTAACTTAATTTTTTTCCTGTGTTTTACATATATGCAAAAGAAAAACATCTTACAAAAGGCCATCCAGTACTGGCATGGTTTAAATACATGATACACAGATATGATTTCTTTGTAGAGGGGAACCGACTCTTTATATTTTAGCATATTTCTAATATTTCACTTCTCGTTTCTTCATGCAATATGCAATATTTCTATCTGCAAATTGAGAAAAATGCTACTCAATAAAATATTTCTTCAGTTACTGGCCTTAGCGGCTAGAAATTCTAAGAAGTATAGTTAACATATTTAAAGATGTTGATGTTTAAAGATAAAGAGTCCCTTGGGAGTTGGGCGGCATAGAAATGCGACAAAATAAATAAATAGTAAATAAAATAAGATGTGAAGTTTGAAAAATCTACTGTTGTCTCTCTCTCTTTCTCTTCCTTTCTCTATCATCAGTTATCAAAGTATTGTCTATTTACGTATTCATCTAGATCACAGGTGTCAAACTTGTGACGTCACGTCGCCACGTGACATATTGGGACTTTTTTCCCCATTCGCTAAACTCGGGGTGGGCATGGCCAGTGCGTGACGCATCCAGTCTACTGGCTGCGAGTTTGACACTCCTGATCTAGATTCATCAATATAATATAAACTTGTACATACAGTACAAAGATTTATATGTATATTTCATTTTAGAGAGAGAGAGAGATTATATATATGTATGTATCACAATATCACATTATTAACTGAAAATCATTATATATCTATAGCTAATTTCTCTCTCTCTCTCTCTCTCTCTCTCTCTCATCTATCTATCTATCTATCTATCCATCTATCTATCTATTATCTATCTATCTATCTATCTATCTATCTATCTATCTATCTATCTATCTTCCATCTAGTTACCAAAAGTTCTCTCAAGTTGAGCAGAAGTTCTTGCACACCTTAAGTTCTGTCTCTGAGGTCCTTAAAGGACAGAGATAAAAGCTGTGACTGTCCCCTTCTATTGATCTTCAGGGACAGAGATCAAAGCTGTGACTGTCCCCTTCTATTGTTGACGTTCCAGAGCCTCCCTCTACCAGTCTCCTCAGCATTGTTTCGTCTGTTCTTGCCTTTGTCATCTCTTTCAAGCCAGAAGTAGTTGGAGTGAAAATGTGCTTCTTTTCTTCCCCTCACCTTTTCAACCAGTTCTGGCCAATTGTCTTATACTCAGCTATTTTTCCTTAGCCATAGAGCATGTAGGGAGGGATGGACAAACACGAGGAAACAATTGCTAACGTCAACCTCTTCCTTTGTCTTTCATTGTTAGAACATTCTGCCCTCTCTAATTAAGCTGCAGCAGGGAGAAGCATTAGACCCACAAAAGCATGAAATCAAAGGCAGCTATTGGAAAGCAGCTATTGGAAAGTGCATGCTGTTTTAATTGAAATTCAGCATGTATTTGGTGCGGTGCAGTGTGTTTAAATTGATGGGAGAGTAGGCATGGTTTTGTTTTAAACATGCACAAAATTACAGATGTTAAAGAGTTGTCAAACCCACTGGGTTAAGGGCAAAAAAGTGGAATTGCAAAAAGGCTGCTTTTTCATTTACCTTGCTAGAACAGCGCTTTGTGTATTCATATTGTCCCTGCTCTAATTCACTTTTCTGCTCACAAAAATGTAAGCCTGGCATTGAGCGTTTTATGTGAGACATCATTTGTATCCTTCTCCCATAAATCTAAGAGTAATGGACATGAGGTCATTTCATTTTATTCTTGAAAGAGGAAATGAGAAAACCTAAGCCAGGGAGGATAACTTAAAGACTTTGAGGATCATCTCCTTAAAATGCCCCCAAATTGTAATTGCTAATGTAACAAAAAAAAAAAAAAAAGGAAAACCACAAAATACAAGGAAGACATTAATATTGAATTAAAGTAATTCATTTGCTTTTCATTTACTTGCATTTAAAGGAAAATTAATTCAAATCCAATTTATACTGTAGTTTGTCTGGATCTCACCCATAATTTTAAAACATGACCCACAATTTGCCAGTCAAAGATCAGCCTCCTTCCCAAACTGTATACTTCTGCTTTTAGGATAAGAATTCAGAATAAGCATATGAATCCAGGTTATCCTAATCTACCAACCTGAATTTCATAACTGCTAATCATGGATAATGGGAAGAAAGGAAAATTACCCTAGTCTGGTAGAAGTCCACATATGCTGATAATTATTGCATAAGTGAGTAATTATTGCATGTGTATTACATTTTTATATACAGATTCAGAAGACACACATATTTAGGTAGTTTTACAGACAAGATTTTAAGACAGGTTTTATTCCTGCTAAACATAGGACCTTAGATAATAGTGCACATTTTTTTAAATGGGTCAAAATCTATGCTTAAAACTTAAATGGTCACTGAATTCCTGGGCTGCAGCAGAACGCACATTTGAACTCAATCATATTTTCCTCCTTTAGTCACATGAAACATGACAGTTGGGCAAGGATTTTTGAAGGGCCCTGGGGATTAGACCTAAGTTGTTTGAAGGAACTTCATGCTGTTCTGGGACTTTACTTTTAGCTGGCGTAGAATCTCAGACGCTACATCAAGATGTGTAATAGGCAAAGTTAAGGGGCCAATCCCTAGTCGCCCTGCAAATCAATGTGTAATTCATTGTGAAGTATAATCCTACCTTGTAATACAGAAAAATATCTTCTTGTGATTGGTGAATCTTATCAACTGATAGGTATGTTTAGCAATAGAGCTCCTCAATATTTCAGGCAGTATTTTGTTCCATTCAGGACAGTCGCACACAAATGCCTGAGAGCCAATCAAGCATCTCTGGTCCTCACTGCTGTCTTCATTTCCCCCTAAAGGCCTCCCACTTGCCCTTGTGGTTTGTCACCTGCTGAAAGAAGCATCCTTCTCTCAGGGAAGTAATTGGTAGGCCAATTAACATCTGCTGCTTGCAATTACTGCAAGTTCAAATCTCACCAGGCTCAAGGTTGACTCAGCCTTCCATCCTTTCAAAGGTATGAGGACCAGATTGTGGGGGCAATAAGCTGACTTTGTATAAATATACAAAAGTATGAAGGCTATTGCTAAATGCATTGTAAGCCGCCCTGAGTCTCTGGAGAAGACCGGCATATAAATTAAAGCAAAAAAAAAAAAAAGAAAAAAAAAAAGAAAAGGATCAGTGGAGAAAGGAAAGAGCACTAAAAAACATTGAAAGTTGCCATCTCTGTCTACTTTTTTCTCCTATCTGGATCGGCCCAGGGGTAGAAAAGGAGCAAGCTGCAGTTCTTAGCTGTATTCTTTGATTGACAAAGAATTATTTCTTACAAATAATTGAATTACCTATGAGTTCACTTTCCTATCTTTGATTCCCCATGATACCCTTCCACATGGAGCATAATTTTAAGCATGTTTATTCATTGTGGTTGTTTTTTAATGTGTTTAGGATCACAGTCTGTGTGATATCTTCTTCATATCCTTCAGATGCTGTTTCAGAGGTAGGTAACCTCTACTATCCAATATACCTGTATCCCTCATAACTGGCTGTGTTGCTTGGAGCTTTGCAGAGTTACATTCAGCAAATCTAAAGAATCTTAAAGATTTAAAAAAGATTTAAAAGATTTTAGTCCCCTTGAATAATTTAAACAATGCAGTTAAAAAACAAACAGCAGTAGATGTAAGCATTTCGTATTGACTCACCAGTACCAAACGTACAATAGCATGGTTGAAAGCAACATAGTACATAGGGTCTAGCGAGAGCGTTGGTTAAACATGTGACATATGCAGAAACCAGCCCATGACAAACCTTAAGTCCACAGAAGGCATACAATTGACGTACAATTGTTTCTGTACACACAAAGGAGGCTTCAATCAATTGATGGCAACCTCTTTAGTGAAACGCAGAAAACAAGAGTTCCTGTGGCAGAGCAAAACTTTGAACACAGTGTTTGAATCAACTTGGTGACCCGTAGCTTTTATATGTCTTGCAATATCAGAAGAAGAAGGCATTGTGTAGCCATGGTTTGCTGTTGGATTACTCACTACTGTCTGAACCCATTTCAGAAAGTGCTCCTTCATTCTGATAGATGCCTGGCTTTCAGAATGAAGGAACACTTTCCAAAATGGATTCAGACAGTACTGAGTAATCCAATAGCAAACCATGGCCACACAATGCCTTCTTCTGCTGTTGCAAGACATATACTAGCTACTGGTCACTAAGTCGATTCAAACACTGTGTTTAGAATTTTGCTGTGCCACAGGAACTCTCGTTTTCTGTGTTTCGTTGAACCGGTTGCCATCAATCAATTGAAACCTCCTTTGTGTGTGCAGAAACAACTGTACGTCAATCTACACCTTCCTTGGGTATAAGGTTTGTCATGGGCTGGTTTCTGCATATGTCACATGTTTAACTAATGCTCTCGCTGGACCCTATGTTCTATGTCGCTTTTAACCATGTTATTGTAAGTTTGGTACTGACAAGTCGATATGAAATGCTTGCATCTACCACTGTCTGTTTTTTAACTGCATTGTTTAAAACTTAAAGATGCCACTACTCCCTAATAAATAATAGCCACACTTGCCATTGATTTCCCAAATGAGTGTCTGCTAATGATGCATTCTGTGGGTTTCTAATATTCAATTCCTGTTGATATATCCCTCCCTGTACACTTTTCTTATTAACGTTAAATCTAGTAAATTTAATGTGCTTCAGAAGCAAACAATACTTCCTAACTCGATTAGCCCTATTTTGTGAAATGAAATAAGTAGGTCAAAAATATAGAATTAAAAAAAAGAAAACCAGTTAATGTGTTGGCCTTTTTAATTAAAGGTTTCTTGTTACTTTTTTAAAAAACTATGGTAGCTTGCAAGATAAACTTAAATTTAATGTTGACATTAACTTATTTTTGTCTATTCAAAGCTAATGAAATTGCTAATCAAAATGGCTTCTAAACATGCTTCATTAATATTTATAATGGCAGGGAGTTTGAAAAGCAAATATTGTCTGCAGAAGTAGGCATAGCTGCAATGCATAACCTTGACATACGGGACTTTATAATCTGTGATGATACTTTATAACAGTTTTATTAAACATTGTACTTTAAAAGGTAAGAACTAATATAAACTAAACAAATGAAAGAATAAAAAGAAAAATACAAAAGAATGAAAACATAGAAAAAATAAGAATGTACTAAAGAAAAATAAATGAAATATATAAATAAATTTATTTATTACAAGTATAAACAATTTTAATAATTTATCACCTTCTCTTAAAATACTGTACATGCATTTCCATATCCCATCTTTTATCTATAAACAAATCTTTAAAGTCTCATTTAGTCCTGATCAGCAAAACTCCATTAAAGGTTTCCAGAGATAACATCTTCATTTTCCACTTGATCAAAGAAGCCAGCTTCATATTCCTTCCTTTTAATAATCTTGATCTTTAATCCCTTCAAATACTGCCCTAGAACTTGATTCCTTTTCATTTTTTTCTTTGTCCCTTCTCACAGAATCCTTCAAAACTTAAGTTTCTTTTGTAAATCCAACATAGGAAAATTATTCAGATCACTTTTTTGGTTTGTTATTTGTATATCCCTTATGATTATTAAGACATCAGCTGGTTTTGCTTATATATGTACAATGTAAAATCTTTTTTCATATCATTATTTAGCCTGTCATTTTTAAACCCACCTTCACCTTAGTCTAAAACATAAGAGTTTTACCAGTGTTGTCTGGTAAAATTTGTTTCTCCTCCATAATATCTTTTAAACACAATCTATCTATAATGGCAAACACTTTTAAAATTAAATGCGGGGTCCATTGTTCATAAATATCCTTCAATATACCCAAAGAGTTAAATTTGTTTTGTTGTTGTTGTTTGTTTGTTTGTCCACATCCAACTCTCAAAGTGAGGAGAAAGAGATCACACCTGCAGAGATTTATATCTATTTGCAGGTATGTCTCCTTAGGAAAATGAATATATATTCATTCTCCAAGGTCTCCATGATTAGGATCAAAAAGAAAATAATGATACAGTCTCTAATGACTATACTGGTTATTGAAGTAGGGGGGGTGTCTTTTTAGGCAAAATCATGCTGAGAGAATTTAGAGCTGGTCTCATCTTTCATTTTAACAGTCTTCAGGGAAGAACAATAAACTACAGTGAAGTATTAATTTTATTTTGCTGTTTCCCTTAGTTTGTTTTGAAAGGCCTTATTTGTTTTCTTCCTCCAGTACTACTCATTCCTGGCAGGTAATATGATGGCCTATTAGTTAAGTAGTTGAGAAATCTGTTTAAATTTGGAATGGGTTCAGGTAAATTGAGGGATAAAGTAAATTAAAAATTGTATTGAGCCAATTTCAGCATTGGCCCTTATTTATTTAGAGAAAATACTTTTAGAGGTGGAGACCTACCAATCCATAGAATTTGCTGCAAGTTGTCGTAAAAAACTTTCTAGATATTGTCCTTTGCCTTTATATAACTTAGATAGAAATAGAATAGAATATCAGAGTTGGAAGGCACCTTGGAGGTCTTCTAATCCAATCCCCTGCTTTAGGCAGGAAACCCTACACCACTTCAGACAAATGGTTATCCAATCTCTTCTTAAAAACTTCCACTGTTGGAGCATTTACAACCTCTGGAGGCAAGTTGTTCCACTGATTGATTGTTCTGTCAGGAAGTTTCTCTTTAGTTCTAAGTTGCTTCTAGTTAGTTTCCACCCATTGCTTCTTGTCCTACTCTCAGGTGCTTTGGAGAATAGTTTGACTCCCTCTTCTTTGTGGCATTCCCTGAGATATTGGAACACTGCTATCATGTCACCCCTAGTCCTTCTTTTCATCAGAGTAGACATACCCAGTTCCAGCAACTGTTCTTTATATGTTTTAGCCTCCAGTCCCCTAATAGTCTTTATTGCTCTTCTCTGCACTCTTTTTAGAGTTTCAACATGATGACAACATCTCCTGGTGGAATCTCTGTTGGGCCATCCATCAGAAAAAAAAAACAGAACACTATGTCCTGGAATTATGGATTGTACAGATTCTGGTATCCTACTGGTTTGGCAAAATTCAAAAGTGTTTTTCCTGTAGCAGGATTGTTCAGCCTGTGATCTTTACAGATGCAATATAGAAAGAAGCTGGGAGTTGCTGCTTAGCAATATTTGGATCATTACAATTTACTCACCCTTGATCTAGCGTGTTGAGATAGAATGTTTGCATTAGCACCTAAACCGAAAAGCTAACTAACATAAGTGTAAATGCTGCTAGCCATCGGGAAGAGTTAATAGTTGATCTAGCTCAGCTAGATCATACTCCAGAGCAAGATTCCAAATATTCAATTCCTGCTGTTCTCCAGGATATATTGTGTTCTTACAATATTTTTTTTCAAAATAGTGTTTAAGATTTCCAATATTGAGAATTATGTGTGAGATGTCACTTATGGTAAATTTTGGGAAATATGCTGAGTACCGTAGAATGTTAGATTAAGGGACAGGCCTGGCAATGCTTCCATGGGCAGAATAAATGATTACAGAAGGCTTCCTTTTCTTCCGTCTGGATTTATAGACAAAAACAGAATTATTACTTTATTGATCAAAAATTTAGAAAGAGTAGTGATGTTGACATATAAAGATTTGAAACAAGAAACAAGGACACCAACCCTTGCAACCATAATGTAAAATGAAATATGCAAGAATTCTCTTGCTAGGCTGCTACCTCCAAACAAACATTGACTTTGGACAATAGTTATTTTCTACAACCAAAAATATCTAGCTGATGTTTCTGGATCAGAAGTGGGAAAAAAAGCATTCTTCTGCATTCTTACCTCTCTGGCTTCTTTGTACAATGAAGATAATGGAAGGAAGATGGATTCCATTGACTGCTTTGGAGACCTCCTACGCTTGACTGGGTAGGGTTGTTCCCCAGTGTCGCGTTGCTACTTGACTCAGGGCAAGTGTGTGCTTTGCAACTGTGTGAAATGGAATTGCTTTCATACAGAGAAGCTGCAGGCAGTTCCCATTATTGATGTGATCCTCGATACTTAACTAGTTCCTTTTCTGTTGTGGTAGCTGGTTTCTTTTCAAAGAAAATAAACTGTATTGCAAGTCAGAGTCCTTACAGATACAACACAAGGTTCCATCTAAACAAAAGTGTTTTTAGATGTAGGGGATGAAATATTTTTGGATTCGAAGGAAGACTTTGCTAATATTTGAATAGCTGCTCAACCCCACAGAATTAACCCATCAATTGCTTCAATGATACATTCTCCCATATCTGTCAATTAAAGGTTCTGTTCAGATTTTTTTCAGAAATGTATACATTATAATTTTGATCAAATTTATAAAACATGTATAGAGAGATAAGGGTGAGATAAAAAGATGTAGCCACATACTGTATCTCTTTATGCCCACCTTTCTTATAGAGCTTCATATCTTCAACCCCGCTCAGATAAACCAGAAAGGAAACAGATTAGTTGATCTAATTCTACTTCATTATAAAAATTAACATTAACAAAATCTTGCAAGTCTGAAAGTACAACTTCCCACAACCACTTTTAATTGTGTGATAAATTAGAATTCATCCTTCCTTCTGTACTGGAGATAAATTCCTTGTGTATATAATCACACTTGGCCAAATAAAAACCTGTTCTGTTCTGTTCTGTTCTGTTCTGTTCTGTTCTGTTCATTCCATTCCATTCCATTCCATTCCATTCCAGTGGTGAAATCCTCCGCAGTTTGCCACTGTTTCGCTGCCCGCGCATGTATGGTGTTCCCCAAATGCGTGCTGCATGTGCACATGCATAGTGCACACGAAACACGTACTTCTCATGGAAAAAGGAGGCTTAAGAAGGTAAGTAGAACAATGGGGAGGGGGAACAGCTGTGCCGCACAATTTATATTCGTTAGAAAGCAAGATTTCCTGCCCAAACCGGTGCGAACCGATAGCATTTCACCCCCTATTCTATTCTATTCTATTCTATTCTATTCTATTCTATTCTATTCTATTCTATTCTCAGGAATGTAATGGTCCTTTACCTGTGCATGGTGTGACTATTAATATTCTATTCTATTCTATTCTATTCTATTCTATTCTATTCTATTCTATTCTATTCTATTCTATTCTATTCTATTCTATTCTATTCTATTCTATTCTCAGGAATGTAATGGTCCTTTACCTGTGCATGGTGTGACTATTAATATTCTATTCTATTCTATTCTATTCTATTCTATTCTATTCTATTCTATTCTATTCTATTCTATTCTATTCTATTCTCAGGAATGTAATGGTCCTTTACCTGTGCATGGTGTGACCTATTCTATTCTATTCTATTCTATTCTATTCTATTCTATTCTATTCTATTCTATTCTATTCTATTCTATTCTATTCTATTCTATTCTATTCTATTCTATTTCTCTGATTATAAAGCCACTGGGGGCTCTTGCCTCTTTCGTTTGATTGTTTCCTAGGTAGCAGCTCTTCCTCTCATCTCCCATCCACAGATTACAATATCACAGTATTCTCTGTAAATACCTTCTAAAGGATCTGCATGCCTACAAAGCTCCTATGAAGAAGAATCGTGATATGGTATTTTGTTTGAGTAGACGATGCCTATGATCATTTGAAGTTGAATATACTTACAGAAACTTTTATAGAACTTCACACTGAATGGTCAAAAAACTTCCCACTTTAGCTGTGCTAACAAGCATATCCTTGTCATGTTTTACTACCCTATATCACTGATTTTCATATTTTTATGCTATTATATGTTAGTGTATTGAATGGAGAAAGATGAGACTGCTTTCTATCCCCACTACCATTATATTCTGCCCTCCTTCTCCCTGGGCTCCACATATTCAGAGTAATTCAAAGAAGAATTTTGTGTCAGATGCCAGAATAATGCCCTGTACAGTTGTGATTCACTTTGCATTCAAGGAAATGCAAGACTCTCTCTTCTTCAGATGTTTGCCCTGAACTTGAAAAAGCAAGGAAGAAAGAACAGTCATGTATGTAAGACTAAAGGATGCAAGTCTATTTTATAGTTTACGTTTCTCATGTTTAGAAGAATGGAGGGTGATTTTACTTTATTCTGGAGTTATAGGAGAATCAAACTCATCGCTGTATTGTAGCCATTATTTTCTAAGAATGATAGTTTAGATCTTTTAGCATCAGTAAGCTTTTGTATGTGGTCTGCTGGGTGAAACTGAACTCAGGTTTTTATCTGTATCCTCAATGTGGACTGGACTGTTTGAGAGAAAATTAAAACAGTATTGCACATAAAGTTGCTCTTCAGTATGTTAATGGGAATCTAGAGCCAAACTCATCCTGAATGTACTTTGTTGGGTCATGTTTTACAACTGTATTAATTTACTATAATTTTACATAATTGGAATTGGAACTAGAGATAAGTGGCATATGACAATATTTTTAATTTCATGTCATATTACTCAAATTAATAGCATTGGAGAAGCCAGGGTCTTCAAACAAATTAATGTCTCCTTGATTATCTAATATTCTTGTTTCATTTTGAGTGTGTGGTTATATAGCAGATTTGGCAGCTGAGTCAAACTAGTCCACACATAACAAGACAATGTGAATAATATGAAATACTACTGAACTTCCTTTCAATAGGAAAATACAGCACATTCTAACAAAGAAAAAGTTGAGAGATTCCATTGGAGGGGCAAAAAAGTATTCCAAGTGTACCCCACAAAATATTATCCCCAGAATGAAAGGAAAGGAGGGTAAGCCCTTACATGACTGACAGTGTAATGCATATTCCCAAATGTACCTTGCATGTTGCTGAACATAAAAGCACCAAAGTTTATATAACATTTTTTTTATATTGCTTTGTTCCTTCAACCTCACTACCTCACTATTTTTCAGTATTCTAATTGCTGTGTTTTATAGCCAAGTTCCCTTTGTTGCTATAATCCTTTTAACATTTGCAGCACCTCTTAAAAAGGTTCTCCCCTGCTGTGCTCCATTAAAAAAAAAACACCACCCCGGCTTTAACCTATAAAAAGGGATGGTGGGGACTGTGGAAAGAGATCATTCACATGTTCTGCATTTTTAATACAGCAAAATCAAATCAACACTTCTTAAACAACAATGCAGATCAGAGGATCATTATCTTATGAGTGGTATGCTTCTCTGAATTTTGCAATGAATATCTGTCTTCAAAAAGAGCATATAAAATGAAAATGCGGTGGTGGAGAATTGTACACAAAAGGTAATATATTTTATCTGTGTAATTCTTCATATCCTATCCTGGTGCGGGTATACTACTTGAGGTGGCCAAGTGATTATATTATGGAGGACTGAGAATGCAGTGGAGAATTGTACACAAAAGATAACATACTTTACCTGTGTGATCCTTTATCGCCTATACCATGTGGCTTTTCTGTACTTTCTTTTTTCTTTTCATTCTTTCATTTCTTTTTATTTTGCATTCTTATCTTTTTAATTTTAATATTTAATAATATTATTATAAAAAATAAAATAAGCTTAATGACCTCTCAAAACTGCAGAAAAAAAAAAGCAAGAAGCTCATCTTAATTAATTTGAGGACTATCATATCTGGGTTATAATCCAGACACCCACAAGATCAAAAGAAGAGAGAGAAAACAAAACTCTTTTTTGTTTGGTTCTTGTTTACCATGTAGTAAACCCAGACAGTTCCCTGGGACCACTGATAATGAAGCTAGAAGCTTAAGTATTTTGGACACTTAACACAAAGGCAAGAGTCACTGAAGAAGACCTTGATGTTTGAAAAAACTGAAGGAAAAAAGTCTGAGACAAAACAAAGCACTGACATACTGTCAATGAATACAGAAACAGAAGCTTAGAAGAACTCAATGAAGCAATTACTGACAGATAATCCTAGTGAAATGATGTCAATTTAACAATGGCAATGACTGAATTAGTGTGCAATATGAGTCATTGGATATTTTGCACCCCAGATATGGCAGGTTTAATTTGTTTGCATTCTCCTCCTACTGACTGAGGCTCTTGGGTTTGATGGCCCAAAGCCATCAAAGGTTGACCATCCCTGTTCTAGAGTGAAGTTTGAGATTTTCAGAGATTCCTCTGATTTGTCACAGGGTAATTTGCAGTCTCCTAGTAAGTATTGGCCTAACTAGTACAGTATGTTAGATTAGAACATTACGGGTCTAACATTTGATTAAAACTTAATAGTTCAACGTCATATTTTCACTTTTACACATAGCTTTGTTTATATGAGTAAATTAATGCTTGTTTAGCTTTCAAAATAAAGTTAAGTATTTACAGATTTTAAAATAGTTGCCAGTTTCCTTAAAGATGAAAGCAGGGTGACAAACAAAGTGAACCATATTTACACACAATTTTAGAAGAAAAAAAAAAGAAAAGGAATGAGGTAGAAAATAAGTGGTTGGTCTGTCTACAAGAAGTCAGCAAATTTCTAGTGGTTCTTGTTTGTTAGTTTGAGAAATCCCGCACTGAAACAGTGGGGAGCAATTAAATCTGCTGGCTCCATTATTTTGTTGATGGAGTTTATCCTGAGGTCTACAGGAGGAACAAAGGAAGTTTAATATCTAGCAAATATTCAGTTGCTTGTAATATGATCATGATTTGTGACATTGTTAATAGCAGAATATGCTGGAAGATGCTTGATCTCTCCCCCTCACTGCCATCAGTAGAGTTCTTTTCCCACCTCTTCCTATTCCCTGACTATCCAAGATGGTTTGGATGATTCTGTTAAATCACAATCTCACATGTGGTCAGTGCTACCATAGATTGTGCCTTTCAATTAGAAGGTGGGTCTTCTGGTCCTCCAAAATATAATGCATGAGATAGTCATAAAAGAGAAGCAGGTACATTTCACATTTTTATTTTGGCATATTTTTATTTATTGTTTTAGACTCCTGGGTATTCAAAACAAAGCCAAAAATCTCCACAACCTTGAGAGATAAATCTTTTGGTGTCATCTTGGTTTTGAATTTTTATTTCACTTCTATGCTCTGCAATTTAGTACTTGGGAGAGTATAATTCAACATATTGTGAATTGGGATAAAATTGTAGTCTGAAGATGACAGGTTTAAGGAAGAGTGGTAAATGATTATAAAGAACATTGAAAACTGTGTGGTAAATGTTTTCAAGAAGCACAACAAGGAATTATAAGCAGTCTCATATTCACAATTTATTTTCTTCTGTCACCCTTGAAGACTGAGACTAGACTATAGACTTAAAAAGAAGTGCCTTTTTTCCACATCAGCTAGTTTGTGCATATAGTTGATGAGGGTAAACAGCCCCTGAAACTTCCATGAGCCTTACTTTGGGAGGGAAATAGATGTCAATGAGGGAAAACAGTTTGGTTTTTCTTTCTTTCTTTTTGACTAAGAGTGCTGGTTTCCAGCAGAGTTAGATTTATCCAGGCTCCCAATTCCATTGCTTTTGAGAAAAATGTTGAGGTAAAAATTTATCAGTTGATAACATAGAACAGGGGAAAAAACCGCAGCATTTAAGGTATTTTGCTGCAGTAGATGAACAACAAAATGGCATTTCTCTCTCAATTCCAGAATGGCCATTTATCAAAAGAAAGGACAGTAAACTGTAGAAAGGAGGATATTTATAAATAAAAATGCTCAGCAGTAAGGAATATTGTTTAGATAATCAAATGTATCTACAGTAAACTATTATAGAGAAACATCAATTTATTGTACTATAATGCATGGACATGACATAGAATGAATCAGATAATGATGACATGCAAATGAAGAAAATCATTGCATATACTCTCACTTACCCACTTCCTGTAGTTAGTTTGGTAAAATCAGATTTTACTGTAACAAGAAACAGCCAATAAATAAGTAGGAAGTACCAAATAGATTCATCACAACTATTTGGCACTTCCTACTTACTTATATACCTTCAACTTTGTTTTTCCCCTCTCTTTTCTTATATGCTCTCAAAAAGTGAAAAAATGCTAAATCATGGACTTAGCAA
Source organism: Pantherophis guttatus (assembly GCF_059756535.1). Lineage (NCBI taxonomy): Eukaryota > Metazoa > Chordata > Lepidosauria > Squamata > Colubridae > Pantherophis > Pantherophis guttatus. The sequence goes on from NC_142063.1 coordinate 164,812,671, forward strand.
AAACAACAATGGTCTTGTCAAAAATGAGAAAGCTCAAGGAAAGAAAAACAGTAATTAAAAAAAAATCAAACAACACTGTTCATTTTCAAACTACATGCTGTTCTGCATGTAAGACCTGTGTACTTTTTAGGTGAAAGTTTAATTATAAACATACCATCACTTTGTATTTTCAAGTTGATAGCAAAGAATAAGGAATATAGATACTGAAAAGCTGAAATACTGAAACAAATATGAAAAATCATCATAAGGAGGAACATTCGGTTGCTTGTTTCTCCCCTCCCTTCCATTGTGCTTAGCCATTTAGTATTTGTACTTTTTTTGAAGTATTGGAGAATGTAAGACAAGTGTTATGATCATTTTTACTAGTAGATGAAATACCTTTTGTAGCAGCTTCATCCATAGGTGTTATTAGGCAAATGAATAGAGGGAGCATTCCTGTCTTTGCCAAATAAGCAGTCAAAGTGTAGGGTTGGTCTGGGCAGGCTTTGAGGTTTTCTTTTCTTTCTTTCTTTTTAAATCTAGGCTGTTTGGGATAATTGTGAACACTTTATCACTGATTGAACATTATTATCACAGGAACGTAGCCACCAGTCCAACTGGGGATGGCAGTCCAGTGTAGTTGAGCTCTAGCTGCTGCTGTTTACACATTTCCAGAATTTACCACTTGAAGTGGATAGCCTACTTTGCCTAATGGCATTGTGATCAAACTATATTTTTTCCTTTATGAAGCCAACTATGTAAATGTCACCTGTTTTTATAATTACCATGTTAAGCCATGAGTCAGTAGTGGAGTATCTACCAGCACAGTGTCATATGTGACTTACCCAGATAATACATAACCAGGATCCTAAATAAGAAAAGAAGCAATTTTTAAAAAGTCAAAATCTAAAGGTCACAAATGTGTGAAATTTTGGGCAAGACTTTCATGAAAGTGAAAGACAAGTTTTGTTTTGCCTGGGAACCTTTTGATTTTAAATTATCTTGAGGCTCACACAGCAGTTCTTCAGTGCTACTTTCATGGGCCACAGGTGGAAACCCATTGAACTACACCTGTTTCATACTTAATCCCCAAGGTATGAGGAAAAAGTTAATTCATTTTCCTCATATCATTTTTAAAAATGTCCATTACATAATCTGCCTTGAATTTATCTGTATTAAACTTGGCAAGATTCATCCTTTTGGAAGGATGTAGCCATGCTTGCAAAGGTTGTCTAATTCTTTCAAATAAAGCAACCTTTCAAAGCAACCCTTAAAAAATAAAAATTAAGAGGCCTAAATGTAGAAGTATGTACTTGTTTGATATTTGGCAGACTGCATCCACTTATGAAAGATAATTTGATGTGCACATTTTATCCAATTATATTCTGGGAAACGCAAATTAAAGCAATTTGTTTATTCCCACATGGAAGTAAATGAGACAATGTAATCTCATATTTTCTGGAGAAAGGTTTAGCTGCAAACTGAGACAAAGTAGACAAAGTACAAATTCCCTACCCATCCTGGGAGTAGTCCACTTTGTAAAAAAAATTCTGAAGTAAATCTAGTATTTGAAGATTCACCATCCACTCCGAAGAGAAATTGTTTGAAAATTAGCAATATACACGTAAAATCGAATATACTATACATAGAGGAGCATTTTGTCATCAATCAGAGTGGTGCAATGGTTAAAGACCATGGGTCAAGTGTTCTTTCAGCTGTAGAGGTTGCAAAATGATATGGGGGGGGAAATATTTTCTCCTTCAATCTCCTAAATTTGCCATGAGGGTAAAATGAGAGACACCTAATATCTCTTAGAGAAAAGGTGGGATATAAATAGCATTAAGAAGTAAGACAATTATTTAGAAATGTCTGTGCAAAGTCTGGTGAAGCTCAGTTCTTTGCAGACAATATAATATGTTTATTGTTTTATTGTTTGATTCTGCCCTGGGTTTTTTTTCCTTGCTGTTTTTCTTGATTTTATATCAGATTAAATAACGTATTAAGAGACAATTTGGTGTATGGTAATGATTAAGGCACCAGGCTAGAAACTAGAACACTCTGAGTTCAATCTGGCCTTAGACACAAAACCAGTTGGGCGATCTTGGGCCGGTTGTTTTCTCTATAAATCACTTCTCAAATCTTATCAAGAAAATTGCAGGGTCTTGTCTAGCCAATTACCAGGAGTCAAAACCAATTCAGTCCCCACCCCCACTAAATATTACTAGATTATTACAAACCTTTCATGTATATTTATTAGTGTTCTTTAATGAATGCATGAAGCCATTTAAAGTGAGGCCATCTTCTATGGCAGGACTGTCAAACTCCTAGCCTGCAGGCCGGATATGTCATGTGCTAGCCACACCCATGCCTGGTTTAGCGAAGGGGGAAAAAGTCCTGACACATCACGTGACACCACCATGATGACGTAAGTTTCACACCCCTGTTCTATGATTTCAGTCCTTTTACTGCATGATCAAAAAAGATGCATTTATTATAAAGTCCATTGAAGTAACCATTCTTTGCATCTTATACTTGTTGATGGAAGGATCAGTCTTTTCAGGATCAATCTCCTCCATTCATTTCAAATGCCCCCCCCCCCAGCTCTCTGTTCCCTTACAATAGCACCCCACCACCGTGGGAGTAACAGAAGTAATATTATTGGTTTGGGAAAGGTGTATGATTTTCTCCATTGTCTGCTGAAGAAAAGTGATTCTGTAAACTCGATACATATAACCTTACTTTTAACAATAGGGAAGCCTTGTTATCTGTTTTTGGACACAATAATTCGGAAATTAACATCTCCAAAACTCTTTTTTTCTCTGTGCAAAAATCAGAGCACTCTGAAGTCCAATTCCCAGCTGATTGCTCTTGAAATTAATCTTAAATCACCCATCTCTAATTCATTCCCCTTTTAGTGAAAGTATTAACCTGGTTCTTCTGCTGAATTACCAATCAGAAAATAGCTGAATAACTATTTAAGGACTGCATCTCCTGGGCCTATCAAAAAGTTCAAAGATGCTTTGATGGCATTTCTTCTTCAGCTCATGACTTATCAGGCACATTTATACTAGGTATGAAAGCTGCCACAACAATGCATCAAATACTTCTATCAGCTTAACCCATTCACTACAATTATTCTGGATTCTATAGTGGGAGTAAAAATGACTAAAACCAGAAAACTCTTGCTCTGTTTATCCAACTTAATTCTGACTGTTCCCTTAGAAACCTAGGTGAGAAAATCCCCATCTTTCCTCTGCCTTTGATCTAAAGCTGCTGCAGTTTTATTTCATTTACATTTCAGACCCCTTGATTAAACACACACACACATCCCCCCAAAAAACCCCATAGCTTATGTTCTTTGGGTTCTGAGGTTTTGACAATACTAAAATATCCAAGTCTAAGTTCCCCATCCAGGAACTTAGCATTCTTCATGTATTTATTTTAAATGATTATCTGATCTATTTATTTAAGGTAATTTACAGGCAGGAAGATGAAACAATGCAACATTGAAATATTGCAAACCGAAGAGCCTGAAACAATACATTCTACAGAATGCAGTTGATTAACATAGCAAATATGCTTTAATAAAATTATGTTTTCTTCCATAATTTAAAACTAAAACAATAGCAATCTACCCAAGATCATTCTGTTTCTCATCACTTTCTAGGTAAGGCAATATCTCTGCCCAGTGGGACCCAGGTTGCCTAGTCAATATTAATTGCCTCACCTCAGAAATATTGCATATATAACAAAATCCTAATAATGTTATTTTCCAATCTGTTGTTTGTCCCATAGTAATTGTTGTAAGGCAGTTATTGAATTAAGGTCATACTTTTTCTCACAATTATTTATTTCATTAAATCGACCCATTTTATCCTGTGTGTGTGTGTATGTAGATAAAATTCTTTTTACCAGAAGTATATCATTTCTCATAAAACACTATTTTTTTTGTTTCTAAAAAAAAATAATAATAATATTTATTAAATTTCCAAAGATTAAAATACACAATATGAAAAGAAACATAATACACAAAAAACAATACACACAAAAAATATAAACAAACAAAAACAAACGTATCAAATTTTCAATACTAGTAACAACTTTTCTGCATCAGTATTTCTAACCTATTTAACCTCTTTACACAAAATATCTCTATCTTAAACTTACATCCTTGTTTAACTTCTATTTACAATTCAATCTCATAACAAAAGTGCAGAAATGGACAGATTATTTATGGAAATGAAGGAGAGGGAGGACTCTGAGTACTATTTAATATAGAATAAATGGTATTCCTGGCTGGAGAGTAAACTTAAGGGATACTTTTGTCATAAAACACTATAAATCATATTAATAATAATACACAGATTAAAAACCCATTTCAAACTTGAATGCTTTAAAACTTGTTAAAACAGAATCTTCTTTTTATTTATTCACTATAAAAATCAATTTTGATTTTTAAAAAATTCTAATAGGTAAGCATGTTAAATATGGGCTGCGTGAATGCTAGAAGAGGCCAAGACAAAGTTCTTCACTTAGAAAAAAAAGAAATGAAGCAAATAGTTGTCAAATAGAGGATGTCTGATTGAACAAAAGTACTTGTGAATGTACGAAGTTATAGTTGAGGAACTGAACTTCTTGAGCCCATGTAACATCTCTGCAAAAAAATTAATCAGAGTCTTAGGATGGTTAAATAGAGATAGCATCTCCGAATCATGGGAAGAAATAACCCACTTTCATGAGATGTTGAGACAGATTTTATTTATGTATTTAGAGTATGGCAATGGTTCATTAGCCAGGAGACTACAGTGTCAATAGAGAATAGTTGTTTGGCTACCTAAGACTTCTAGTCCATTTGGTGCATGCTCACACACTATCCAGAAGTGCATCACATCTTCACACTTCAAATGGCTAACAGGGTTCTGCAGCATCATCCAATGTTGGGTTCCCCCTCACATCTACTGATGTCGTCTTGTGGTTGAGCATCACACTCAGTCAGATCTGGGACCAATTGGGTTCATACTTCTACATGAAGCACTGTTATTTTTCCCACATGGAGGAAGTATCTATTTATGCATATAACATGATTTTAATCTGGGAGATTGGCAAAAGCTGAGGCAAGAGCTGGGAGCTCACCCTGATGCTAGGACTTGAACTAGCCAGAGCATAGACCTTCTCCAGTGTCTTTCACTGTGCCTCTTGATTGGGACAGATAATTTGCTGACACAAAAAAAGGGTAATGATACCTTCTCTGTAGTTGACATAAATAAAATCACAGCAACTGTTCACAAGTATTTCCATTGTCCTGTTCATTCATCTGTGATTACATTAAACACTTTCAAATATGTGCCATTAGTGACACAGTTAATTTATAACTCATGGTTGCTGCTTTATTAATATGTCAATTTCATAATTTTGTCTATATCCTAACAACACAATATATTGTTTTACCTGTATGCTGGTTTATGACTATAATAAAGATGTGGTTGATTTCCTTGTTTTATATTTGATTATATCTGTAAGATCCAACACTACATTCTTAGAGATTTTGTTGAACTCGGTGGCTTCTTATTTGCTGGAAAAGTTCTCATTGCAAATGGCCTTTTAATTACTACTATTATTTTATTTTCCAGTCAATAGACTTTCCCAAATTGTACATTTTTCTACCAAGGAAAAACTGAAGAGAAGGAGTTTTAGCTCAGTCGTTTAATGATTGTTTAGCTATCATTTGTTTACATTTATTTAACTTTTAAGTTAAAATTGAATCCTACCCTAATGCAGGGAGAATGTGTGAGCACAAATATGAGATATGCCAGATTAAACTAATTAAAATTTTCAATTATTTTGCAGACTGTGTCAACCTGATCCAGCTGAGTAATGTTTTATGTAAAGTGACCTTTAAAGGTATATTGGAAGAGTCCAGGATGTGGTTAAGTCATTCATTTAATACTCAGTAGAGAAGAAAAAGAGTGGATCACTTTGTGTGATAAAGGTCTTGTTAAATGTTCTAATGGGAGCAAACTGGGAAAAAAAAATCTTATATCTGTCCTTGAGAAAAGAAATTTCTCCTTTTCTTTCCATTTGATTTTCCTTTTCCTTTAGTCAATATAAAACAAACAACTTACCTAGCTCACTTTATGACAGGGGTGTCAAACTTTTTCCCCTTCACTAAACCGGAGGTGGGAGTGGCCAGCATTTGATGCATCTGGCCCACGGACCTTGAGTTTGATACACCTGCTTTATGACAAATCTTTTTTTCTCCCTTTGGCAGAAAACAATTCTAGATTGGGACTTTATAATAATAGTATTGCAACTCCGTGAGTTTTATTATTATTCAATACTATAAAAATAGTATTGCAACTCTGTGAGTGTTATTATTCTCTCCCAGTCCAGTAAACCCTAATGTTTTGATATGCTGAAGCTAAAGGCACCTTCCATTCTTCTATCAATGCTGTCCACATGTGCTCAGGTTGTCAAGATTTGGGAAAGCTGATCAAATTTTATTTTGGTCTTATTGAAATCAGTGTGAAAACTCTTAACCATGTCTGAATCAGTGGTGGCTTGCCCCTGGTTCGGACCGGTTCGCAAGAACCAGTAGTAAAACCGGTGGGAGGCCCTGCTCACTGCCCCAGATGTCGTCATTGGCATTTTGCATGCGCAGAAGCAAGGTGCACAAATGAGCGAAGCAAGAGCGTGCGCACGATCCCGTTGTGAACTGGTAGTAAAGGTAAGTAGAACCCACCCCTGGTCTGAATGTATATTTATTCCTTGCTTTCAATAAGACCCAAATTGAGTTAGCAATCTGAAGCTACCACAATTTATTTTTATTTCTTGAACAATCATCACTGTTTATTCCTATGTTGGTATGATAGCATATTACATTTTTAATTTGGATTAAATTCAATCTTAAACAGGCTGTGCTAGATAATAGAGCAGAAGATTTCTGCAGCCAGAGTAGTCTGGTGTATATGGTAACTGCTGGCTAATTATGGTAGCTTCAGTTCCAAAGGCACTAGTTTGAGAAAGACTGAACTAGCTAGTAGATGTGCAAATTGCAAATGCCATGTTCATTCAATCCCAGTTTCTTTTCTTTTAACCAGTCCAAATATTGGCAGAGCAGGATTTTTGCTTAACGATTTCTGGTGCATGTGTCTGAGCACATCGCACACATACAAACATGAACACAAATTCACTGTTGTTGTCATTCAACAAGAACAGGCTCCTCAGCTCAACATGCTGTGGTTTGAACAAGAGATGTTTCTGAGTGATAAATGGCAAGATGGGATATAACTTAACTATGGTTGTTCTTGCAGCCCTGGCAGATCAATTGTGGAAGCAGGTGTTTGAAAAGCATTTAATGGAATTGCTTTTTTAAAAAAAAACAACAGAATTTTCTTCCATTTCATACAGTACTATACAGTGCCACTTCGCTTTTTAAACTATTGTAGTTTTGGAAGTTTCTAGTACATCTAGTCTTCCTGATACTAACTCACTTTGCAATATTTTACTTTTTCTTTTCTTTTCTAGTAAAAATTCACTGATGGGGAAAGTAAATAGTTAAATTTATACGAGTTAATATTATAACTCCCAAATTACATTTCCATTGACAAAGTGATTGCAACCAACCTCATTTAAATGTCCAATGTGTCCAATAAACATAAAATATTTTTTTTTTAAAAAAAAAGAACCTCATTTTAATATCATAGGAAATTAATATCTCATTAAGTAAAGTCACCTTCCACTGTTTTCCCAGGAAAAGATATCCAAGCTCATTTTTTCAGAGGCTGCATAAATAATCTATTTCAATTCTGTCATCTTCCTGTTTAAAAAAAGGAAGGTTTTTGCTTTTGGGATCATAGTTATTTCCTATGTAACCTCCATTCAGAGTGGAACTTCAGAAAGGACAGCAAAGAAAGAATGTTTGAGTTGCACATGGCCTGGGATATATGTAGAAAATTTCTCTTTTAAATACTGGAAATCTTCTAAAAATTAGTATATATGATGATGATGATGATGATGATGATGACTGGATTATACCTTCTTGAAAGAAAATACAGATTTTTCAAAGGTTCATAAATATGTGAGGGGACTATATTAAGCCTGATATCCATCACTGAATGGATGGATGAATAAAAATTTCCAGAAAATTTTTAATTTGTATTGTAGATATTTTTCTCCTTCAGAGGGTTTAGAAAAGCACAATATAATCAATGAAGCTTGACTTGGCACTTTCCAATAAGGAAGTCTTGAGGAAGTCCCTTGTAACCCTGGAATTCTTGATTTTAAAAGAAACTAAAGCTGGATGTAGTTGAACTAAATTTCTAGGATTTCAGAAAAGCAGATTTCAGTGTATGTGGAACAATAATAAATTGGACTCCCTGTCTGGAGAAACTATCGGAAGAAGAAGTTCAACACGAGTGACAATACATAGAAAAAAAGGACAACTGCATACCATTTCAATGAGGAAAAGAAATGCAAGATACTAGGAGATGCCTGTGTGACCACTCAAACTACAAAGAGGAACAGGCTAACTGACAATATACATTTAGACAAAAATTGTAGTGACTGTGTTAGAATAAACTGAAATTGGCAAAGGTTACAAAGAACAAAAAGGGGGCTTCACATAATATATATACATAGTATAGATAAATTTGTTTACCATCCATCTCACTTTGGTGTGACTCTGGGTGGCTTACAACATTAAAAGCTATAAAATCATAAAACATAAATATACTTTTATTATACTTATGATAAAAGGGAGAGGAGAGAATTGATGTATCAGCTGCTCAGTGATATTAAAAATTCAAAGAATCTTTACATTCAGAGAAATCAGATAAGGCTCGGAAAATGGCAACTAAGATGAAAGAGAACCAGACTTTATGCTGACAATTGAAGGAAGTTGGAATTTTTACCCTTGATAAGAAATCCAAATATAAGCTTCCAGGGTAGGTAGGTATGCATGACTATACCACCAAAAGGATCTTGTCTTCTCACAGGTTCTTGGTTTTGTGATCTACCTATTTATTCTTGAGATTTTTTCCCCCTTAACATTAAGTTGAAATGTCTACCTCTAACTTAAATCTATTGTCTGATATCTTTAAGTCTCAGAGATAACAGAGCAGGTCTCAGCCTTCCTCTCTGTGGCATTCATTCAGACACCTGAAGAATGCATTGATTACTCAAATAGCCAAATTAACTTCTTGTTTCATTGCATTTTTATTTGTCTATCTGTATTATTTTGTGCTTTTTACCCTAAACTGTCAAGAGTCTTTAGATTCTGGTGATACAGTATATAATAAATAGGAGAAATAAATATTATTTATTTAAATTATATTCATTTAAAATTTAAACAAATTTATCCTGAACCTACTCACTTCTTGACTGCCTTACTCCTACTGGGCTGCTACAAAACATAGAGTAGCTTTCAGGGTTGATGTAATGATTGACCATGACAATTGTTTGCCTATTGTAAGAAGTGATATATTAAGAAGCAATTGAGTCAAGTATAATGAGGAAAATCAATCCTATGCCATAATGTGATGGCTCTGAATGCTGAAAGGAGCAAAGTAAAAATATGAATTGAGAAAGTTATGTCACACCAAAAGTTTTCCATCCATGTTTGCTTAGAAAGACAAAAGTCTTTGGACCAAGAAAGAGCCATATCCTTAGGCATCTTTCCTATAGGTGATGGCTCTTCATTGTAGAAACCAATGTCTTGAAGAAAAATCCACTTGCATTTTTTTCCTATGAGTTTTTATTCAATCTTCTTGAGTATTTTTTTAAAATTCTCCTAGGATAAAGAGAATTTCAGCTAATTTTTTAATAGATGATGTTGATGATCTTGGACTTCTGCATTGAAGGAATATGTTGTTGTTGTATTATTGCCATTTGACTGGTGTCCACATTTCTGGTTTTTCATCCTTCAAATAAATTGTCAACATGTAGCATTCTTTTTTAAAAAAATTAGAAAGTATGGGCAGCTATGGAGGCTTAATAATGATGGCAAGAAATACAGTAGTACCTCTTATACTCTTGTAATCTACAGTACTTTATCACCTCAGGCTATAATGGAAGTTCAAAAACTATCAAGATAAAAGAAAATGCAGCGAACAAATATATACCTCAATAATAAAATGCAAAACATGGAATCTAGGCAGTAAAGAAAAGAAATTAAAACAAAAAAAAAAACCATTCCTATTATCATTAGCATAACAAAGATAAATATAAAGATATTTAATAGACTGGACAAGCATTTGTCTGAAATGGTATAGGGGTTCCTGCAGGGGAGTGGACTAAAAGACTTCCGAGGTCCCTTCCAACTCTATTGTATTCTATATTCTAATATTTTCTAACAACAGAAAGCTCTAAAATATTAGTTTCCTAATAACAATTGCAATTGCATAAAACATGGCTAATATCTGACAGATGTTGTGAATTGTGTTGGACAATGGAAGGCAATACTTTCCCTCATTACTATAGACCAACCATTTGATAATAAAGGGATTATTAAATCTGCATGCCATGTTATGTAAAATAGGGCAAAGCAATAAAATATATTATTTTCCACTTGGAAGGATCCTACCAGAATATATACTGAGGTGGTATTGTATCTATCATCTATTAGCTAAGAAGGCAAGGCATTAAATTTTGTCAGGCTGAAAGATCTTCAGTGAGTTATACTGAAGATATTGAGCTCTACATTAGTTTGCTCATGTCTTACAAAGATTAAATAATGTCTGCAAGATCATGTTATCTGAGGTCTAGATCAATACGCCTTTTCCCAGGTTGAACAAAAGTTATCCAAGGAGGTCACAAAAATCAAAGATCTTTCTGTGAAGATCAATTTAGTCCAGAACCTGAATTGACATGGCCACATATGAGCTCTTTAGGAAGTAAGTACTGATTCCAATCTTTAAAAAGAGCTAGAAACATCTCCAAAGTATTTGGAGACAAAACCTCTAAAATTTTCATCAGACTACTTTGATAGGTCTTATATTTTTGCAAGAGCAAATCTAGGAGCCATGGAGTAGAAGGCTAATCATTTTGGTTTTAAGAACGGTAATGGCAGAAGGTCTATAATTACTATACCTGCTTCTCACAAAATGTAAAATTGTATCTGTAGCCTGGTAGATGACCACTTTCAACTGTTTCTTCCAAGCTACAGAGGATTGAAAGAGTTATGTTTTTCATAACTTAAACTCTGGAAGACATTGAAATCTAACTACCAAAATTGGGCAATAATTTTATTTCAGTTCTTTAATATGCTGATGATATCATCAGCATATTAAAGCTGGTGATATCATCAGCATATTCTCTGTGCATCCCAAGAGGGCTTGAAAAGTAGGGTTCAGATAGAACAAACCAAGGACATTTAAGCATCTAGGTATCCACTTTCAATCTTGCAAACACTATATAAAGTTAAGTAGTACAAAATCAAATAAAATATTATTTACCCAAGAGGTAAATGTATTTATTCCTCCCTGAAATGTTATCAAAATAAGTGTGATGGAATATGTCCGTGCAGCAGAAAGGAGCAGAATTTTGCCAACTGTTTCCCAGAAAGAGACACAGATTCAGATGTTGTGCAGGACTGAGATAGATGATGGAGGCAGAAAGAGATTCCAGGTAATTGCACTCTAGAACATGTCAGGATATATCTAATAGTTTCTTCTTCTTCTTCTTCTTTTTCTTCTTCTTCTTCTTCATCAATCTGATCGACCACCTGATCAGTGGGTGAAGCAAAATTTCACAAACTAACTACCTCCAACACCATGACCGTGTTGCTAAGATCATTCACTGGAAATTGTGCCAGAAGTTTGGATTTGAGTACAGCAAAAACCACTGGGAACATCAGGTTGAGAAAGTTTTAGAGAATGAGAAACTCAAGATCTTGTGGAACTTTAGGATTCAGACTGACAGGCACTTGGTCTACAACACACCTGACATAACAATAGTTGAAAAGAAAAAAGTATGGTTCATTGACATTGCAATACCTGGTGATGCACGGATTGAAGATAAGCAGCAAGAAAAAATCACAAAGTTGAGCGACCGTGGAAAAAGAAATCGTGTGTTGTCCCAATTGTAATTGGAGCCCTTGGAGCAATACCCAAAGGGCTACCCCGCTATTTAGAAATTCTAAATTTACCGGACTTGAACATTTTGACTCTACAAAAAACCACCTTACTCGGAACAGTTTACATCCTCTGACGATACCTTAACAGTTCCTAGGTCCTTGGTTAGGACTCGAGCTGCTGAGCTATTAACCAGCCTCAAAGGCTGTGAATCTCACTAAAGATTAAATAATAATAATAATAATAATAATAATAATAATAATAATAATAATAATAATAATGTTTTATTCCCTTTAACCATCTGCCATTTTATTAAGCAAATGCTTCCTTGTTACCTGTAATCTCCTTTTCCATGTCAGTAATAATTAAGATGGTGTTTAGTTTGGCAATTGTCTTAATTGCTCAAAAGTTAACAGAGCAGAACAAGCCTGTTATCCAATAAGGTGGAAACTAATATCAGGGTTTAGGAGATCATGAATCTGCTTGAATATCCTTTGAAGATATTAGTATCTAGGAATAAAACTATTGTACAGTTATCATTAAAAAGCAACAATTGGGAGTTAGGCTGATGTCATGACCCTGGAAGGTGAAAAAGTAGGAAGAGATAAGTTGAGAAAGAAATTTATCTTAACTGGGAACCAGTAACTTATAGCAGTGGGTTATATAGCAACTATATAACAACCAAGTATTTTCCATTTTCCAAACAATTTCCATCATGAAACATTAATTCAGATATTTAGATGGAGTCAATGCTGCATGCAAATTAATAACATTAAATAACAAATATTCTTGCTTATTATAGATATGTAAAAAGAGAATTAGTTTGTTGTTTCTTTCCTTTCTTATTAATTGCCCTATTAGAAGTGCCAATCGATGTCCATAATGTAAAATTAAAAACACAGAGGATTAAAAAGAAAATCAATTCATGTCATGTTGTGCATGGTTTAGTAGCTACTTTTTATTTAATAGTGTCAAAATGTAGATAAACAACCTTGGATATTAATTGCACTTCTGTAAACTGATATTAACTTGTATGATTTTCATTCTCTTAACTTTGATCTCTCTTTTCAAAATAAAGAAAATGATCAGGCAGGCTTTGGTTATTGTATATGCAGTGCCAATTGAATTAAATTACATGAAGCCTCTTTTTCTTTTTCCTTTCCTTTCCTTTCCTTTCCTTTCCTTTCCTTTCCTTTCCTTTCCTTTCCTTCCCTTCCCTTCCCTTCCCTTCCCTTCCCTTCCCTTCCCTTCCCTTCCCTTCCCTTTCCTTTTTGGTGTAACTAGAGTCCATGGGTAGAAATCTTGTAGTCTGTTAGATGTTGCTGAATTTCAATTTTTGTTAGTTTCATCTAGCATGAAATTGAAGTCCAGCAACATCAGGAAGGTTCTGATTTCCTCCTTTTGCACTTGTCTGTTCAATCACTTCTTACTCCTGAAGAGGTGACATGTGGAAAATTATCCTCCCACCCATTCTACAAGATGCTATTATAGAACTAGGGAAAGAAATACCATTCTTACCCAGATGATCTCTCACTGATTCAGAACTATTGACACATTTGCCGTAAACCGTGATAATCCTCTTCTTTTCCATATAAGAAATAAATTAATCTTTTTTGTCACCTCTAGGGATGCGGGCATTGTTGCAAAAACTGTAAGGTAAGGTTTACTGCCAATGTTAGAGGGTCAGGGTTCAATTCTGTCATCTATCTAAATCCATCCAGGATTGTCTAAATATCCCCATTTGCATTCATAGTCTCTAATAACAATAGATAACAACTGATAGCATACCACACACCTTTTTTCAAATACAAATCACTCTCTTTTCCTTATTTTAAATACATAGGTGTCTGTCCTTGGGATTTTAAAATGCCAATTCTCTTGATGAAAGATCTCTTTTGAACAAACCCACTTAGGTCATACAGAAGTTTATCAGGGCATTTCCCTTGGACCAAGTTTTCACTGACCTGCTCTTTGAACTGCTCACTATTAACCATTAATTGATTAATGATGAACAACAAAAGCAGCTTCTGGGCACACACAGTGTCGTTATGGATCAGGGATGAAATCCAGCAGATTCTGACAGGTTCTGGAGAACCGGTAGTGAAAATTTTGAGCAGTTCAGAGAACTAGCAAATACCACCTCTGGCTAGTCCCAGAATAGAGTGGGAATGGAGATTTTGCAATATTTTATTTATTTAATTGTTTATTTATTTATTTATTTATTTATTTATTTATTTATTTGTCAAGAACGTATTAGGTAATAAGTATAAACATGGATTGGATATGTAAAATAGATACAAATAGAGGGGATAATGGGGATAATGGGGATTTTGCAGTATCCTTCCCCTGGAGTGGAGTGGAAATGGAGATTTTGCAATATTCTTCCCCTGCCATGCCCACCAAGCCATGTCCACCAAGCAACACCATGCCCACCAAGCCACGCCCACAGAACCAGTAGTAAAAAAATTTGGATTTCACCACTGGTATGGATGCCACTTTTCTCAACCTATTGGTGTTAATTGAAGTGTTACAGCAGCCTGCACTTCCTTCATGGCATTAAGGAGACACACTTCATGCATCCCAGCTTACTACTTACTATCAGCGCTTGCATTAAATTTTCAGTAGCCCTCCATCTCTCTCCCCCTCTCTGGATATGTGTTGAATTTTGATTGGTAAGAGTAAAAAAAACCTCACAGAACATGAATGCAGAAGACTGCAACAAATAGAATGTTAGAAGATGGAATAATATAGAGATACAGAGAAGTAGAGGTAAATTCACATACATAAGTAATGTATATGCATACATACACATACACATTATTTTAATGGAGCCAAAAAGTTGCTAATTGTGGGAAACAGTTTATCTCATCTGACTTATAAGGCCCATTATATTTCTTATCAAAACATCCTCTCATTCATAATTCCTCACAGTGAGCCAGCATTAAACATTTCAATAATCCCGTCAGCTCCACTAAATAGACCAGATGAGGAATTCAACTCCACAAGAAGGCAAAAACTGTGTTCGTTGACATTGGCTATTTGTAATAACAGATAGCAACATTTGCAAGTCTGTGCTACATCTCCTATCTCTTCTTATGTTCCAGAGAAATCAGGCAATTCCTGTCTGAGACTCTTCCAAATCTTATGTGTCTTTTGTGGATTTAAATTATGTTTTATCTCTCATTGCCCTTGGATCAGGGTTGAAATCCAGCAGGTTCTGACAGGTTCTGGAGAACCGGTAGTGGAAATTTTGAGTAGTTCAGAGAATTGGTAGCGGAAATTTTGAGCAGTTTGGAGAACCAGCAAATACCACCTCTGGCTGGCCACAGAGTGGGGAGGGAATGGAGATTTTGCAATATCCTTCCCCCAGGAGTGGGAAGGGAATGGGGATTTTGCAGTATCCTTCCCCTGGAGTGAGGTGGGAATGGAGATTTTGCAGTACCCTTCCCCTGCCACGCCCACCAAGCCATCCCACACCCACCAAGCCACACCCACAGAACCAGTAGTAAAAAAAATTGGATTTCACTACTGCCTTGGATGCCATGCTTGAGGGTCTGTTTAGCGGTAGTGGTGGGCTTTGGCAATGGTTATGCTGAATGGGATGTATAGCAATATTCATAACTGACTATATTATTATATTTAGGTTGAATTAAGTTTCAGTAGTGGTTGCAATGTTGTTTTTGATTCATATGTATTTTTATATTTTTCTTGTTTTTAAGCATTGTGATATGTCACTCATCTGAGTCACATATCAGAAGTCAGCAGCTACACAAATTGTGTAAATAGGTATTTTTCTGAGAAAGCAAAATGTCTGTGCTGCTTCACCTCACTTGCCTTGGAGTCCTGGTCATGTTTTTGCTATGGAATTCATAGCTTGGGAGGAAACTGAGAGAAGTGAAGCCATCTTTGGTAGTGCTGGGTGAAGTACATCCAGGATTAACCAACTACGCAGGACTGTGAAAGATGGCCGTACTATAGACTACTAAAGATGTGGTGAGGTTCTTCAGTTTGGCTGGTTAAGTCATGCATTGGAGATGGGCAGTCATGTAGATTTAATAAATAAATAAGTAACTACAGAGATTCCAAAGTTTGCCAATCTAGAAATCCTTAACCCAGCACAGGAAAAGAAGACAAAGGAGATTGGTCTGGAACCCGCACTACATATCGGACATAAATACAATCGAGCGAGTCCAGAGATATTTTACGAGAAGAGTCCTCCATTCCTCTAACCGCAATAAAATACCTTATGCCACCAGACTTCAAATTTTGGGCTTAGACAACTTAGAACTATGCCGACTTCAGTCTGACCTAAGCATAGTACATAAAATTATCTGCCACAATGTACTTCCTGTCAATGACTACTTCAGCTTCAACCACAACAATACACAAGCAAATAATAGATACAAACTCAAGGTAAACCATTCCAAACTCGACTGCAGAAAATATGACTTCAGCAACAGAGCGGTCAATGCCTGGAATGCACTACCTGACTCTGTAGTTTCTTCCCCAAACCCTCAAAACTTTAACCTTAAACTGTCTACTATTGACCTCACCCTATTCCTAAGAGGTCTGTAAGGGGTGTGCATAAGTGCACCAGTGTGCCTACCATCCCTGTCCTAATATTCCTTTTTACTTACTCTTTTCATGTATTCAAATTATGTTTATACCTTTATCTGTTATCTTATATATGCTTGACAAATAAACTTATGATATGATATGATATGAAATGACTTGTAGCTGCAACTTGGGAGGAGGAGAGACTATGGGACTCCAAGTGCTGTAACTGGGTTGGAGTATCACAACACAAGTCACACCCTTTTTCTATGTAGGTTGCAATGCTGCAAGCATGTCTAAAAGGAGTAGAACATCTGTGTTATTTTCTTTAGGCACTTTGGCAAAGCAAATCTCATCTGCATCATTCTATAGGCCTAAAAGTTGAATTTCTAACTTCCCCCTCCTTAGCTTTGTAAAGAAGACATCAAAGCTAAAATAATAATGGCAGAAACCAAAGTGGAAAAAACACTAGCAGGCAAAGCAGATAATAACAAGACCTTGCAATTGCTAAGAGCAGGAAAATTGAAGAAAGAGACAGAGGGGCTAATTCTGGCTGCACAAGACATGCCTTAAGAATAAATGCATATAAAGCCAAACTTGAGAAGAGAGAAACAGATAGCAAATGCCGTCTCTGCAAAGAAACAATGGACCACCTAATTTGCAGCTGTGAGAAAATTGTACAAACTGACTACCCACAATAGCATGACAAAATAGCAGTAATGGTGCATTGGAAGATCTGCAAGAAATACCATTTGCCTACAAGCTAGATTTTCTATGGAAAGGGTTTTGGGAAAGCAGTATGCACCCACAGCATCAATTTATTCCAAGTGGGGTATTATTTGAGTAGTTAACAAAATTACATGAAACATGAAGAGCAGATATTTCTGCTGCACATCTTTTGAGCAGGATGATTTTCCCAGCTCTGACTACAGGAAGAGAGAGAGAGAAATAAAGAGAGAATAGACAAATATCACACGTAGTAGCATCCACCATTCTTAAGCTAGCAGAAAAGAATATGAACGTAACGTTCGTTCTCCTGATTGCCAAGCTTTGTTCTTACACAGAAAATGACATTGGTGACAAGTAGTGTCTTTATTGATTTAATGTGGGATGAATCAAGGACATGACTGGTGGTACCTAAAGTTTCATTTCCCAAGTGTCATCTACTGGTTGGAAAGCAGCCACCAATCCTTCTCCCTAACATGGAGTGGAATGGAATTGTACAATGTAGTGGGTGATTGCAACAGTGTGTTTAATTTCCTGTCAATGTTTGCAGCTTGTCATGTTATTTCTGAACATGGCTCTAATGTTCCACTAAACTAGGCACTAAACTAGTGTCAGCAAAGAGTATGATTTATAAGTCACAGCCATGAGGAATAGTATTGGATGAAACATAAAGGAATGAATAATAGTGAGAGGCACACCTGTGTCTAGTGCTGGAAGCAAGTCCAAGTCCTCCCTCATAACCAGAAGCATCTGGAAGTACACGAACAACCATGGAGTCAGAAAGGGGTTGGTGAAATAGAACTGTACTCCCTGCCATTCTAAGTCATAAAAAGAATTGGTCACATGAAGACTCTTATTGGCAGAAACAGCAGAAAACCATAATGCTCCCCATGGTGGTAGAATGAACAACTGGATGGATGAACATGGCTCTCCTCCTCACATTAAATCAACCTTCTATGCAGCATTAAATCCATGTTTATAAGGAGCCCACAAAAGGCCAGATAAACACTTTGGAAACATCCCCTTTGCAGGTGGAAGCTTCAGCAGAGGCCAGGTGTTTGGTTTCTCCTGCAACATATGCCAAAAGATCCTGAAGGGCAGATCCAAACATTTGGGGGGGAGGAGAGCTGTGTGTCCAGACTACAGTGGTAAATAGGAGCTGGGCAGTTCTAGCCCTTGATTTAATCAGCAACCACAGCATTGATGAAGCATAGCCAATCATGTCAATGGCACAGGGAGTGTCAGAAAAAGCGGGAAAACACGACTGTATAAATTAATGATGACATCAGTGGACCAGGGATGATGGAAAGGCAAGATCACAAGGACACATTTGTTCCACAATAGGGAGAGATAAGGATTATCTTATAGAAAGGGATATACAGTAGTTTTGAATGCCATCAGCACGTTTATATAGCAGTGTTCTGACATTCTCATTGAATTGGATATATGCAGAGGTTTTTTTTTTTAGATTCAGGTTTTAATTCAAAATTAGTATCTATTCATAATATTTCACTGCAGTCATATGCGAGTCAACTCAAAATTCACAAATAAATCCCTTCAAAATGACAGTAACATTTCCTAGAAATAAACATAAGCAAACACTGGGTAGTTCATTTTAAAGGATGCTTCTTCCGTCTGTAGTTTCTTTGGATTGTGCTGATCATGCTGCCATTCTGCTTTTTCAACAGAAGTGCATAATCATAGGCAGAAATTATATACCATAAAATTGGAGAACAGTTTTATTAACATATGGGTTAATGAATAAAGGTATTTCCTTATTGAATAAAAAATAGGGTTAATGTAAAAATCAGATTCCCAGTTTTATGATTCTCTTCATTTATATTGAATATTATGAGTGAAGATTCTAAATCTACCTAAATCTACACAAAGAAGAGGTATTTGTATACTCCAAAGCACCTAAGAGAAGGACAAGAAGTAACAGATGGAAACTTATCAAAGAGAAATCCAACCTAGAACTAAGGAGAAATTTCCTGACAGTGAGAACCATTAATCAGTGGGACAGCTTGCCTCCAAAGGTTGTGGGTGCTCTATCACTGGAGGTTTTTAAATAGAGATTGGACAGCCATTTTTAGAGAATGTTATAGGGCAGTGATGGCTAACCTTTTCTGGACTGAGTGCCCAAAGTGTGCACATGTGCACGCAAATGCGCATACATGCGCCTGAACCCCCAAAATGCAATGCAAGCACGGCCCCTGTGAATGTGCCCCACCCACACACATGCACATGTAGATTCCTGCATGCGTCCTGCCCCCACACACCCCACGCCCCATGCATGCGTATGAGGTCACACACATGTGGCCCATGTCCCACACATGTTTGCACAACCCCCGCATGCGCCCCACCCCCATGCATGTTCCCATGCCCCCTCATGTGCCCTGCCCCCCATGCATGCATGGCAGAGATCTGACCGCCAGCTGGCCAGCGGGAGGCACATGTGCATGTGTGAAAGAGTTGAACTGGGGCGATGGCTCACGTGCCCACAGAGAGGGCGCTGCGTGCCACCTGTGGCATGCGTACCATAGATTCGCCATCACGGTTATAGGGTCTTCTGTTTGGGTAGGGAATTATATTAGAAGACTTCCAAGGTCCCTTCCAACTCTCTATTTTCTATTCTGTAAACCTAACATCTCCTCTAGAAGGTATCTTCTTTTGAACTTTTAACTTCCAGTTAGGAATAAAATACACCACTTTGTAGAAGTGAAATTTCTTTATCCTCCTACTGAAGAATTTTCCACTCTGAATGGAAGAAGCCTTCTGACCTGTCAGACAGTCTTTCAAATCCAGGGGCTATCTAGCCCTGAACCTGGGACTTCCTACATGAATAGAAAAAATGTCACATCTTACTTGCCACACCATAAAGTGGTCCTTCTGTTTTGGAAACAATTTCTTAGGCACAGTGTAGTAATAACTGTGGGGACATTTAATTGTGAAGAAGTCAAAAGAAAGAAGTGTTCAGATAGAGCAAGAGAACCAGAGCTAAATTCCATCCAAATGTTTATTTTGCATTACTTTTTAGCCATAGAGCAGCAGTGGAGTGTAGAGAAGAGGTGCACACGTGTGTGCAGTACATATATAGGAATATAAAGATTTCTAGACCATTCCTTCATATCTTTCAGGATATGAAGGATAGCATAGAACCATGAACAGAAGCCAGAGCTGGAAGGAAGAGCTTTCATAGCCAATGGCATTCAGCTCAGGCCAGCAGGATAGATATAAAGTGGAATGGCAGCAGCATGCTATTAATGACTTCATTATCTGTCATGAATAAGAAGGCCATTGATGAAGTGCCACATGTAGCGATATGCCATAGTCACAGGGTGCTGAATCTCTTTTTTATCATGGCAATGAGGGAAGGGTCAGTAGGAAAACTGTAAATGGATCTTGGCATTTGCATAATATGTCTAAGGGCCAACTGAAGATACATGATTGCATCTGTTCAGAATTAATATCCCTTTATAGGCAAGATAATGAAAAACAAAAAGCAATCAGCCAGGAAAACAGATCAGGGTATCTTTAAAATCTATATAGAATTATGAAAGCAATTTTACTAGATGTAATACTTGGTCAACCTTGTTTGGGTTCAATAATTAAGCAAGGGGTGTCAAACTGGTGGCCTGCGGGCCAGATGCATCACATGTAGGCCATGCCCACCCCAGCTCCACGAATGGGAAAAATGTCGTGAAATGTCATGTGACAGCTACATGGCATGACGAGCTTGACACCCATTGTCTATGGAGTTCTTGATACTCTGAGCGTGGTGACCATTTGGTTGGCCTGCTGGTACATAATCTCACCAGATGTCAACCTCAACTTGAAGGAGGCTATAGCTTTACTATAAGATAGCAAGGAAACAGATCGGAAAGAACTATGATAAAAAATGTAGGGACTTCTGAGATATAATTATAGCTTTCAAAGTGCAGAAGAGCTAAAGAACAATACTTGGATGTCTAAATATTACTAGATTGATCTGGGATTATCCTGAGGAGGAGTTGCAAATGCTACCCTTCCAATCATTTTTTTTTAAAAAAATGTTTTTCAATAGTAATTTCATTAAAAAAATATAATTGCAAAGATAAAAATAAAAACACTAAAAGAAGAAAAAGTGTAGGAAATAAAAATAATAGACAGAAAAATAAAAAAGAAATAATAGCAAAGAAAAAGAAAAATATATAAATAAATAATTTCCCCTTTATTACAACAAGCATAAACAATTTTAGTAATTTATCACCTTCTCTTAAAATATAAGAAATTATCTCTACTTATATCCCATCTCTGATTGATAAACAAATCCTTAAAATCTTGTTATTTCAGTACTGATCAGCAAATGTCCATTAAGAGTTTAAAAAGATAACAACACAACTATTTTAATCTTGATAATATGAACCAACTTTATATTCCTTCCTTTTATTTTTATCAGTCTTGAACTTTTGTCCCTTCAAATAATGTCCTAGAACATGAAATTATTTTCATTTTTTTCTTTGTCTCTTTTCACAAAATTATTCAAAGCTGTAACAAGCCTCTTTTGTAAATCCAATATAAGAAAATTATTCAGGTCAGTCTCTTGGTTTATTGTTTGTATATCCCTTTTAATTATTAAGACCACAGCCAGTTCCTTTTATTTGTTCAATGTAGCATCTCCTTTCATTTCATTTTTGTAGGCTGCCATTAAAAACAAACAAACACCACTTTCTGATTAGTCTCAATCTTGTCAAGTAAAACTTGTTCCTCTTTTTTATTTATTTATTTTATTCAATTTATATCCCGCCCTTCTCCAAGTGGACTCAGGGCAGTGCACAGCCAGACTAAAACATGTATCGATACAAAATTTAAAATTATTAAAAGAATTAAATAACTGTGGCCCAAAATTTTAAAACATTGAAACTAAAACCCCTTTGACAATTTAAAAGCTAAAAACTAAAAAGGGGAGGGGGTTTCATGCCAGCCCTGCTTGATGGAAAAGAAAAGATTTTAGGGCACGGCGAAAAACCTGGAGATCCGATATCCTTCGTATCTCCGGGGGCAAATGTTTTCAGAGGGCAGGAGCTGCCACAGAGAAGGCCTTCCCCCTGGGGGTTGCCAGCCAACATTGCCTGGCTGACGGCACCCTGAGGAGTCCCTCTCTGTGGGAGTGCACTGGTCGGTGGGAGGCTATCGGCGGCAGAAGGCGGTCCCGCAAATACCCAGGTCCCATGCCATGGAGCGCTTTAAAGGTGGTGACCAACACCTTGAAGCGCACCCGGAAGACCACTGGAAGCCAATGCAGCTCACGCAGGAGAGGTGTCACATGGGAGCAGCCTCTCGCTCTCATAATCCCCCGTGCGGCCGCATTCTGCACCAGTTGGAGCCTCCGGGTGCTTCTCAAGGGGAGCCCCATGTAGAGAGCATTGCAGTAGTCCAGGCGGGAAGTAACGACCGCCTGAGTGACTGTGCATAGGGAATCCCAATCCAGAAAGGGACGCAACTGGCGAATCAGGCGGACCTGATAAAAAGCCCCCCTGGCCACGGCCGTCATATGTTCTTCTAAAGACAGCCGTGCATCCAGGAGGACACCCAAGTTGTGAGCCCCATCTGTGGGGGCCAATAACTCGCCCCCAATAGCCAGCGATGGCACCAGCTGGCTATATCGGGACGCCGGAAGCCACAGCCACTCAGTCTTGGAAGGGTTGAGTCGAAGCCTGTTACTCCCCATCCAGGTCCGCATGGCCTCCAGGCACTGGGACATCACTTCAAGGGCATCGTTGGGATGGCCTGGGGTGGAAATGTACAGCTGAGTATCATCAGCGTACTGATGGAACTCCACCCCAAAGCCACGGATGATCTCGCCCAGTGGCTTCACATAAATGTTGAACAGAAGGGGTGAGAGGACTGACTCCTGTGGCACCCCGCAAGCAAGGCGCCTCGGGGTCGACCTCTGCCCCCCTGAAAACACCTACTGCGACCGGTCGGAGAGATAGGAGGAGAACCACCGCAAAATGGTGCCCCCCACTCCCAACCCCTCCAACCGGTGCAGCAGGATACCATGGTCAATGGTATCAAAAGCCGCTGAGAGATCTAACAGGACCAGGATAGAGGAGCACCCCCTATCCCGAGCCCTCCAGAGATCATCCACCAACGTGACCAATGCCATTTCCATGCTGTGCCCAGGCCTGAAGCCGGACTGGAACGGATCCAGATAGACAGCTTCATCCAGGTACCCAGAAAGCTGTCGCGCCACCACACTCTCAACAACCTTCGCCAAGAAGGGAAGATTGGAGACCGGACGATAGTTAGCCAAAACAGCCGGATCCAGAGCAGGCTTCTTGAGGAGGGGCCTCATCACCGCCTCTTTCAAGGCGGATGGCAAGACACCCTCACTCAAGGAAGTGTTGATAATCCCCTGGAGCCAGCCTCGTGTAACCTCCCGGGAGGCCAGCACCATCCAGGAGGGACATGGGTCCAATAAACATGTGGTCACGTTCAGCCGCCCCAGTATCCTGTCCATGTCCTCGGGAGCAACAGGGTCAAACTCCTCCCAAATGGCAGTCCCAAGACTGGCACCCATCATCCCGTCTGTACCTACCCAGTCAGAGACCAGGCCTTCCCGAATCTGAGTGATTTTATCATGCAGATACTGAACAGTTTTTAAAAAACTGTAGGAAGTTAGCACCCACCCCTTTCCTGGAAGAGTGAAATATTTTAGGAAATATGAAAAAGGCAGAATATTATATTTCCCTGGATGAGAAATGGATAAGCATGTTTTGAAGCAGCTCCCATCTTCCTGCCCCCACCCTTTGTCAATGGGCCATTAAGGCTTGGGCCAGTCTATTCTACATAACAAAGATCTATCTCCTTCAGGCAGAGCCATAGTAGGAATTGCCTACTGTCCACGTCCTACGAGGACGTGGACAGGATGCTGGGGAGGTTGAACGTAACCACATGTTTATTGGACCCGTGTCCCTCCTGGTAGGTGCTGGCTACCTGGGAGGTTACACGAGGCTGGCTCCAGAGGATTATAAATGCTTCTTTGAGTGATGGTTTCTTGCCTCCCGCCTTGAAAGAGGCGGTGGTGAGGCCCCTCCTCAAGAAGCCCTCTCTGGACCCAGCTGTTTTGGCAAACTACCGTCCAGTTTCCAACCTTCGCTTTCTGGTGAAGGTTGTTGAGAGTGTGGTGGCGCAACAGCTCCCGCAGTACCTGGATGAAACCGTCTATCTGGATCCGTTCCAGTCCGGCTTCAGGCCTGGGTACAGCATGGAAATGGCATTGGTCACGTTGGTCGATGATCTCTGGAGGGCTCGGGATAGGGGTTGCTCCTCTGTTCTGGTCCTATTAGACCTCTCAGCAGCTTTTGATACCATCAACCATAGTATCATGCTGCGCCAGCTGGAGGGGTTGGGAGTGGGAGGCACTGTTTTATGTTGGTTCTCCTCCTATCTCTCCGACTGGTCGCAGTCTGTGTTGGCTGGGGGACAGAGGTCGACCTCAAGGCACCTGGTTTGTGGGGTGCCACAAGGGTCGGTCCTCTCGCCTCTCCTGTTCAACATTTATGTGAAGCCGCTGGGCGAGATCATCCATGATTTTGGGGTGCAGTGCCATCTGTACGCTGATGACACTCAGCTGTACATCTCCACCCCAGACCACCCCAACGATGCCCTTGAAGTGATGTCCTGGTGCCTGGAGGCCGTGTGGGTCTGGATGGGGAGGAACAGGCTCCGACTCAACCCCTCCAAGACTGAGTGGCTGTGGTTGCTGGCATCCCTATATAGCCAGCTGGTGCCATCGCTGACTATTGGGGACAAGACATTGGCCCCCACGGAGAGGGCGCGTAACTTGGGTGTCCTCCTGGATGCACGGCTGTCTTTAGAAGAGCATATGATGGCCGTGGCCAGGGGGCTTTCTATCAGGTTCGCCTGATACACTAGTTGCGCCCTTTTCTGGATCGGGACTCCTTATGCATGATCACTCATGCCCTCGTTACTTCCCGCCTGGACTACTGCAATGCTCTCTACATGGGGCTCCCCTTGAGGAGCACTCGGAGGCTCCAACTGGTGCAGAATGCAGCCACACGGGTACTTATGGGGGCCACATGGCGCTCCCACGTGACACCTCTCCTGCGCGAGCTGCATTGGCTTCCAGTGGTCTTCTGGGTGCGCTTCAAGGTATTGGTTCTCATCTTCAAAGCACTCCATGGCTTAGGGCCCGGTTATTTATGAGACCACCTTCTGCCACCGATAACCTCCCACCGGCCAATATGCTCCCACAGAGAGGGCCTCCTCAGGGTGCCGTCAGTCAGGCAATGTCGGCTGGTGACCCCCCGGGGAAGAGCCTTCTCTGTGGGGGCACCCGCCTCTGGAATGAGCTACTCCCAGGGATACGACTGATCCCGGACCTCCGGACCTTCCACTGGGCTCTGAAGACTTTTTTATTTCAGCAAGCCGGGCTGGGTTAAAAATTTTTAATTGGTGAATTTTATGGGTAAGGGGTTTTAAATTGGGGGAAGCCAAAGATAAATTTAATTTTGTTTTATAGTATTTTAATGTTTATATTGTATGTTTTTTTAATTTTGGCTGTTCACCACCCCGAGTCCTTCGGGAGAAGGGTGGTATAAAAATTAAATAAATAAATAAATAAATAAATAAATAAATAAATAAATAAATAAATAAATAAAAGATAGGATTAGCCCTCTACACAATAGCAGCAGAAACTCACCACATGTGACCTAGGAAGCATGTGACCTGGAAGCACATATGACCATCAGCCAGCAAGGCTAGTTAAGACCCCCACCCCCTAGGAGTCTGACAACCAATCAGGATACTCTGATTGCAAGAAATGCAAAGCCAGAAAGAGCATAAAAACCCGTGGACTCGCTGTATTCCTCCCTTTTCTGTTCAGGAACTCAAGCCATGTGATCCTGTCCACCATTAAACCATCTTTCCAAGCAGTCTCCATGTTTCCAGTGTCTTTTTCCCCACTTGGAGCAGAACCCAGAAGGATATTTCTTCCAACAAACCTAGTCTATGTATAGAGGCAGACACTCTTAAATCTATCTGTTGGGGCCATTGTTCAAAAACATCCTTCAATGTGTCCCATGTTAAAATATTACTAATTCGTTCTGTATTAGTGGCTCAAATATAAGTGTTCTCTTTTAATTCTAATCTTTAACTGCATCTGGTTTCCTCTCGTGATCAACCTTTAAAGTCTTATCCTATCATTTGTTAAAAGAAAATTCAAAACAAAATTATATGCTTTCCCATGGAAAGCATATAATTAATCCCAAAGTCTAATTTCCAATCCATCTGGACCTTTAGTCCATATGTAACTTTCCAAAAAAAGTTCTAATTACCCTTTTGCTGTTTATTCTAAAATATGGTGCCATAAAATCTGTAGCTCTAAAGGTTTATAATAACTGAAAAGCAGTTACCAATAAATTTCAAAAGTGATTAGAAAAGGTGGTACGCAAACCAGCATCATTGTGAAAGCACTGATCATTCGTTCAGTTAAATGGCTATGATGGAATTTCCCAGAGTAACCCCCTTGAGAAACTATTGTCTTGTAGGGAGAAACTGTAAGGAGCACTTGTGGGTGATCTCAAATCCTCTTCTTATCTGGAGATGAATTACAAAGCTCATTCATTGTTTTCAGTTTGCTATTTACTCCATGGAAGTCAGTACCCTTCCAGCCCTGAAGGAATTGAAGTTACTTTGGCAACTCTGAGAAAAAACCCATTTCTGATGATGACATAAGTACCATGCTTTTGATGCACAGAAACATCTGTGTCACTTTGCCAAATGGTAGGATAGTCCAAAAGAGACAGCTTCATTCAACTTTTTGGGACAACTGGAAAAGTAAATCCCAAAAGAGCTGAATATCAGTGATGGTTTTATCGAATGCTATGTTTCAAGGCATGATTGGCCAAAGCAACATTCTGTATCAGATGGAAATTAACAGTTTTAGTGATTTGCAGAATGGTCCCATTCATTTTCATTTTCATTTTGTTTTTATAGCATGAAATTTAAATAAATTCACATTCATCTTATAATTCCATGTTGCCTTGAAAAATTAAAAGATACCTTAAACTTTATCAAATGCACCAATTAACATAACATATAGACAGATTCAAAAAAGGGCATGATGTCTCTGTGGTTAAAGATGCTGAGCTTGTCAGCTGAAAAGTTTACAGACCAGCTTCAAGATCCAAGGGCAACACAACCCTTGCCTCAGCTCCTGCCTTCCTAGCAGTTGAAAAGCATGCAAAATGTGAGTGGATTAATAGGTACCACTTTGGTGGGAAGGTAACAGTGTTCCATGCACCTTTGGTGTATAGCCATGCTGGCCACATGGCCATAGAAAATATCTTTGGAGAATGCTGGCTCCTTTGGTAAAGAAATGGAGATGAGCACCGCCCCCTAGAGTTGGGGACATGACTGCATGAAGAATCCTTTACCTTTTATAGACAGATTCAATAATATAAGTGAAGGGGAACTTTATGTATGAGACTCAACTCACGAATGTTTGCAAAAACTGGATATTTAAGTTAGTAATAAGAAAAATGTATAATTAATTTACAAAGAGGGGCATAATTCAAAGACATACAATCCGCCACCATGGGCCAATGACAAGTGTAATCATTTGGATTTCAATAAAATATATTTATTATCTCTAATTAGTTCATTTATTCATTGCCAGATACATAAAAAGTTCCTTAATTTTAAAGTAAAATTGTATTCATTGAAATTCAAAGGAAACTGAGCAGGAAACATTATCTGACTTATTTGTCTCATAATTAATACACTTACTCATTGTGAAGCACAGTTACAGGTCCGCTATTTTTTAAAAAAATAAAATGTAACACATTGACTTTTAATACATTAGCCTATTACGGGAAATATACATATTTGCAGGTCTCAGTGTATAAAAGACAGCTACATGTCTGCATTTCTCCCCATTTAAATAATTTTTTGCTCAATCCATTCATGAATAGAAAATAGTAAGATTTCAGAATCCTCAATCTGAAAATCATTACAAAATCATTATTGCCCAAGGAGAAATCTTTGGTGTTAGGCTTCAGGATACAAAGCTAATATTTAATAGGGATAGCGGTTTCTTTTCTACCTCTACTTTCAATGTTTCATTTGTGTTTGGATTCAAGTGTGTATGTGTGTTTGTGTCTGTGTACCTATATACACACATACTTTTACTTGACTCCTTCTCTTTGACTTTTGCACATTCATTAAAGGTCTAAAGAAGCATGACCTATACCTTCACTGATTCTGCAAACAATTTTGGATCCTGTAGAGTCTGCACTCCCAATTTTTTGAAGAAATATCTGGAAAATATATCCAGATCTCCTTTTATTCCTTTCCAAATAACACAGAAGTCGGAGAGGAATTTGTGAATATAGACAAGTGTTCCTGATATTGAGCGTCTGTCAGAACATTGCCCAGCCAATGTGTTTCCTATCTGTCAGATTCTCAAGTCATGTTAAAACACTTACATTAGCAGTACTGACATCTCTCAGATGGGTCTTTGCTCATCTTTTTTGCCAGAAACATTTGCCTAAAGAAACCTCTGGTTTGTATGGAGAAGCTCCTAGGTTGCCTTTCTCTGCTGGATGAGAATTTCCAAAACCTTTGAAGAGCTGTGGTCTCTCAAATAGATAATTTTGGGGTAGATGAGCTACTGTTTTAATTAATGAAAAACCACTTTCATACATCAATGGTTCCTCTCAAGTCAAAAATAGAAATTTCAAATCCTGTTTATTATTTTATGACTTAAAAAGGACCTCAAGAAAGAGGCTGGATCCAGTTCCTCATTTTCTGGGATATTTTGTATGTACAAACTTTCCACCCTCAGACAATAGAACAATTTTGGAATAAAAAGATGGATTTAAAGCAGAAAATATATTGTCCCAATTTTGGATTATAGAAATACAAGATAAAAATGTTCCTTTCATTGTTGTAAATATTATAAGACTGTGATCAGGAATTATATGTATTTCTGTCTGTTTCATTTGCAAATACCATTTTAAAAAAAGGAAAGCAAAAAACAAGCAAAAGAAAACTGACACACATTTGCTTGTGTATCCTTATTATGTATTCATATACATCCATAAGCATTTAACCCATATCTAATCATTTTCAAAAGCATTTTCCCTAAGGTGCACACTTTTTATTTGAAATTTCTGTAATAGAATGGATTTTGTAACTGTGTGTTTTGATCTGAGAATTGCATCAGAAAATTTAGGGAGGAGTAAAATAATAAATATGATAGATATTGAAATGCTGCTTCATTTATGTCTTTGAGAATTGCAAACTCACTTAGGTAATATTAAAGTATAATGCAGTTGAATTTATCTCCTCTTCCTGATTATGACCCACTGAGTTTCTCTACAGCATTGCTATGGAACACCATTCTGCTGGATTTCTCCATAGTTATCAATAAAATCAGACAGCACAGATAGCTCTCTAGAGTGTAACCATCCCATGTTGAATCAGATGATGATTTACTTCCCCCATCTCTCAGTCTATAGACTTCTTCAATGTTGGCCTAAAAAGACATCTAAGGGCAAGTTTCAACCCACGTGCAGAGAATTCATTAGTACTGTATGCTGTATAATATAGTTTCAGCTATTAAGTGTATTTCAGCATCTCTACCTAGTATTTCTCCACAGTTTGGTGCGGCTCTTTTAATAATGTACTTTTCTCCTAGTACTTCAGACATATGTTTGGTGTATAAGCTTCATTCCCTCCTGCCTGTCACCAGTATGTTTTATTTAATGCAGTTGAGCTGAAAAATTTAATATACCTCCTAATATAAAGCAGACTTTGCTAATCTTAAAAGACCACAAGGAGGATGTTGTGTAAATTTATAAGCTACAGAATCAGTTTAATGCGAAACAGTTGAGCAATTTCCTGTACAATGGCACAATTTCCGTCACATGCAGACTTTTCTGAGCATACATTAGAGTGAATAGGAGCTGAGGAGAGCCAAATTCTGCCAGAATATTTTTTTTTAAAAAATCCAAATCTTTTTTCTTACTTTCTATCTTTTTATTTTGTTTTGTTTACTTTTGCTATATTGAATATATTGAAATATAAAATTTTCATCTCACCCTTATGGGTGGTCTGTGTCTTCCTCCATCTTGGGTCTTCTTTCAGAAGCCTGGGAATTTGAGGGATCCTGTAAAGGATTTTAGCTGTTCCTAGCAGTGCACTCTTCTGGACAGAGAGCTCTGATGTTGTTTTGGGATCTGTTGGATCTACTCTCCCAGATTAGGAGTCAGGACCCTGAGTGCTCTTACCACCACGGGGACCCCTCTAGCCTTTACTTTCCACATCCTCTCCTGTTCCTCCTTCAGACCCTGGTACTACTACAATAAATCTGTTAATTGGAACTTCTCATATTCTTGAATGCCTATTAACTGTTTCAGTTAATCGGGAGAAGCCCCACAGAATCCAAGGTCTGCTACTTTGCTAGCAGACCAGAGTCTTCTTTGCCATCTTGGGGCCTGCTATTGCTCTCCCAAATGTATTCCACAAAGTAAGGGGCATGCATAAGAGTGCCAGCGTGCCTACCATCCCTGTCCTAATGTTTCCTCTATTTGTATCTATTTTATGTATTCAATTCATGCTTATACTTATATATATTACCTAATACGTTCTTGACAAATAAATAAAAAAGTTGGGAATATTTTCATAGTGTGTTTGGGACATCCCTGTGAAGTAGGATTGTGGTGGGGAGGGAGGAAGGGAAATTATGATTGTAGATTTGCTTGTATAATACTGAAGTAAAGTTGTTTCAAGTCAAGCTTGATTCCTGTTGAATGTACCTAAGTAGTTTTATGAAAGTGATTTGCCATTGTTTTCTGAGATATTGTTTCAACTTCCAAATCTAACCTCCAGTCAGTGGTGAAATGTAAAATTTGCTACTACTGGTTCTGTGGGCGTGGCTTGGTGAGGTGTGGGGTAATGTGACTGGGTGGGCATGGCCAACTTTTTTTTTTTTTACTTTAAAATCATTTTTTCTACAACCTCTTCAGCCAAAGAGGTTGTAAAAAAATGCTTTTAAAAGCCTCTAACGATCCCAGCTGAGCTGCGGGATCATCAGAGACTTTTTTTAAAAAAACTTTTAAAAGCATTTTTTCGACCGAAGAGGTTGTAGAAAAAATGCTTTTAAAAATTAAAAAAAGCCTCTGATGATTGCGGGCTCAGCTGGGCATGGGGGGGGGCAGGGATTTTTGCTACCGGTTCTCCGAACCACTCACCTCCATCGCTACCAGATCAGGCGATCCGCTCCGAACCGAGAGCATTTCATCCCTGCCTCCAGTCCTGGACTTCCAAGGGGTTTCTCATCCAAGTTCTAATCAGAACTGATCCCACTTAATTCTTAAGACCAACCAAAGCCAACTAGGTGCTCCTATTTTCCAAAGCATTTTGGGATGTTGTCTTTAACAAAAACTTGTTAATGCATGGTTCCTATAGGGTCTTTCACACAGACACTTTGGTTTTTTTTGGGGGGGGATACAAATCTATACAGGTCTTCTGATTAGCATTTTGAAAATCAGTGATGTCATTGTTAAGGCACCATACATGAAGAAATTGAAATCCAAATCCTAACATAAGTATAATTTGAATTTTAAAAGATTCCTCCCTCCCACAAAAAAAAAAAAAAAAAAAGGAAATAAACAGTTTCAGGCATGATACAGTTTTTCCCCTTCTGCACCACAATGGCCTTTTATCTCCTAATGATAAGTAGACCTTCTCACCATCAAAATGCTTTCATTCTTGTGATAATTGGACGGATAATACATATTATTACAAACTAAAATAAAAATAATGTTGTTAAAAGATTCATATCAATCAATCATAAAAATGAACTCACTCCCACTCTCCATGATCCCATGAAGAGACTATTCATAAGGCAATTAATACACTATTCATTAATCTTCCAGCCTGAAAAATAATTTTCAGAATTCACAATGAGATATTTTTAAATTAATAGTTGTTAATCTGGATGCATTTTCAAATATAGGAAGGATGTATTTCCTTGAAAAGGAGGGGCAAGAACATAGATTCCTAGGTAATATACTGTATAATCTGAGATGTTTGTATGAATTTTTTTATTATGTTGTTATGGTCTGGAATTGGTATACAAGTGTGAAAGGTAGAGTTTGATTATCATAGCACATGTTTGATCATTTTTCATCATGGTGATTAATAACAGTTTATTAATGAGGTATGGTACTTAGTATGAAAATTCCATTAATGTTGCATCTTCGATGTAGTTAATGTTTCTTGAAGTATCTGGGCAAATCAGTCTCCCAAATCAGGACCATTGTATTGTTGGCTCTCAGCATCTCTAAATCTGAGACAATCTTTGGAAAATCCATACATATATCTATGACACCTAGAGCTCAGTGAATGAAGATAGCTTTCTCTATTTGATCAGTATGGCTACTGTTCTGGAACTGATATGCTATGATGGATTTATCTCATCTGATTAGCGGATTTGGTGATAGTAAATTCTATACATAATTTGGGACCAATATGGAACGATTTTTTCTTTCCATCTTGTTTTTGATAGAAGTTATTTTAGTTATTTTATTTTAGAAGTTATTTGGTGGAAGTTGTTCAGTGATTTTAGTGATTTTTAAAGAGAATTTATTCTATTTTATACAGAAGTTGTTTTATTTTAGCTATTTTAGTCATTGTTAATTTAACATTAACATTTAATATCATTCTTAAAACATATACACACAGACTCAAACCCTACACCTACAGCTATTTCGAGATCTTCTTGAAAGTTATTGCTTTATATTTATGTACTTTTATCTGGAGAAATTAACAAGGTTGACACAAAAGCAGTGCAAAATAAGAGTTGACATGAAGCTGTAGACTAAGGGGGAACCCAAAATCTCTCTACTTCTCTTAAGGAAATGAAAGAAATAGGCCTTAAATTGATGACCCTGAAGAGTCCATGTAATGATAAAATCTTAATTTTAGGATTCTAAAGTAACAGTAACAGAGTTGGAAGGGACCTTGGAGGTCATCTAGTCCAACCCCTTCTCACACAGGAGACCTGTACTAGGGATTTGAACCGCTGACCTTTCTGATCAATAAGCTCAGTGTCTTAGCCACTGAGCCACCAAGTCAGGCTAGTAATAGTAATTTGTATTTAAAGTAATTTGATTGAAAAGTAATTTGTTTTGATTTAAAGTAATTTGATTTAAAGTAATTTGATTTAAAAACAATAATCATGATAACTGATAACTTTTTCAAACTTAAAAAAGGTATTCAACAGATAGACTTCTTGGGG
Source organism: Pantherophis guttatus (assembly GCF_059756535.1). Classification (NCBI taxonomy): domain Eukaryota; kingdom Metazoa; phylum Chordata; class Lepidosauria; order Squamata; family Colubridae; genus Pantherophis; species Pantherophis guttatus. The sequence goes on from NC_142063.1 coordinate 164,846,310, forward strand.
TGATATTTTGCAGATTTAAAAATATGCATATCAACCATGTTTCTGGATCCACTCCTTTACTATGGAATAAGACCCCAAAATCTTGTCTGGGCTTGAACGTTTCCTCATTGTGGAATCAACATAGTGATTATATAGTTAACATAAGGGAGAAGTTTATATAATTCTTCTTTACTACTCTGCATTTAAGACCAGCATTTTTTGTAGCTCAGAACAACGAACTCCATGTTTTATAATTTCCAAATATAACTCTGTAAAATGGAATACATTTATATACACAGAAACATATACATGATTTTCCTCTAGCCAGGTTTTCCTACGTAACCAAGTTTTTTCTGTAGCCCTAGCTCAGTAGAATCACATCCACTCGATTCTGGGCTTTTTTTCTTTCTGGCAGCCAGCAAGTTCTGGTGCCAGGTGAGAGAACTTGCTGGCTGCCAGAAAGAAAAAAAGCCCAGAATCGAGTGGATGTGATTCTACTGAGCTAGGGCTGCAGAAAAACCTTGGTTATGTAGGAAAACCTGGCTAGAGGAAAAACACACATAAATCCTACGAAGAAGTAAGAAAATAGAAACATATACATGCATACACATAGAGAGAAAGAAAAAGAATGCTGGGAACTTTAGTTGGTTAGATTTTATTACATTTAATTATTTTAGGGTCATTTTTTTTAAAAAAATAACTTTTTATACATTGCCATTCTTTTTTCACCTAAAGGGAAGACACACAATTTATCTTCTCGAAGCCTATTTTATTTATTTTATAATATTTTATAATTTTACTTTGGAGTTTTATATCTTGTTCTTCAGCTTTAGTTTATGAGATTGTTTAGATTTTGAGAGACTACGGTACAATGCAACTTACTATAAAGTAGATAAATGAACAATTAATAAAAATATAACGAAACAAAAATGCCACAAATTGTGGGCATAGTAAAAACTGATTCTGAAACAGAACTGGCAGTTCCACATCCAGAAGAGCAAATTGAGAGCTGATAGCAAATTGTGCTGCTTATCAGTTACCCACATAATAGTTTTTATTCAACAAGATGTGTTCAGAGCATCTGAGACTGAATGTATGTAAACATAGTTATGCTACTTTTTCCAAAAAAAGGGGGAAACCCCATCAGTTGATGGAGAGATTAAATCCCAGGCACAATTTTCACTTTTGTATTGCTGATTGATAAGATTTTTCTTGTCTTTTTAAATGCATTTAGAGATCTGAAGATTTTGTATGAAGTATTCCAAATACACTAATCTCTTAACTCCAGATTCAATGAATTAATTGAGTATTAATGATCAATAAAAAAGAAAATGATGAAGAATTCCTATGGAGTTCCTATGATGGCTAGGCAGGAGAAGTTGTCATGATTCCTGGATCTATAGCAGTTATTTAAACTGTTGGTTTGCTAACTGTGAGCAACATACTGAAACAGTCTTACTGCTGGTTGTTAATTTTGGATTAATTGCAGAAAGGACATGACCTGAAAATACTCATAGGATTGCCAATGATCTACAATTACTTGAGTACAAGTAATTGCAAAATGGACCAAAACCATCATCCCACAGTTTACCATTAGAACCTGCTTTATGCAAGCATTGGTAACACGTATTGAAAGGATAGTTCTTAATAAATATTCAAGCTCTATGTTCATCTAACTAATCATCCTTCTCCAACCTTCAGATGTGCCCAGGCTACAGCAGTTTCCAAATCCAATTTTTCTTATCTACCCCCTCCAGATGGCCCAGGTTGCTGAAAAAGTGTTTTTCCCATGAGACCGATCTATCAGGGCAACCTGGTCTACCCAAATATGGGATGGATCATACTGCTTCCGCTTTCACCTTTCAGCCCCAATCCAGGAGCCTTCACAGGCACTCACTTCCGTGAAAAACTATTTTGTGTTAAATTTAAATTTACCAACAAAGATTGCTGAGTTTCCCCAGGGTGCTGAGTTTCTGGGAACTGCAGTTCTCCCTGGAACTCTGAAGTGGGCAAGATTGAGAAGGGTGATCTACTCTATCAATCTGAGGCAGAGCTATTATTCAGAATCTATAACATGATTTTTATTTTTTCCTGACTGGAGATGCCAGGGATTGTTTCTTAGAACCATATGCACATGAAGTTATAATTCTTCTCATCATTTTCAACTCTTTATTACTCATGTACTAATTAGACAAACTTCCTATATATGAATTTTATTTTTGACATGACCTGCTCATGGAGAAGTAACACTGTCAGAAATAAGTTTTTTTAAAAAAGAAAAGGAAGTATGAGTAATAGCATTTGCATTATTTATTTCCATGTGATAAAAATGACATGCAAAATAGTCCTATTGAAATTCGAAATTATGTTCTGATTACAAACAAAAATAGAAATCTAAGTCATCTGTGTTCTATCCTCTGGTGAAATATTTAAATAGAGGAGTGTGAATTAGCCAAGATCCACTTGAAATGTGATGTTGAATCTTGAAAATGCAAAGCAAATTAGAAATTGGGTATTCAAGGGCAATATTCTGTTTGTGGTAATTTGAAATTCCATTTAATTGTAGACACAGTCATGGGCAAGGGGGTATGCGGTGGGAGGCAAAATCAGAACACATCTGTGATGTCACAAATGCTGTGACTTTTGTATCTTGTTGTGATGCAGTGACAACTTAGTGGCATCTGTATGACAACAATGCCATCTGCATGTTGACATTTTGATACTGTAATGTAATAATGTAGAGTATAAAGGCAGCACAAGGTATAATTAGAAACAGAAAGAAAGTAGGGTTTTATTGAAGTGAAGAGAATGATAGTGAAATTAAATTAATAAAAAGGGAGTCTGAAACAGCGAAGGAACTGAAGAGACTTTATATCAGGCCAAAGTCCTCCAGAATTGGGATAGACTGCCAATACTGAAAAATAAATAATAACAAGGTCTATAATACAGAAACACATGGTGAGTTAAGGAATAATGAAAGTAGGTCTAGCATTTAGACTTATATACCATTTTACAGTGCTTTAAGGCCCTGTCTAAATGATTTACGAAGTCAGCATATTGCCCTCAACAATCTGGGTCTTCATTTTACCAACCTCGGAAGGATGGAAAGCTGAATCAACCTTGAGCCAGGAAGAACTGCTGGAGGTCAGCAGAATTAGCCTGCAATTAGAATTCTACTAGCCTGCAATACTGCATTCTAACCACTGCACTACACGGCTCTTAAAAGTAAAGGAGTATGTTAGGGGAAGCCAGAGGACCATATAATGCAAATCATATGAAATAAAATCAGCAGAATAAATCTGCTGTTTTCATTCTGTCTGAATAAATTCTAGCAGAAGAGTTTTGATAGGCAGGTTCCGAAAGGCAAAGTTTGTGAAATAGAAAAATTATTGGCTGACATGTCATTATCATTTCACCCCTTCAGCTCTGTCCCTATATGGAAGGGAAGTGATAACAACGCAAAGCAGAAAGTCATTGAATCGCCACATCACTTTTGAAACTTTTTGGAGTGACTCAGAAGAATATCATTTGAATGGTGACTTGAATCAAGTTTGAAGATTGAATCCAAAGGGCAACTTGACTGAATCTATTTCAGAATCATATCATCCTTTAAATTCCTTTTTAAATTCCTCTTACCATCCCTATTAAAATATACCAATTTTGTTTCCTTTTTTGCTTTTTTAAGGTTTCAGTTGACGTCAAGGATTGAGTATGAGAAATTACAGCTAATAATACCATTTGCAAGTAGAACAAAAGCTGAAATAGAATGTGTTTTAATGAATAGTCTGGTACTAAAAAGTATGTGTGAATTACACATTGACATATCTTTCAACTTTTCAGAGGCCTCATCATGTTTATGCTTTTTATTTATTTTATTTATTTATTTATTTTACAGAATTTATATGCTGCCCTTTTCCCGAAGGACTCAGGGTGGCGAACACAGATTAAAAACATACAATAATAAAAACCCACTAAAACCAGATTAAAATAATAAATAATAAAAACCCATGGATCAGAATCAGCCTATTCGTTGGAATAACCAAGTCTTCAGGCCTCGACGGAAGGAGCAGAGATCCGGGGCTGTCTGGAGCTCGGTGGGTAGTTCGTTCCAGAGGGTAGGGGTGCCCACGGAGAATGCCCTACCCCTGGGCATTGCCAGACGGCATTGCCTGGTCGACGGTACCCTGAGGAGAGCAATCCTATGGGAGCGGACAGGACGGTGGGAAGCAGGCAGGAGATGGTCCTGCAAATACCCCGGACCTAAGCCATACAGAGATGATTAATAATGATTGTTCTTCCTCTTCACCTTTCACTCTTCTCTTTTTTTATTGACTTCTGGTAGGAACAAATACTGCCTTGCCCTCTCTGTGGTTTTATAGTCAGCTATAGCTTTTGTTATGTCTCCTGAATCTGGATAAATTGCTGGCCTTCTTTTTCTGGATAAAGTTCTCATTCAAAACTTATGAGTAGGACACCATCTATCTTGAAATAATGAAAAAGATATATGAAAAAACTGAATCCAAGTTGCAAAATTGTATCTAACATTACTTATTTGCCTGAATTAAAGAAAAAGATAAAGCTTTTCTCTATCTGGTCAGATCTGACTCTAGAGGGTGATACTCATCTTCATTGCCTAGCCGAGGGAGCAAGTGCTGGCCAAAGACATTTCCATTGTCATGTGGCCTGCACGACTATACACCATGGCACATGAAATGCTGTTACCTTCCCATTGAAGTGGCACCTATTTATTTACTCATATTTGCATGCTTTCAAACTGCTAGGTGGGCAGGAGCTGGGGCAAGTAACAGATACTCACCCTGTCGCACAGTGCTTGGGTCTCAAACTACCAACCTTCTGGTCGACAGCCCAGTATCTTAACTGACTGATTTGGTTATGTATAATTCTCTATGCAGAAAGAGGAGAAGAAAAAAAATCTGAAATTATCCATAGTTTTCATGGTCTTGTCATTTTCTCATAAGGACGGCATGTGTTTTATTTAATGGAGGAATGTCCTTTATTTGAAGGGCTGTTCAGTCCAAATCTAGTTTTAAGATCAAGCCCCCTAGAAAATCAAGAGCTTTGAAAATATTCACAGCATAAAACATAAGCATCTGGATAGACATGCAGCTCACCTAGTACTGTCTTCCTCCTGTGGTGCAACATATTCATGTAAACTTCAATTCCTAGCATGGGAAAAAAAAATTCCTAGTCTCTTTTATATGATCCATATTTGATATCAATCCTTGAATCTTCTCCCAAACCATGGAGATAGAGCTAAATTTTCTAAAGAAGTATTTACCTTTCAATAAGTTTGCCATATAATAATATTTTAAAGGTATCTGTCAAGTGCAGGAAAATCAGGAAGTTCAAAAGAATACATAGGTTTTTTGCAAGCTTATGCTTTCTACAAGAATCTGAACTACTAATGGTCAAAGCAAATAGGCGGCAGATAAAAGTCAATAAAATCCAAGGTGCTCTGGACTTAGACCTCTATACTTGCTTCTCCATTTTATAATTATAGTTTGGAGAAAAATATTTTTAATTAATTAACCCATTGTATTTAATAAATGCCTCCCTATACCTGGTACTTTTCAGCTGTGTTGAATTACAATTCCTATTATCCTCAGCCAGTGTGATTGGGCAATCAGAGTTGTGATCCTGCATATCTGGAAGGCATCAGATTGGGAAAGGTCACTTTATATGTGGCAATACATTATTTGAAGATGCAATATTTCAATGGTTTTTTTTTTTTCCTTTATCCCCACCCCATGGAGATTGCAAATTTCTTTGCAAGGGAAGAGATAAGAATGACAAGGAAGACCATTCTTCTACATTTTAATATCATCATGTTCACAAATATGATTCACTGACAAGAGCTATATTTGGCTTCTCTGGAAGAACAAAGAGATTTTGTTTTTCTGCCCACAAGGGAAAGTGCATAATATTCTGATTCCACATCCTTTCCCCACTAATAATTATCCTCTCGCAGGCTTCACATAAGCTTAGAAGTCTGATGAAAGGAATTGCTCATTTCCAAGTGGCTGATTCATCTGTCTCAGGAGGGAGCCCTACACAATGTGAGACTGAGACAGATGCTTTTCCTTTCCCCCACATGCAAGTGGTTGGTTTACATGTACCCTGTGCACATGTTGTAAAATTGTAAGCTGTCCTGAAAGTGATTCTGTGCAGAGTTTTCCAAAGCTTGATATTCTATTTTCAAGGGTAAGAAAAGCCAGCCATTATCTGCTCAGGCCTGGAAGTCTATTCTATCCCAACTCATATCTCATTCATGAATGCATTCATTCATTCATTCATTCATTCATTCATTCATTCATTCATTGTTTACCAGAAGTGCATATCTCACCTTAGTGCTATTTTGGTTTCAGATCAGCTGGCAAACATATGAATGTTTGTCAATCTATCAGGGAGATGGGTGGCACATAAATTTTAATTAAATACAGTAAGTAAGTAAGTAAGTAAGTAAGTAAGTAAGTAAGTAAGTAAGTAAGTAATTGTGGGCATGAAGCTAGCTGGGTGACCTTAGACCAGTCATTCTCTCTCAGTCCTAGGAAGCAGGCAAGAGCAAATCACTTCTGAAAAACCTTGCTAAGTAAACATCAGGGACTTGTCCAGGTTATCTCTCAGAATTGGACATGTTTGAACTGGATATAATTCTTTTTGTAAGTAATTGATCAAACAAGTAACAAAAAGAGACAAGGAAACTGCTGCCCTCCTATTGTAATGATAGTGATATATCTGGCTGTCTTGGCTTCACATTTTTTATGAAAATAACTTTTTGGCCCAACCAAACAATAATAATTTCTGACCAAGAGGCCAGGTTTTCTTCATTAAATAGTTCTTTCCACTAACAGATGGAGAAGACAAAATGATGTGGGTAGAGCAAGAAATTAAAAACATCAAACTGACTAGTTTTAAGAAAGCTGGAAGAAAGATGCAAAAAACTCCACATTATTTTTACTTTGTATAGTCTTGTATTAGTTCCCAGAAAAATTCCTTTCTACCACCATATATGATTTTTTTTCATTGAGTATGTGAAAATCTATACTTATTTTTCACATATTTTTCCTTATTTATTTATACAATGACTGAGCAGTACAAATGGGAGTAATCTCAGTAATATATGCCCTTTGGTATGAATTTCCCCAAATGTATGCATTTTTGCACATATTTTGTTTCTATGAGAACATGCAGTTCATAATTTTAAAAAGTGTGAAACCTCAACGATAACTGCTTTCCATATTAGTTGGTGAACTGCAAATTAGGTTGATTCCTGCTAAAATATGAACAAAATGCATTTCTCCCTGACCCTAGCTGGGAGTAATTTGAGAGGCATCACTTTTAGTGATGACATATTAGTTTCATTCCTTCCTCGCCTGTGGCTGTCAAGATGTTTGAAACAATCCAAAACCTTGCAGATCTGTTTGCCAGAGGTAGATATGGATTTAATGTGCATAGCCTAAGAGCCCCACTGTCAAACTATCTTTAAATCTCTCTTTAAAACAATTGCCCGAAGCACCAACAGATGTGCTCAATGCACCCATTTATTTTTATGTGCTGAGTATATGTAAACATATTAACAAAGGAGAATATTGGTAGCTCAGGGTTGGCAAAGAGGGTGCTCTTGGTGTTCTCAGAGCTTGCTTGTTTTCTTGAGGATGTTTCATTACCCAAACTAGGTAACATCATCAGTACTGATGTTTGGGTAATGAAATGTCTGCAAGAAAATAAGCAAGCTCAGAGAGCACCAAGGACCCCTCATGTAAAACATATATTTCAAGGAAATATCACTATGTGTTGGTCACAGTAAAGGACAGGCCTATGTCCTGGAAAGAAAAGTATGAAAGAAGAAAAAAATATCTGTCTTATACTTTATACTTATCAACTATTTCAATAATATATTTATATTATACCATGCTCAACATAACCATAATTCCTGATAAACAGTCAAATTCTAAAACTTTGGTATATAGCTGAACATTTCATTAATTTAATTTTAATTAATTTAATTAATTCAATTTATATACTACCCCTCTCTGAAGACTCAGGGCGGCTCACAATACATTTTAAAAAATCATTATAAAAAAAACATTGAAAAATTAAAAACATTAAAAACTCATTCACACCATTCATGGCCGGATCTTGCCAGATCACAAGAGCGAGATCAACGGCCCCAGGCCTGCCGAGGCCTGGGGCAGGTCTTCACCACTTTTCGGAAGGCCCATAGGGTGGGGATGGTCCAGACCTCAGGAGGTAACTGGTTCCAGAGAGCTGGGACAGCCACAGAGAAGGCCCTCCCCCGCGGGCCCGCCAGCCGGCATTGTTTAGCTGATGGGACTTGGAGGAGACCAACTCTGTGGGATCTTACCGGTCACTGGGAGCTATGCGGCAGAAGGCGGTCTCGAAGATAACCTGGCCCTGAGCCATGTTATCTTTAACATTTTAACATTTAATGAGTGTCCCATAAATCTACTTATATACACTAGGTAAAGGTAAAGGTTCCCCCGCACATGCGTGTTAGTCGTTCCCGAGTCTAGGGGATGGTGCTCATCTCCATTTCTAAGCCAAAGAGCCAGCGCTGTCCAAAGACGTCTCCGTGGTCATGTGGCTGGCATGACTAAATGCCAAAGGTACACAGAGCACTGTTACCTTCCCACAAAAGGGAACCTACTTGCATTTTTTATGTGCTTTCGAACTGCTAGGTTGGCAGAAGCTGGGGCAAGTAACGGGAGCTCACCCCGTTACTCAGCACTAGGGATTCAAACCGCTGAACTGCCAACCTTCTGATCGACAAGCTCAGCGTCTTAGTCACTGAGCCACCGCATCTCCCGGAATTTACATACATTACTAACCCACAAAAGATACCAAATAATCATATGGCCATATCATGTTTGAACCCACATGTTTTTTACACCACTCCATAGCAAATTTGATAGCCATCTTTTCAAATACATTCTTTAGTGAGTCCAATATATCCTAAGTGCATTTTTTTGGGTGTGTGTGTGTGTGTGAATCCATTTTAATCTCAGATCTATTTTAACATTTTTTAGGATACAAATCCATTGATCAGGTTTTTCCAGAGATTCCAGTTCTTTAGTCCATATTTGAAGTATCATGAAAATGTCTACTTTAAAAATATTCTTGAAGTTTTGAAAGATGCGTGTTATAGGTTTTAATTCTGTCGTCAATTTGATCAAGTAAGAAAGCAATTCAGATGCCTTTGAGGCAATCCAAGTTTCACGTCCAAAGTGATTTACTGGTACACACTTGACATTTGATGTGGAACAACTTGGTTGCTTCCTTTATTCCCCAGATTTTGGTTGAAAGGAGTTAGGACTCTCAAAGTTTTATTTTGTTTTTGTTTAATGGTGGTAATATTTATTTATATTATATTATATATATATATATATATATATATATATATATATATATATATATATATATATATATATATATAGCTTAAAATGGCAAATACCTGATCTGGGGCAGGTGTATATCACAGGTGTACACCATATAACAAGGCAGGAAAAGACCATATGTAAAGGCATGAGAGAAGAAAATTTACATTTTTAGATGAGACTGTAAAGGTTTCCCTTGATGTTAGAAAAGTTCACATCCTTTCAAAGAGATGATTTACAAGACACTGGTTGATAAAAAGCACTTCTCTTCAAATCAATTAAAGCAGCTACAGCTCTTTTTTCAGGCTTAGATAGCAGTTTTGTAAGATGCATTGTCTGTGCCTTTATTTATTTCACTTCTGCACATTCTGAAGCAAATTTTTTGAAAGGATTCCATGGCTTAAATGTTTATCAATCTATCGATTGAGCGATCAAAAAAACAACAGCTCCACCTCCATAATTTTAATTCAGAAAATGATATTTTAACAAACGAAACAGGAAAATAATCTTTGAAATGAGTATTTTTCAACCAAGTCCCAGCAGTTCTTTCTATCTCCTTATTTATGTCAAACAAAGGTACTCCTATAATTTTTTTTGAGGGGGGGGAGTGAAACTTAAAAGGTACCAAGTCTGGATGGTACCATGGTGGATGATCAGACTGGGAAATCCAACTTTGGAATTGCCTCTTCTGGTGGCTTATGAGGTGTGAGGACTAGCGTTATCATATTGCAACAAAAGTCCCCTTTTCTGTTTCCAGATTCTGTTTAATTGTTCTTTCAAAGTTTTAGATGTTGCATGTAGCGTTGTATGTTCATAGTCGTGTCAGATTCAAGGAAATCCATTTGTATAACAAGATCTGGATACTCCAAACCTGTGACCATAAATTTTCTCTCAACAGTTTATTGATCGATGCATTGATTGATTTGCAGATGAAGCTTTGTAATGACATTCTATGAACAAATGCTTCTTTTCTGACTCATAATTATCACCTTATGTTTCATTGGTTGTTATGATACTATGAAGGAATTGCTCATCTTTTTTCTTACAGTGTAACAACAATTATTAGTAAATGTTTTAAATGTTTTAAAATGTTTAAAGTTTTAACTCTGCAGGGAACCCATCTTACACAAACTTTTTGATACCAAAGAGAATCTACATCTCAGGTGACCCACATGTCCTCGTCAAATGCCAACACTGACAATTTTCTTTCTTTCTTTTTTTTAATTTTTTTTAAAAAAATTTAACTTAAACATTCCATCTTCCATTAAACAGTGTGTCGTCTGTATACAAATATCTCTGTGCAACAACAATCAAAATTTACCACAGTATTCTTTACATTTGTACTGATTCTCTAATCTTACAATAATAATAATGAGCATAATACATCTATTCATTTCTCCCTCTTAACGTATCTTCTAATAAGAATATAATAATAATAATAATAAATATAATAATCTTAATAGTCACACTGACAATTTTTTTTTTAGTGTTTCATCAATTGTCTTTAAACAGTTCATCAACCTTTCTCATGTGAAATTTGTTAGTTAAAGGCAATTTGCTTAATTCATTCTTGGTCACACAAATCAATTCTTTGTCTGTCTGTCTTTCTGTCTGTCTGTCTGTGTCTGTCTGTCTGTCTGTCTGTCTGTCTGTCTGTCTATCTATCTATCTATCTATCTATCTATCTATCTAGCTATCTATCTATCTAGCTATCTAGCTATCTAGCTATCTATCTATCCCAGGGTTATACAGTACTCACATCCACACATTGTCACCATAAACAACCTGCATTTGGTGAGGTAAATTTCAATTATTAGAATTTAGAGGGACATGTTCGGCCATAAAAAATTCAACAGTACATTCCTTAAAATGCATTAAGGACTATTCACTGCAGAATTCCATTTCATGTAGATTAGCAACACAGCCTTTTCTCACAGGAATTTTTGACAACTGAAGTGAAAGACCAGATACTAAAGGACATGTTAGACCTTCTAGTGCATCAGTTCTGCCACCTGTTATAAGCCATTTAACAATGGAAATATTACTTTTCATTCAACCCTCATAATATAATCATATATAATTTTTATTCAGAAATAAATCTCACTCTGTTCAATGAACTTTATTGCTTTACATGTATATTTCAGATTCAAACTCAGTAAATTTTAACTATGCACCCTAAAGGGCAATACAATAAACTCCTTTTGAAATATGTATTTCAATAACATATTTTAATATTAATTGTTTAGCAACATGCAATGTTTCCCAGGTGCTGGATCATTACCCATGATCAAGTGTTTTCCCAGGGCTCAGTTTGATTCACTGGCAAAATAAATACACAAATAATATTACTGTGATTTGTTCATTAAAAGAGAATATTGCAAAGAAGCTCTGGACAAACCTGAGCCTTTGATGTAAATGAGGAACATGATTTATTAAAACTCTGCTATTCTCTGGGATTAAAAACCTATCTAATTGCCCATAATTTGTAACTGAGCACTGAATGAATTTGGTTTGAGGCATTACAAATGTTATCACTTAATTTAATAAATCTGATATTATAATGCATGGCTGGAATCGGAGTCTAAGACAAATTACAATATTTCACAATGACTTGCTGTGATATTTCTCACTCTTTCTGACTTCTCTTTCTGATTACATTGTTTTTTATCCTTGGTGGATTGTGAGCCATCCTAAATCACTTAGTGTCAGGTGGCACCAAATCGTATCCATGGATGAACAAACAAACAAACAATCTGACTTTTTAACTAAGCCTCAGTTCTTAGGTACTTAGCATTACCTTACATAAATAAACTTTTAGATAATCCAGTTAGAATGAAAGCTTTTTGAGCCTCACTGATACCTTTAAGAGAGATTATTTTCTTTTTCATTTTGTGTCTGAACTTCATGATTTCTTCTCTTTTGAAGAATAACTGGCTAGACAAAAATAAGAGTTCTTTTCTAACTATCAGGATGATGAACCAAATGCTTATTTTCACATAACCCAGTTGAGCCATTCTGCTACTATTAATAGTGAAGCACCATCAGGAGCAGCAAGTACCTCTTTTATAGAAAACTCTGCCCCCCCCAACACTTTCCAATCTGAAAAAGTCCAGTGACAAAAGTTCTGCAAGTTCCTTTTTTGACTGAATGGAAACATAGGAAGCTACAGTCCTCTCGAGAGATGTTTGCACCATGAAACCTTGTAAATAAAGAATTGAGAAAATATCACACTCACTTCACCCATGAAAGTATCTCTGACATTATGTTCTTCTCTGAAAGCAGGGTCATAAGATCACCCAAAGGGCTGCTGTGAGGACTTTTTGTGCAACATGCTAGATAAATTCATTCATATTTGCTCTGAGCTGCATTCCAACTTTCCATGTTCTTTTTAACAGATTAACAGAGTTGTAAGGGACCTTGTACTGTAGATCATCTAGTCCAACCCCCCACCAAGCATTTCTGACAAATGGCAGTCCAATCTCTGCTTAAAAGCCTCCAGTGATGAAACTCCCACAATTTACGAAGGCAAGCCATTCCACTGGTCAATTGTTCTCACTGTCAGATAATTTCTCCTTATTTCTAGGTTGAATCTCTCCTTGATCAATTTCTATCCATTATTCCTTGTCTGGCCTTCAGGTGCTTTAGAAAATAGCTTGATCCCCTCCTCTCTGTGGCAGCCCCTCAGATATTGGAACACTGCTATCATGCCTCCCCTGGTCCTTCTCTTCACTAGACTAGCCATGCCCAGTTCCTGTAACTGTTCCTCATATGTTTTAGTCTCCAGTCCCCTAATCATCTTGGTTGCTCTCCACTTTTTCTGATGAGTAGGCTGAGGCATGACCTGCTATTGTAATCTGGGAAAGTTTTGAGGTTCAGAAAATAGACAGAACCTTTGGAATCATGAATATCATATGGATGAATATCTTTAGATCCACATTCAACCTGGTTGGTTAAGGACTCTTGGAGGGTGATAAGTGGCTGGATATATTTACAAGGTTCCAGGATGGTTCAACCTGTGTTTAAGGAGACAGTGATGTTGGACAATTTCTGAGCCTTTCCCAACCTTTACTTTCTAGGGAATATTGTTGAGAAGATTATTTGGCTTCAGCTTCAGAGGAAGAAATGCATTATCTGGGTCTCTTCCAGGCAGGTTAGAGGCCTGGACACACTTATCTCTTGCAGGACAGGAACGAAGTGGTGCATTCAATGTGGTGCTCCCTTATCATTTGGTGGCCTTTGATATCTTTGTATACTTCTGGACTTAGTTCTCCGGAAACTGGAAAGACCAGGCACAAAAGCAACCATAAGAAAACCAAGTAGCTTCACATTTTGGAGATACTTGGATCTTGAATTTTTCCATCCTTAGTTCCGATAGAGTTGCACTGCTATCGGCAGACTCAATGCTCAACTTGGGGGTTTCCCTAGATTCACAGCTCTCCTTGAAAGTGGAAAGTGGTAGCCATAGTTCTGAGAGTTTTTGAACAAATCCACCTTGTGCCAACTCATGTATTGGGATGCCTTTCTTGGTCACCTCTCATCTAATTTACTACAGTACATTTTACATGAGACTACCTTGGAATTCCCATATATGATTGTTATTTTATGAGCTGCACTGGTTGTTGAGAGAGAGGGGGGGGACCCTCTCTTGGGCTTTGAATTTGAACTCCCTGTTCCTCTGGCAAGAGCATGTATTCTGATTTGTTGTCAGACTCCCAGGAGGCTATACATGGGTAATTTTGTAGGCTATCTTGAGTCCCAGGCTTGGTTGAACCTAGCTGGGTGATGTAATCTTCCCAGATGCCATGTGATGAGATGGGTAGAGGGCTAATCTTATTATATCCTATAATAGTAGATAGGTTGGCACCAAAATATATGCTGGGGGGCAGAGAGCTGAGGTTCTGAGTTTATGTCTTTAGAAACATGTTTCTCCTGTAGGGAAAATATAATATTCTGCCTTTTTAATATTTTCTAGAATATTTCATTTTTCTAGGAGATGGGTGGGTGGTAACTTCCTACAGTTTTCTGGAGCATCATCTGTCTCCAACTACCTTGGCTCTGACAAGGTTGGCATGCTGAAGGTCCCATCACTTAAACAGTGTCATTTGGTTGGACTCAGAAGACATGTTTTCTTCATGTGTGCTCAATGAAACAACATTCCCCTAGAGATTTGGATGGCCTATCTTTTTAAAGGTTCTGAAAAATTAGCATCCTTTTGAGACCTTCAGAAGGTTTTAAAAGCCCATCTTGATTAGTTGCTTAAATTGCTTCTCGCCCAATATGTTTTATTATATTTTATTCCTTTGCTGATTTTAATTGCATACACTTTTCTGAGTCACATGTTGAGTGGTCAACTATATAAGCTGAAATGTTAAATACATAATAAACATGTTTTTCATTACACGGAATGAAAACTGGTATGAAAAATAAAACCAATACAAAGTTTATTTGTTTTTGCCGTTCATCAGTAAGATATACTAAATGTGGGGAATTTATCTTAAAATCCGAAAACAGGCACTAGGCAAATGATCCACATGAGGAAGGAAAGAGAACTTAATAAGAAATATAAATGAACATGTGTTAGGATATTTTCACACCTGTATTTTCTTCCAGAGCAGGAAAATTCTAGTCACAGCAGAAGTGTGAACATCATTGTCCAAGGGTAATCTAGCACAGAATCTTTAACAATTTGCACATCATTACTGAGGTGAGAATTTATTCTCCTTCCTTGCCTTTCTGAATTCCACAAGGACAAGAAGGTTGATATTGCATTTGTCAGTCATTGTGGGTTACAGAATACTCTCAGCTGTGGATATTATTGCCATTAGTGTGGCAAGTCTAAAAAAGGTACATTGATTTATTTACTTAATGGATTTATAGTCTGCATTTCCAGGCCCGAAAAGAGTACTCTAGGAAGCTAAACAAAACAGAGCAAGACAGACAGACAGACGTGTAAAAAAAAAATCAAAACACAAAATTACAAAGATGGCACTTCCCATAGTACTAATCAGCAATAAAAGTCATAAATGGAATTGTTCAAAAATTAACCCCAAGAGATACAATTTGATTTCCTTTATCATAACAGTGAGTATGTGTGCTAATTTTCAGATGAGATGAGATGACAGAGGAGGCTTTCTTCTGCAAAGAGATCTTTGTAATCCAGGGCAGCTTTAGAAAGATTTCTTCTGCAAAGCTGAAGCTCGAGATAGGCTCATGAATCTTAATATTTCAGAGCAATTTTTAAAACAATTTATATCCCAAGGTCCTTGATCCTTTATTTGTTTAAATGTGGAGAAGTAGTACTATCAATTTTCCCATCTTACTTTCTGTGAGATTGCTTAATTACATTTTCTCCAAAGGAAATGTACATGGTACCAGATATGCACATTTTGCTCAGATGGACCTGGGGTGTTCTGAACAATTTTGTCAGGAAGATTTACAACAAGGAAAATTTTCCTCCAGATACTACTCAAGTGACATTTTTGTCATTTAACTTTCAGCACTACAGGAAGAGTGAAAACAATTTCTCAATTTTAGTTGATGAAAGTCTTTGTGCTGGGTGAAGAACATCTAGTACACATTTGAACATGAACCTATACAAGTAAGTCAATGCACATGGGTAGCAACTAGCTTTCTGTTCTTTTTTATTCACTCATAAATTGTTTGCATTAGAGTGGACACAGTGGCTTTTACAGTTATTTACTTAGGACAAAGCTTGTTGAGTGAGCAATAGGGAGAATAAACAAGGGAGTTTTATGTGAGGAGGGGGTGAGGAACCTGAGGAGGGAGAGGGAGAGGGAGAAGGAATTGGAAGGAGAAGAATGTGGTAAAGCCAGATAGGTAGATATTGCTGGCTGATAGTTGATAGCTGTTTTCTAATTGTTCCTGACTGTTTCCAGAATGCTGCTGAAAGTTTATTGTGCTACTCATTGTCCATAAAATGTGATAGGAACATTGCTTCTCCTGAGCATGTTGAGGTAGTTTCAGGGACATATATGGAAGTCAGGGCTCTGGAAACCAAGTTGACAGATAAAGCGAACAGGGGATTGTGACAGAGGGAATATGTGTGAGACACTCCAAGCTACATGGACAGTAAAAGAAGCTTTGAGATGATCACTTCTGTTGGAAGGCAAAATTAAAAGATTTGATGAGAAAGTTTCTATAAGCAACGCACCAGGGAAGTTGAAATGTTCCTCAATAGAAATGATGAAATTCCTTGTAGGGCCATAGAAAGGAATGCCTGAGAATATAAAAAGGAAGACAAGTGGAGGGTTTAACTGAAGGAAGCAAAAGGATCAAGCATGAGATTTAATGTATCTGGGCCAAGTGGAAGGCAGGTTAGTTGGAAAGTAGTATTTTATAGGAATATTAAGCCTTACAAAGCAATGCAGTTTCCATTTCTAGCTTAAAATGTGAATCTACACAAAACCCTTTCTAATACTGGCTTAGCAAAGAAGCTTATTTAGTAATCATGGTACTTTTAACATATTTCAGCTTCATTTACAACTTTGTCTAGATTTTCTCAAAGGCAAATATCACGGCTTTTCTCTTGGCTCTCACCTATTCAGACAATATTCACCTTTCTTTGGGATGCTGAAAGTAATTGATTAACATGATGTTATGCAGCTATTAATACAAAATCATTAAAACAAAAATGTATACGTACTCCGTTGATTTGTATCCAAAGCAGCTAGGAATCGTAAAGATCTAAGATTTACAGGGCTTATCCCTTTATTCTGCTATATTCCATGCCTCTGGCACAATTACTGGGGGGAAAGGGTTACACAATGGTGAAATTGAATCTTTGAACACCCTCACATTAGTCTGGTAGCAATTTCATGTTCAGATTAATGAATCCTGAAAGGAAATTGCCGTAAATTAAACTCAAAAGCTGAGATCTTGGTGAATCAAAACCACTGTCTCATGCAGCTTT
Source organism: Pantherophis guttatus (assembly GCF_059756535.1). Classification (NCBI taxonomy): domain Eukaryota; kingdom Metazoa; phylum Chordata; class Lepidosauria; order Squamata; family Colubridae; genus Pantherophis; species Pantherophis guttatus. The sequence continues at coordinate 164,863,635 of NC_142063.1, forward strand.
CATAGTGATTGAATTATCCAGCAGGGGAATTTGGAAAGAGAAGAATCTACATGACTATAGGAAATAGGATACATTTTACTCCTGCATTGCTCAGCCGCGTGCAGTTATTGCCAAATGTGTAGCTTCTTTGCTAAAGGAGATCTCCCTAAATTGAGCCAATTTAGAAACAAAGGAGAAAATTTCATGGGAAGCTTTTTGTATAATTGGAAACTCAATCACAGGCTCATCTCCTGCTCATTTACAAATTGGTCAGTCCATACTTATATCCAGCTAGCCTGCAGAAACACAGATATGAATCCAGTCAGTAATATTCTGAAAATGAGGGATGGATGACAAATTCATTTTGTATTATTTGTATTCTTCCTTTACATCTTTTGAAATCCAGTCTCCTAAACAAAGTAAAGTATACATGTGAATTTTTTTAAAAAAATTATGATATAGGTTTTTTTTTTAAAAAAGTACGAAAATGCATCTAAAGAAAAGGTCCACACAAAAATGTGTGTATTAGAGCAACATAATCACATAAATGCATTGGATTAGGAAATAATTACTTTCAAGAACTGCTGTTCCTAGAACAAATTTTAATATTATAAGAAATGTGCAGGAAAATATGTGTATCATATTGGGAAGGAGGCTTGTGGAATTTGTAAACTGATGCAGAGACAAAAGAATTGGCCTTATGCAACATTAAAAAGTTAATGCTTCAGATTTGACTATCCCTGGAGATCAAGGAAGGCTATTGTTTCATTATAGCCAGACATTACTTCATCAGTGCCAGACATGTTTTAAAGGGCCCAATGATGAAAACCATAAAAGCCTTCAGGAAAAGGTTTCCCCAAAATATATTTCCCTGTTCCTTTCCTTAAACAACTGATAAAGTTTCAGTGCTTTTTATTTCCTATTAGACACTGGGGACATGCACCAGGTTCAGTCCAATCATCAATCCAAAGGCAAAGGGCAGTGTACTATGGAGATATTGTTCAAGGTGATGGAAATACAGTAGACTTCAGTCTGTATCTGAATTATCACAAAATAATTGGATCCAGTCTGTAGATCTGAAGTTTTGAATCTACTATATCAACCCTCTTGTAAAATGTGTTTTCTATGATAACTAATAGAGGAAGAAGAAAAGAGTGGGGGAAGTCTTTGGCCATTAATCTTTTTGTTATAAGCAAAGATACAGTGTCAGTTTGTTCCTCAGAAGAGATTATGCTCCAAATGTCAACAGAAGCAGGTATTGAAAATGATTCTAAGCATTGCCTCTTGAATAGAGCATGAGTGGAATTTACAGAAACCATCCTAGATTTAAATGACTGCTGTACTTTGCATGTTTAAATGTGTGTGTTGATACCAGTTATATTTATTTATTTATTTATTTAATTTATATACCACCCTTCTCCCAGAGGGACTCAGGGCGGTGTACAGCCAGCATAAAACCCACAAATATAAAAGTTAAAAACAGTTTAAAAATATTAAATAGTTGGGCCATATAATTAAAAAAAACAACCCAATTAAATCTTTAAAAAGAATTAACAATAAAATTTAAAAATTAGGCCAGCCCGGCTTGTTGAAATAAAAGCGTCTTGAGGGCCCGGCGGAAGGTGTGCAAGTTGGGAATCCTCCGCATCTCAGGGGGCAATTCGTTCCAGAGGGCAGGAGCCCCCACAGAGAAGGCTCTCCCCTTGGGGGTCGCCAGCCGACATTGCTTGGCACCTGGAGGAGCCCCTCTCTGTGGGACCGAGTTGGCCAGTGGGAGGCTATTGGTAGCAGCAGGCGGTCTTGTAAATATCCGGGTCCTAAGCCATGGAGCACTCTAAAGGTGGTAACCAATACCTTGAATCGCACCCGGAGGACCACTGGAAGCCAGTGCAGCTCGCACAGGAGAGGTGTTACATGGGAGCGCCATGACGCTCCCATAACCACCCACGCAGCCGCATTCTGGACCAGTTGGAGCCTCCGGCTGCTCTTCAGGGGGAGCCCCATGTAGAGAGCATTGCAATAGTCCAGGCGGGAGGTGACGAGGGCAGGAGTGACCGTGTGTAGGGAGTCCCGATCCAGAAAGGGACGCAACTGCCAGATCAGGTGAACCTGATAAAAAGCCCCCCTGGCCACGGCCATCACGTGTTCTTCTAAGGACAGCCGTGCATCCAGGAGGACACCCAAGTTGTGAGCCCTCTGCATGGGGGCCAATGACTCACCCCCAATAGTCAGAGATGGCACCACCTGACTATATCAGGACGCCAGAAGCCACAGCCATTCAGTCTTGACAAGAGTGTTAATCTGGAACCCAATAAACCCTCGACCCTCAAGAATTATCTGGTTCCATTTCTTCATTTTTGTCACCATTGAATCACTTAGGACTCAATTGCCAGAATTTGACTGCAAAGTTTTCACCACGCAATTTAGAAAAAAAAGAGTAAACTCTCCAATAAGTATTATAAATGTTAGGTAGGTGTGAAGATATAAGTAGTCTTCCCAATTCTCTTTTCCCAAGCAACAAAATGTTCAGTCCTGTCTCTGTGAGTGACATGTGTATGCCATTATCTGAAATGGAATGACATTTCCTCTTCAAAGATATGTTCTATTTAAAATGTTCTATTCTATTTGTTTTATTGCACATTTCCTGAAAAAAATGAAGTTATTCTTGCCTTGAATTTTGGCCATTCAACTGGATGATGTATTGAAAACATACTTTTCTACATGATTTTTAAAAATCTGATTGAACCTAGAGAATTGACAGACACTGCAATGGATAAATCTAAAAATCTTAAATATTGTGGGCTATTATGATTGGGTGCACAGTCAGCCAGATGTTTAGACTGAATTTGGCATTTTACCGACCTATGAAGTCCTTCCCAAGGACTTCAGATCTGGGTTAGGCAGATGTCATTATTTAATGTTGTTTAAAATATCTGTACCTATAACTATTGGTACAATCTTTTGCCACAAATGTTCTACTTTTATTTGCAGGTCTTTGTATTTGTGATTTTCTCCAGTTCTTTCTGTTCTGTTCTACTCTCTCATATATTGCAATGTCTAACTATCCACAACTATTTTTGTCTTTTTCATCTGGAGTGTTGTGCTTGATCTATAAAGTGGTCCTGCAGTTCTTGCTTACAGGCCAATGGAATTTGTTGCAGAAAATCCAATGATCCATTGTTGTTGATCTTGTGGTTGGTTTTGATAGTACTAGTACTAGTAGTTCTAGTAGTAGCAATAGGCAGCCTTGTATGTAACTGGTCCATTTCCTTCAAATGTAGTGGGATGAAGTGTCATTCCTACTGAAAATCTATTGAATAATCAGGAAAAAGGGATGTTATTTTTCAGCAGCTTGAGAGTTTAAAGAGCACTGCAGTCTGAAAACTGAAGACCTAAATTCTTTCCCCTAAATAATTAAATTGTTTGTCTGCCTTTGTCTATAATGGAAAGAAGTACCCAGAATATCCATTACCAGCTAATCTGTGCAGAAGTCTGGTTGTTTCTTTTGGCATTCTATTTAATATAAACAATAAGCTATTCACATGCTCCTAGAAACCAGAATCATGCTGTCAATCTTTTCTTTTTTATTGTTGTTCATGAAAAACAATTCAAGTTATCAATTCGATAAATGTTTGCCAGTTCTGTTTCCATAACAGTTTAAAATAATTGTTGTTAAGAGAAACTCTCCAACTTGGGGTCTCCTATTTATATTTGGCTAGAGCTCATGCAATTTGCAATTGGGATGGCTGTTGGCCATTATGGCTCTAGAAAGGTAAAACCACAGTGTATTTCTTTTCAGATAAAATGATGTTATTTGGCAGAGTGGATTTCAATAGGGATGAACAGACACAAAATTCATGTTTTCTGCTAATGTCTGTCTGGAAATATCTCTTACTTTGAAAATGGCATTAAAAGATACATTGGAGAAAATTGGACACTGAAAAATGAATGCCTGGGTATGACTGCTTTTTGTATGCAGTTTTTGTAACGGCATACAACACTTGATACGTTAATGAGAATCGTATACCAAACATATTTTAAGGACAATAAATGTCACTCTTCTTCACCCCTTCTCCACCAACCTTCCTTCCCCTAGTTTGGTAAAAGAAACTGCAGAAAATTGGATGGAGCCAACTAATATCTGAATGCCTATGATAAAGGCAAGAACTAGGTTTACACTGCCTGAGATGTTCTTGCTAGTTAGAAATTATGAGAATTTTGAGATATATTTGTCTACATAGCTAAGGATGCTAGCAGAGGAAATTGCCTTAGCATTTTTGTTGTTGTTAATTGCGAATGTCCGACGCATTGAGACCCCATGGACAATGTTCCTCCAGGCCTTCCTGTCCTCTATCATCCTCTAGAGTCCGTTTAAACTCACACCTACTGCTTCAGTGACTCCATCCAGCCACCGCGTTCTCTGTCGTCCTTTTCTTCTTTTGCCCTCAGACTTTCTCAGCATTAGGCTCTTTTCCAGTATATTCTTCTAATTATTAGCTTGTTTCCAGCAAAATGATTTGAAAAGTACTTGGATGACTCTACACCTTTCCAGAAAGGATCAGGTGTATCCACACTACCTATTAAATCAAAACAATTTTTGAATGTATTACATGATATACATACCTATTAAATCAAAGCAATTTTTGAATGTATTACATGATATACATATACATTATTGCATCTTGAGATCATCATTGTACTGCATGGATAGACTAAGGGAAGAGTTATCTTCAAATAAGAAAAAAAATAACAAAATTAGAGATCCTAACTTGCATAGAATAATATAAATATGCTTTGGATAAAACTGGGTTTTAGCTATCCTTATGGCATATTGGCTAACATGTACCAAACTGATGAGTAATATGTCCTTATTATTAGCAGGAAATGCTTCATGTGGCAGGGCTATGACTAAGACAGATAATGACTTCAGCTTTATGAAAGCTTTGAGTGAAATATTGATGAACAGCAAAGGTTCTATGGCCTCATTTGGTGATTACTTCGATATATTGCAAGTTTGCTATAAGAGGAATAACGATAAATATTTTGAATTAATAAATGAAAAGGAGAAAAAGAAAAATAGATATATCTATGAAATTACAAGAAAGGAAAGGCATGCTAGATCTTAATAGAGATGATTTGATCTTGTGGAGTCAAACGGATGAAAACATTCAGGAAAGTGATAGTGTAGGTTTAATTATGAATAAAGGACTAAAATATATTTCAGATAGTATGAATCAGTGTAATCCAAGTTGTGGGGGATGATATCAAAGTAGGGCTCCATAGATATATGAGAGTTGTGTGTTTTACTCCACTGAATTGTGATAATAGAAGAACCAGCTTTAGGGAAAAATTGTGCAACATTCTGAATGAATGCAATCTCAGGGAGAGGAGAAGAATGTTTGGTAACATGAATGGATGGGAATGAGACTAAAATATACATACAGTAAAAAATGATTGAACTATACAGAAACCCAGGAATGAATGAGAAGGATGATTATTTGGAAAATACTTCCTTAGAAAAAGTTTTATGCCCTTCAAATACATGTTTTAAGCATGTCAATCCTTTGTCACACAACAAATAAATATTAAAAGACTGATGTTATAGTTTATGCTGGAAGCCTGAAAGAATGAATTTGTGATACAAGAATAGTAGCAAGTTCTAATTTTTTGGTAGTGACAAAAGTCAATTTGGGGAAAAGTAAACATTGAAGAAAAGGAAAGAATAAAAGAAACAAAATAAAAATAGAAAGTTTGCAAGAAGGCATAAATTTTGAAGTAAAATATTAGAAGATATCTAGATACCATCAAGGTATATGGACAGTGGACTTAAGGAAAAAGGATGTCAAATCAATTTGAAATAGAATGAAAAGAATTATGTAACAAATCCTTTCAAAAATGTGAAGAATTACATTAATACAAAATAAGAAAAATGATTTTAGTGGATTGGTAACCTGAAAGAGAGAGGTGAAGGTAAAATGCAGGTAAGAGAAGAGCTACCATATAATAATATATTCACTGAAATGGATAATTGCAAAGAATGTAATAGAAGAAAGCAAGATTTATTAAGATTGAAAGTAGCAGCCAAAATATAGTGATTTTGATGGATTTTTTTTAAAAAAAAGCTAGTTTGAAATGGAATAAAGATGGTTAAAGAGCTTCTAGCAGAATGAATGGAACTGTGACTATAAATAATGAAAATATTTGAGAAGAAATTGAAGTGAAGAAATGGTGGCAGGAATATTTTTGAGATTTATATGGTAATAATGATATATTATGGTAGCAAAATGTATAACTGTTAAGTCTCTAAGAAAAAAGGGGATTTAAAAGGGAGAAATAAATACTGTGAGAACATTGAAATATGGTATGATTGAAGGTATAGATGGTTATAAGAAAATTACTAAAATATGGATCTAGTATGTCTGTGAAATATCATGCAAGAAATTTAACATATATGTGAAGACTGCTACTATTCCTGATGAATGGAGGAGTGTCATTATTATTCCCTATACAAAAGCAAAACTAACAAAACTGAATGCAAAAATTATAAGGGAGTTGAATCTGGATCCAATTTCTCAATGTGAGAAATAACAATGAGAAAAATTCAGAAAGAGCCATGCTGTTCAGAGGGTATAAAGATTAGATGTTTGCTCTTCAGCAGGTCCTGAGAAATGTAGGAATGTAAGAAAGAAAGAAAGCTTATTATACGTTTATTGATTTAAAGAAAGTGAATGGGGTTGAATTATGGAATGATCTGTGAATAGGTAAGGTGGTTGCTGAATTAGAAAAGAGCAGTAGATGACAGAGATAGAGCATTATTAAGAAAAAATGGAGTGCTGAGCAAATGGTTCAACACTAAAAAAGAAGCAAGTCAAGGATGTATGATGTCCCTTGGTTGTTTAATGTATTTTTGAATAAAAGTATAAGGAATCATTGTGGTGATTGATAGAGGTATATTGAGCAGGGATGTGAATCTGTGTATGTAGGTTTGAATGCAGGACACTTTTTAAATATCTAAATTTTAATCTGTTTTTAAATTATTGGGGTGTTTTAATCTGTCTGGGCCAAAATGATTTAATTTGATTTTATCTGGTTTTTAAATTTTGTGTATCTATGTATTTTATTGTTGGCTGTTCACCGCCCTGAGTCCTTCGGGAGTAGGGCGGTATACAAATCAAATAAACTAAACTAAACTAAACTAACTAACTTTTTAATTTATAGGATCTGCAATGCACCCATTCTGTTTGATCAGACAGGCAGAAACAGCCAATCTTCCTTCCTTCCTTCCTTCCTTCCTTCCTTCCTTCCTTCCTTCCTTCCTTCCTTCCTTCCTTCCTTCCTTCCTTCCTTTTAGTCAATGTTGACTCTTGGCAACTACCTAGTCAAGTCTCCGCAATTTTCTTAGCAAGATTTTGCAAGTGGCTTAACCCTTGTCTTTTTCCTAGGGCTGAGAGAGAATGAATGGCCCAGGTTCACCAGTTAGCTTAGTGCCTAAGGCAGGAGTAGAATTCATTGTCTCCTGGTTTATAGCTGATGCCTTAACTATATACCAATCTGGCTCTTTCAGAGAGAACTCTCATACAACCAGGCTTACGCCATGATAGATTTTATAGATGATAATCAGCATGTTATACATAAAATAGTGTAAAACTAGAGAGATAAGTTGAAATTAGTTATTTTAGTAGAATGTTTAAAAAGGATGGGAAACAAATGAAGACATTTTAAGATGTGGTCATTAGTGGGTAGTAGTGGGGAAGACCAAGAAAGTCTTCCAAAGATTAAACAACTAAAAGCAATATCTCAAGCATTCTTTGTTTCTCATGCCTTTAATTTCTTTGCCTTACAGTTTTTTAAATCTTTTTGACACTGCATAATGTTATTTACCCCAAAAGAGAAGCATGTGGAAAATATGCTTGAATATCTCTGTGTTTATAAACTATAACATCAGAGCTGAAATACAAATTCATACTGAAGTTCCTATTGGCGGAATAGATACAATGTCTTCAGAAGTTAATTAAACTATTTATTTTGTTATATTAAAATACAGTTGAGTCCCAGCTACAAGCAGCCATTTTATCAACAACAATGCAGCAAGTGTTCCTTCTCCCAGGCTGCCTTAGGCAAGCAGATGGCCCTTCCTACAGATCTTACCTCTTCATTCATCACAGTTCTGCTGAATGCATTTAATACGGTGCCAAATGTATAAATATGCAGAAAAATAGTAATTGCAGAGGGAAGGAAAGAGAGGAAGCAATAACTAGAATTAAATAGGCCACAACTTGATTAAGTAGACCATATGGCATAATACATCGTTACAGTGCTCCTGGTAATTCATATGTTTTATTCTCATCATTTCTTATATTTTTCCAATCATATCTTCAGTTCATCTTAATTCCTCTGCCACTATGTAATTGCTATGATTTTTAAACAGAATGTGCGCTAAAATTTGCGTATATTTTTATTGTCTTGGTGACATGGGTGGCCTAGAAGCTTAATAAACAAATAAATAAGTATAGATATCTCCAAATGTCTGAATTTTTGTTTGCAAAAAAATTAAGCCTGTTAGGCAAAATAAACAACATTCTCTCATATAATGCTTTATTGTATATTATCCCCATGAATATATGCATTGTTGTGCGAATTTGTCCCAAACATAAACTATTGTTGGTAGGCAGACTGCACTGGAAAATTCAGAGAAGTTCAAATGCCGAAGTTAGCTCTGTGTTGGCTCATGAATTAAGTTGGCAATGTGAAATTAAATAAACTTACATTCCACTTGTTTTGATTCAGATTTGAACTGAATAAATGTCTCTTCCATCCCTAACCTTCACAACTCTAGGAAATCAGTGTGTTGTGAATGCAACTTAGTTAAAATTGCCTCCTGGGCACATTCATATAGTCCACATTCAGAGAGCAGATGTTTTGTATAATCTAAATCTAAATCCTTCTGAGACCTTGGATATTGTGTTGCTGCCCATTTTCCACACTAGAGGCAGAACGCCTACAGTTTTTATTGCTACTGATCTCAAAAAATAGGACCTATTGGAATATTTGGTTATGCTAATACATAGCAGTTCAATAAGGTCCTATAGAATCAACATTTTTCTACCCCAAGTAGCTTTCTCTTTCTATGCAAGTTTAGGAAGAAGAGGTGTGTTCTATCGCGTTGGAAGAAGGCAAATTATATTCTACAAATGACTAATATAATAATAATGCAGATTTTAAAAGCTCTAGAAAAGACTTTCTGTAGACACTACATTCTTAGAGTGTTTATGAACATTCCACTTGTTTAGAAATTTCACAAACTTTCCACCCACAACCCAAAATAGGTTGGCAAAGAAGTCCCAACAACAGATGTGATGTATGCACTCATACTTTTGAAAGAGAATATATTCTTGAAGGGCAGGCCAAGTGTATGTGTATATGTGTATTTGTGTGAATTTTTGTTTTTATTATCTATCTGTCTATCTATCTATCTATCTATCTATCTATCTATCTATCATCTATCTCATCCATCATCATCACTAAAATTCTTGCTATTGTGCTCTTTATCTGGGCAAAATGGTGCTTCCTAGGGCAAGAATTTTTGAATCAAAGTAGCTCAAATGGGCTAACTTAAAGAAGCTATCCAAAATTCAAGACCCATATCTCCTGAGAGAATAAAATTTGGGGAAGTAATGGCTGATTCAGGGCTACTGGCTGTGCCTGTGCTGCTGGGCTGCTAGCATATGATTTTCATTTTTACTGTTTCATTGCAATTTCCCAGCCATCTTGCAATCCTTGCTTCCTCCACAACCCAGGAGCAAGGAATTGACTCATCACATGGCTCTTAAAGAAGCAACAACTTTAAAGTGCATGAAATAAGGTCTGGATATTTTTATTGCTTATGTGCTCCTTCCCTGTCATACGAATATGCATAAGTATCAATATACCATCTTTGTTCAGGAACTCAAGGCACATACATAGTGCTCTATCCTCCTATATTTCTTTACAACAAACCTATAAGGTAGATTGGGCTGAAGTCACCAAGTTTCTACTCAGATGAAATAGAAACGGGATCTATCTGATGTCATTGAAATACATTAGCCACTCTACCTTAGCCCTTACCCACCTTGCTTCATCTTTCAATGGCTTCTTACTCTGAAACTGTTGTAGACTGACCCCTCCTTCCAAATGGTATCCTTGATGTCAAAGAAGCCTTTCCAACAAGGAAAGGCTTGTTGTGTTCTTGTGATTATTCAATAGCAAATCCATCATCAAATCATACATTTAATGCCAGACACCAACCAACATTATTCAAATTTAATTCATTCGTTCTCAGTACAGCACAGAACAGAGAATGGGTATAGACTACAATGATGGAATTCAATGTGAGTTTGTTGAATTATTGGAGAAACTACTATGACAAAAATATTCTATCTTTCAAAACAAAAGCAATGTCATTATACTGAGTTTTTATAACATTGGCGCAACCTACTGCATCTTGAAGTGTCAATCTAAAGTGGACACATAGGTTGAATTTTAAAATGCCAAAGAAATAATTCCTATTTGAGTCATTGCAGACCTTTCATGGATTCATAAAAGATGCATTTGGGTTACTGTACACTGTATAGCGTCTCTTCTGAATCAGTTTTGAAGCAGACTCCTTTAAAGGAAATTGAAGTTTTGTGAGTCGATCAAAAAGTTTTAAGGTCTTCACTCAGATTCAGATACAGATGAACCTTCTTATATGAAGTTTCTTATCCATGTTTTCTCATATCTCAGATGTATAAGCATAAACAAAACTTGTATCCATTTTACACAATTTGGTTATCAGTAGCTTGGAATATATGATTCCCATCTGTCTGGCATTTTGTGCATGCATAAATATGTGCAAGTGCTCTCATTTTACTTGGTCATCCTTTTCCTCACAATACTTTCTCCCCAATGGACAGGACACAAAAGAAAGATCTGCTGAAGGATATACCTTGTGTAAGAAAGGTGAAGCTGTCTGAGATCCAGCAGATCAGCTAGGGAGAGCCTTGGGAGATAAGTGCTTGAACCTGATCCCCCAAGGGTGTGAGGGCATCAGCCAGGAACAAAAACAACTGAATGGAGCTTTGCAATCCTAGAAGGACAAACCTGCAAAGCATGACCAGGTAAGCACCATCAGCTGCTACTTTGTAACAACAAATCAAGAGAATCAATGGGAAGTAACACTGATACTTTTTGGAAGTGTAGAAAGAAGATGAATGCTCCACTGTGTCTCATTTTCATTCTATATTATTTATCAAGAATATTTGTGTCTGTTTTATCCATCTAGGTTTGCTAACCATTGTTGTTTTTCTGGGGCTCTGGAACTTAATCTTTAATGAACTCAGTTTATTTCTTTATCAAATTTATATGCCGCCCATCTCATGGTGCAAGTAACTCATTCTCTGTGGTTCATTCTCTATAGTTACATGATGGAATATTATCCATACTATTAACAAGGTTCATTCTCTATAGTTACATGATGGAATATTATCCATACTATTAACAAGGTCCAACTGTACTACAATCAATAGAAAGCTCAAAGTATGCCATTGGTTCATATGTATGCATCATATATTGTTTGACTTGTTTGGGACAGCACAATAAAAGTAAGAACTTTCTTTCAATTTTATTTTTATTGAACAGTTAAACAGTTTAAAAAGTAATCCATAGCAAGTTTCTAGGAATCCTGTCAATAAAGAAAATGCCACATCTTCAGAAGGTGTGACTCATTAGACCAGAACATTTAATTTTCTTTCTACCATATGTTACACATTTTTGTGTGTCTGTGTTGCTCAAAAATCCTTCATCTTTGGCACCAGTCCTTGTCAGCTACAAAACTATGACTCAACTAGATTAATTTAGTACAGGAGTACATGTTGATTCAGGGTTGAATGTTGTAGGTAGCCCAATAAAACTCCCCACTATGAATGACCAGAATTAACTCGGAAGAATCACAATGAAAGAAAACAGTGATAAAAGAGTGACTGTATCAACTCTGGAATTATGCTGCTGTCATCTTTAAATGATTATTGCTAATCTTATTATTTGAATAATCCAACTAAGAACATTTTCTCATATCATGCTTCCTTTGATAAACTAAGCCTCTAATAAGATCTCCCCTCTTTATATAAATCAAGTTTCTTTAGACTAACAAGATTTTTTTCTGATCTTCCATAGTATCCCAGAGACAATTCAAAGTCACCTGTATTCTATTTCTTCTCTAGCAGGACAAATGAATCCTAGCTGACTGGTGAATTGGTTGTAGTATAGTTACTCCACACTATAGAGCTTTGAACTGGGAGTTCCTTATGAATTTTGCAACTGCCATGAGTTTAAATGTTTATGGAGATTCTCAGTCATCCAGGTCAAAATTGTCCCAAAGGTCCTTTTTCCCCCCCAAGAGACAACTAGACTTTCTGGTTTTTCTTTGAAGACTATTTGCTTCTCAATTAGAATTTTCGGCCAATTGATTTAATTGTTTTAACTTGTTTTTAATTTTTCTACTGTCATGGTTTTATTTCTGGCTGTACACCACCCTGAGTCCTTTGGGAGAAGGGCAGTATAGAAATTTAATAAAATAAAATAAAATAAAATAAAATAAAATAAAATAAAATAAAATAAAATAAAATAAAATAAAATAAAATAAAATAAAATAAAATAAAATAAAATAAAATAAAATAAAATAAAATAAAATAAAATAATAATAAAAAAATAAAAAATAAATAAATCCAAGAAGCTTCTTTAGCTCTGACTATCTAGTTACCTCTTGAAAAAAAGAACCTTTGGGACTGCCATGAGTTTATGGTCATAGGAAAGTCGTTGTCTTACAATCAGACTTTCCATTCTTCAAAAATTAGGGCTAATATTACTGACTTACCTTATAGGTCTTAGTAAGAACAGCAATTACAAACAACAACATAGTCACTATCATCACCATCGCCTTCACTACTACTTATGTTATTTTGGCCAGCCAAAAAATGAATATGTTGGTCTACAGTTTCTATAAAGCTATAGAAAAATATGGAAATAATGAAGTTATGCAGGAATAGTTAAGGGAAAAATAAAATACAACTCAGTGCTGGGAAAGGGGAAGGCATAAGAAACAAATGCAGACTAACTCTGCCTACATTCTGCATGGTAACAGGGCCAAAGGCAGAAGACAATTCTGGCAAGATCTCAAGATTCTTATTATACTTTACAATAGACAGTGGAAAGATTATAGCAATGGTACTTTACCACTTTATAATGGCAAAGTACCATTACTATAATCCTTGCACCGTCTATTTCCTAGCTGATCTACCTCAAAGAACTGACAATATAACCATAATTTGTGATGTGATGACATTTTGGACTACTAACAAGTCATTTGAAAAAAAGAGGGATTAAATATATAAGTAAACCTTTTTTTTTTCAAGCATGTTTTTACAAAGGAAACCATTTTAATAAAGTTTAATATGTTTCAGAATCCCTAGTTAGGGCTTGACAAAAATTAATTGGAATATCTGACACTTCAGAGCTTACCTTAGAAATGTATAGACCTGGTTTGGCTAGAATGCGTGGGGAGTGGGTTTTTATAGAGTTAGCATTAGGGTTAGGATTAGGTTAGGTTTAGGGTTGCAATGGGGATGTGTTTAAATTCATACTCTCTCTTACTCTCTCCTACTTTTCCCACAAATTAAGATATCTTTTAGTGAGGACTCGCATCCTGAGCACATTAGTCCATACCTTAAGTTCTGCACATAAAACTCCTGGGTATGTCATTCACTTCCATGAAGTACCACATCTGTTAGTTAGGCATTGTTGTCATATCCATGAATAGAATCATTTCATATTGGAAACAGAACTAAGGATCTAAGGACACTTCAACATAACCAGTGGAGGGATTTCAGCCGATTCGGGCCGGTTCGGGTGAACTGGTAGTTAAATTGCTGGCTGGCTCCGCCCCTCCCCGCCCCTTCCAGGAGTCTCCACATGCCCCATTTTGGCTCCCAGGTAACTGCAGGGAGGCCTCCTAGGCCCAAAATGGAGTGCAAGGGGGGATGTGCCCCCTGTGGCCCATTTTTTCTTCCAGGAGGCTTCACCGAGGCCTCCTAGACCCAAAATGGGGTGTGAGGGGTGCGGCACCCCCCGTGGCCCATTTTCACTCCCAGGAGGCTTCAGGGAGGCCTACTAGGCCCAAAATGGGGTGCAGAGGAGAGCAACGTAACCCCCTGCAGCCCATTTTTGCTCCCAGGGGTGTGCAGAAGGCCTAGTGCAGCCTGTCATGACCCCTGGCCATGCCCACCATGGCCACGCCCACCCAGCCAGTCATTAGGGCAAGAATTATTTGAATCCCACCACTGAACATAACTCTCCAATCTGTGAGCCAACAAAGAAATAAAATAAACAGATATTGTCGTTCCCAGTCAATCTTGTTCTGATTTGCAACTGGAAAATAGTGTGTTTATTTCCCATGCACCCCCCCCTGCACACACTTATCAATATGATCAACTAATGTGAAAACCATCTGTCAATCACAGTACTGCTGCTTAGTTACCTGTCAAAATTCTCCTCTAACTCCCCACTTTGCCTGCTGTGTCAGAACGTGCCTCTAAGTGTGGCAGCTGATGGAGTGGGGAGGAAACCCTTTGCCCACCAGGTCTTAAAATGATCCCCAACTCAGAGATTTGCATCACCCCAAATAGATGACAATCGTGTGTGTGTGTGAGAGAGGGGGGGGAGGGAGTGAGGGAGAGAGAGAGAGAGAGAGAGAGAGAGAGAGAGAGAGAGAGAACTATCATGCTGCCAATTTACCACACCATCTTCACATCTGTCACCTCTGTATTTGGATATGGGTTTAGCACTTTTATGAAAGAATGGTAAACTAATCTTCAAGAGCAGCCTGAAGAATATCCTACAGGTATGTGGGTGCTATAAAGTGGTAAAGAGACTTTCTCCATTAACTGCACAGCCAGCTATTTGGACCAGTCCTAGTTTCCAGTCAGAAATCAAATTTAGGACCAATTAGATTCAAGGAGAGAAAATCTGATTTGAAGAGAAAAAAAAATGAATTTCCACTATTGAAACCAGTATGAAATTCAATGCTTATAGACTAGAGAAGGTGGGTGAAACCATGTTTCACCCAAACCAGTGAAACATGGTTAACATATTCTGATTTCCTTCTCTATGGGTATCTTAGTAGATGTGAAATGTATCAGACTATATTGGTGGTAAAACTACCATGATTTTTGCCTGCGGAAGGGGGGCAAACAGTACTTTAATACTAGAACAGGTAAGGATGGCTTTTAGTTCCCTCAGGCATAGTTTGAGGATGAGATGAGGGCAATCTCATAGGACATGGCAGAAAAAAAAAGGTCATGGGAGAAACATACTAGTTTCATTATTACATTTTCCTGGGTGTGAAGCAAGTTGCTTGATTTTTTTATTTTTTCAAGTTTTGATGTTCTCATACTTCAGACTGTTAGACATATCCTCTGAAGTGTAACATTTTGGTGATGGAGTCTCATCCATCTAGCAACCTTCTTATGACATACCTTACGATTTATATCGAAGTGACTGTCCTTCAAAAATGAATGAATCTAATCATGGTCTATTTGAAACACAGCTGAATTATCTGTTTGTTGTCCAGTTTTAAGGACAAATTATGGTTCAAAAATGTTATTTTAGTAGTGTACAGACTCAAATCTTTTATAGAAGATTTTGATTTATGGCTGCAGTCAAAAGTGTTATATGTACAAGATCTGAACAAATGGGCACAATACAACCAAATTTAAGTTATGATAATTTCAGTGGAACACTAAGCAAATGCTTAAATCATTTATACTGAAATCAGAATTCATCTTTACACAGATTCCCCCCCCCCCAAACTTGTGACCAGTTCCCTATTTAGTGATTCTGAAGGTAAGTTACTTTATGGAATTTTGCAAAAACTGTGCTTTTAAATATTATACAATGGAAAATAAACCTGCTAATTTATTTAAATTAGGAAGGAATCCCTTTTAGATAAAGCTTGTTTAAATGTTCAATAGGCCAATGCTACGAGGGTTGAATTACTTTACAATTTCAACAATTCGACAGGAAGAATTTAAACATACTTACTTGTACCTTTGAAATAAGTGGGATTTATATTTTTCCATTTAAAATCTCACAAGAGGGAATGAAAAATGTTTCTCAGATGTCTTTTTAAATGTATGGTATCCTTCCCTTGAGGTACTTTGACAGAAAATTAAAAATTGCAATTTAGAAAGGGATAATTCTAAATCTAGCTGAAGAAAAGGTATATAAGTCATCTACTCTGCACTTGATCTCCTTGAAAGTAGAGGGCAAATTTTACCCAAGGTAAATATGCAGTAAATATCTCATTCATGCCCATTTTCTCTATGTATCAGTTTTATCTCAGCTCAGTGTATACTGTATATATATATATATATATATATATATATATATATATATATATATATACATGTCCATACACTCCCATGGTCAAGCCATCCTTCTCTCACTTGGGCTAGATATCATGGATAGCTATATGTAAGTTTTATTACATATCATTCGTGTAAGTGTCCATGAACAGTAACAACGATAATAATCAAATTATAGCCACTGGAAAAAAACTCTCCATGTAGCTACCTAGCTTCAGTCTGTTGCTAATTAATTAGATGCAGGCAAGATGAGACTACATTGCTTTGGTATGGTGCTGTACTAATATTTAATGGAAAATGCTGTTCTGTGAATCCTGTGCAATATTTTTTCTTTTACATTTATAATCAAAATGGTAAAAATTAAGTTGCTTTTTTCTTCTTTCTCTAAAGACACATTCAGTTCCACTACACAGAATGAAATAAGGGACAATATGCAATGGCTGAACAAAACAAAAGGAATCAGAAAACTTTCCTTCAATGGGAGGGGGTGCATCCTGAAATCTTATGAGACTTTGATTGTCTTGCCTTAAAGTTGCATGATCTTTCATCACAATATTGACAATTGAGATTCAATGATCTCATCATATTTTACCTTTTTTTAAAAAAATAAAATAAAATAAATGAATACATTTTAAATGTTTGTATGATTGCTGATTGTTTTTATCAAGGGATACATTTCAATGGAAATCAGGAATATCATGAGCATTGTGTTGCTGACCATCATAATCTCTGTTGCATTCTTTCTGTCTTTCCTATGGTTAACTGGCAATATGGTATTCAATTTTGGGGGTGGGGGGAAATGTAGGAAGCCTGAAGGGAAAGCTTGTATCTAGTATACTAGATACTTTTCTTTGATTATAATACTTCATCTATTTCAGGACATAGTCCTAAAATTAAAGACAATATGCTGATTTAATAGTTTTTTTAAACTCAGAACGTTAGCATGAGAACACTTCTAATTTGAGATAATTTAATTAAGCTTAAAAAAATATAGGTATTTTTCCTTAGTCTGTGTGACTGCAAATAATGACCGATACACATGAGAATTAAATAATATTCATATGCAAGCCAAATATATATTGATATAATTAGAAAGGAGAAAGTCTGACAATACAGGCTGGAACAGAATCCCCCAAATATTTTTATTTTATTTTTTTTATAAAAGGAAGATTTTATAAAGATTTTTTAAAAAATGACAGGAACATAAAAAATAGAAAAAGATTATAAAATGATAAAAGAAAAAGTGAAGAATAACATTAGAGAATGAAAAAGAAAAATATATATCAAGTGACTTCCAATCTTTGCAGTAATTAAAAATAATCACCATGTCCATTATCCCATATTACATATCATAATTCCCTTCCTCCCATAAACAAACCTTTCAAATCAATAAATATATAAACCCCCAAATCAGCAATTCATCCTCACCCTTTTTAGAAAAAAGTCTATATATGGTTTCTAATCTTTTATAAAGTTAGTTGTAGTTTCCTTCTTAATCAAAAAATCAATTTAACCATTTACAGTAGCGGCCAAAATTGTGGAAACCTTTTTTTGGGAAAAGTGTATTTTTGAGGTTTGTTGGCTAATAACACCACTTTTTTGGGGAGTTTCAAGATAATCATATTCCACTGCTGGAATGGCCTAGGAATAGCCCAGACCTTAACCCAAATGAAAATCTATGGAGCCAACTAAAGAAACTTGTTAGTCAGAAGCGACCCAGACATAAAACCCAGTTAATAGAAGCAATCATTCAATCAATCTTGGTTTCACATTATAACAGCTGCAGAACTAAAAGGCTTGGTTCACTCCATGGGAAGATGTTGCAAGGCCATAATTCATGCTAAAGGTTACCCAACTAAGTATTAACTGACGTGATAATTTTTGTATATCTCATTTTTTTCTACATGTTTCACTTTTGCCCCAGCTTTTTTTTCTGTCATGTTTTTCAATTTTCTAGTCTAATTTACAGACCTAGGATTTCCTAATGCCTTCCATCAAAATGTTACCCACAATTTTGAGATTGGCCAATGTTGGGTGGAGAAAAGGAGAGAGAGAAGGTTGTTGTTGTTTTTTTTTTTTAAAAAAAAACAACCTTTAATCACAAAATGTAAATGAAGCAGAAGGAGGACTGATCATATCAGGACCTTGGAGAGTTCATTTTAAGCTCTAAACAAGAATGGTATTTTCCGTCACCAATCTATGATGAACTGAAGCCTTCAGAAATCTAGAAAGGAAACTTCAGAGGCTACAGAAGAGCATTCTTTAAGTCAAAGCCTTAGTTATTAGGAGAATTGCATTATCCATTGTGAAAACAGAAAAAGAAATTATGTGGATTTGTCTTGGCTCAGGTGATATGATGGTCATTAGGATTTAAACTTCCTTCTGGATCAGTTGAATTTTCATCCCTAGGAATCTGACAATTAGTAAAACTGTGGCCCATGACTTGCCAACCTCCACTGAACTGCAATTCTCATTTGATTTTTACAGCAAAGTTTAAGACAGGGAGAAAACTCAAAATCAAAATCAAAAGAGAAGAGAAAAGCATTATTATTATTATTACTTATATGAATTTTGTTGAATTCACCAGACTTCCCTCTCCCCCTCCCCCAATAAATTATTGAAGAATACAGTTGAAAGCAAATATACCTCTCCACCCACCCACTGCCAATATTTCAAAGGGAATGAGAAAATGCACAGTGACTAATTTAAATATTAGGGGCCCTGAGTAAAATCTTTCAGAATGTGCAGAAATTATAGCCACATGTTGGTATCCAGCTTCATTCTATGTTTGCCTTGGTTTGTGATCATGAGCTTTAAGTTAAAGAAAATAATCACAACTAGGAAGAGTAGAGCACATACTTCTCTTTCCAGATCAAGTGTTCACACAGTAGACCATTTTTTGTGAGTTGATCTTTAGGTAATTGGCAACTGATGTGAAATGTACCACAAAATTACACTCTTCCTTAAAACCAGGGTGATAAGTAAATCAGTGATAATTAGCACTTTTATTATGCATTCCACTGTCCAACATTTGTTGAAAATCAAGGGTCTGATTGTATTTAATCACACCTCTAATGTCTCAGCATATCTGAAATAGGCTTGGCTTCACTGGAGCAATCTCGGCTCTGTGGTGTCCTGCCAAGAGATAAGAACTTGTCTCACAATGCAAGCCAGCAAAGTCTCATTCCTCTGCCTTAGAGCGGGAGTCTGAATTGGAAAGAGGTAATGGAGCGCTGGAGCCAGCATGATGCTAATTAAGTCCATCTAAGATATTTTCTGCCTGTCTGAACCCACCTGCCACAATCATTTCTAAGCCTGTATCTCATGGCCCAGGCAGGTTGATCCATAGATTAGGACAGCACAAAGTCTTGGCGCATTCACTTCAGAGTTTCATCATTTTGTTCAACTCTTTCTTGGTATTAACAATTAGATGCAACAATCCTATTTTCAGAAAGCATAGGAATATATGATCAAAAGGAATCCTGAAGAGGGATTTAATTATGCCTTGCCTTAAAGATTCAGCAGAAGAAGGAATGATAATGTGTGAGTGAGCAGACAGCAAGATAGAACATATTGGAGAAATGATAAAAGGTGTTGCTTTCTCCATAGAATTAGTTTTCTTTATCATTTTGCTGTCATTTAGCAGTTGCCTGGCCCAGCAAACCTAGGGAAGTGTTACAATGTACCCAGTTTTGAATTTGGGAACACTTGAGGCCAGAGATGACAATGAGTTCTGCACACTTCCATTTGGGAAGAATTTCATTTGTCCTTTCACTCGTCCCTTCTCAAATTGTTTTTGCCACACACAAGTCTTTGCTAAGGAAATGCCTGGGATGTAGGAATAATGAAGTGCTTAGATATCTATCTATAGTACAAGATAATTCATGAAAATTGGCCTTAAACATTACCTGTTGAATTTTAACTCATCAGAATGCTCTAATCCTTCAGGAAGAGGCATACTTTGTTCAGGGCCGGTAATTTAGTTATTGAAACAAAATGGCCTACTTAATTTAGAGTCATCAAAGTGAACACAATATAACCTCCCTCTCTATTTCTTTAAATAAAGTAGATCCAGAATGAAAAGGAATGGTAGGCTAAGTTGCCACTTTGAAATCTAAACTCTATAGTAAATTTCCAGATGAGAAATATCCTAATTTTCATCAGGTTCTACCTTTCTCACTCTCAGCAGGGCTCTTGATAACCAGCAGGGGTTGTTAAATTTTGGAAACCAATGTGAGATAAAAGATTGATTTTCAAATTAGCAGTCAAAATCTAAAGTATTCATTACATTCCTGAACCAAGAAATTCATTGCTCTGAGATGAATAATATTTGCAATGACTGCAAAATATTTAAGCTATTATGTGTTTTATTAATATAGTATATAAACTAGTGTAATATAATATGGTTTCTTCTTTAACACCACTTTGTTTATAGTTGTTTCTGGTAATACTGGAAATTTGATGGGATTGGCTGACATTGCATCAACTACTCAAGCCAAAACTGCTCTTTTCCAGAACAGACAATACTCTCTTATGGATCCTATGTTTTGTCCAAGTTCATACATGGGAAACAGCACTGTTACAACAGCTCTCCTGCTACCAGAATAATGAGCCTTGCTTTTCTTACTTGACAACCCCTTCCAGAACAAGTTTAAAACTTCTCTGTGGAGTTCCTAGGAAAACAGAGGTATGGTAGACACTTTTCCAGAAACCATCTTTCCAATCTGTGGGTAAAGATAAGGAACAATCCATTAGTAGATCCATTGATTTTGACAGTGAGGCAAAGAGAATGTAAGAAAAACCTCACCCCCAATTCTCTGAGGGGGCCACCTAATATGACATTTTCTGAAACAGATGGCTATAAACCAGCTCCTGTGAGATTTCTGAGGGAGCACCTAATTTTTAACTGAGATATTTTGCAGCATGTAGTAACCCTTTATATTGAACCATGATCATAGAAAGTTACACTGACACATTGTGAGATATTGGTTGATATTTAGACTGAACTGCTCATACTTTATGTCTATCCACTGTCTTATTTATTTTAAAGGAAGGAAAGAAGGAAGGAAGGATGGAAGGAAGGGCAATATGTATTGCTTTTTTCTTGCAGTATTGCCTCTTATATTAAAAATGTTTTTTATTTATATAACCCATATATCATTACACAATGTATCCAAAGTCATATCTAGTTTCAATTTCCTTCTTCGGTTCTTTCAAATTTTCTTTTGGAATGAAATTGACTATATCGACAATCAGCTTCAATCCAGTTTAATCTTATCAATTTCAGTACCTCATTAAATAGCAGGGAAGTGGTATCCTGAAGTGGCTCTCATGAATTCAATAGCTTTCCCATTCTTCATCTTTAATCCTATTAAAAGGATTAAAAGGTATTATTATACAACAATTGCTGGATTGGGATGGATAACATGAAGTGAGCAGATGCCTGGTCTGTATCACATGAATCCTAATACAGGATCACAGTTTTATAAAAAAATATCTGACAGCATTTGTTTCTGAAGCCTTGGGTAATCTGGAAGATTCTCCATATATGTAGGCCTGACTACTTATTTTAAATCACTGATTAGCTCCCATAGTGGCAAAGTTTATCAGCACACACTTGTAGACATGCTATGAAGTTTATTTGATCTTCAGATACAACATTTTATAAAGCAAACAAACAGCTCTTACAAGTACAATTTTTTAAAAAAGATGATCCATTTAAAGGGAAATATTTAAAGCAACAATTAATACAAAAAATAAATTACAAGCACACTATAAAATAATTATTAAAAATAATAAGCTAATGTTCCTCATAATAGCATATCTAGAAAAAAAATGGGAATATTGCTGAAAACTCTTTGGAAAAATGAAAAGGACCAAAGAATTATCAAAGTCCATAACAAGGTCTCAAATGCTTGACACTACCATTCTGCCACAACATCTTTTTGAAGGCACTGCAAAAATTATGAAGGACCAGGCAGCCAATTGACTGAAAAATCTATGACCTTTTGCCTAGAACAGAACTCCTTAAATCCTTGTGGTGATCAATTAAAGTAAGGGCCCATTTACTTTGCAGTGCTGGGAAGTTAAACCTAATTGTATTCATGTGGTGTAGAGGTTAAGGTGTTGGACTAGAAGCAAGGCGACACTGGTTCTAATCCACCTTCAGCTATGGAACCTCACTTTAGACCACTCTCTCTCTCTCTCAACCAAATCTACCTCAGAGGAATATTGGGAAAAATAAGGGAAGGGAGCATAGTATATACTGCCGTGAGCTCCTGTACAAAAAGCAGCCTGATGGCTGTGATGCTGTTCCAGTCCTTTTTCTTCATCTCACCATTTTCATAGTCTGCAGTCCATTTACATAAATAAGAATGGACAACTTTAAGCAATTATTGCAGAAACGGTACTGAAATAATAATGCTGGAAAGTGTCTAATCTTTACCCTTTTCAAACTATGGTTTCTATCAAAGTTATCTCACTTCCCCTATTTCCCTGTATGAAATCTTTTAGTGGCTTCAGTATCTAATTATCTGTATGACTGCTCTAAAGAAACCCTGTGTGAATTATTTTCAATGCTCCTAATAGTACAAAAATAACCATTAACAAATCTCCAAGAAGTATTTTCATTTGCCATTTGTAGAAGCAGAAGTGTTTAATTAAGCTCATTCAGTTGGCATGTTCACTTAACACTTTTATCACTTTATTAGCTGATTATTTTTTATTTCCTGATTGCCAGAGCTGCACAATATACATGACTAATGCTTGCATGATCTGTTGTGGGAATCAACTAAAAATTCTCAATTCCAAAATGATACAGCCTAAGATTTCATTTTACATTCATGCCACAATTTTGTAATGAGCTTGACATTTCAAAATATGTATTTAAGCTTATGATGATCAGTTCAAATCATCTACCATGTCCATGATGAAATCTGAGTTGAACAGCACCTTCCCTTTATGCAGTGCTTATGCCTGCCTTCCATTGAGAATGGAATAATGCATGAGTCAAAAAGAGGGCTGTGAAAATATTTACAGATCCCTTGCATCCTGGACATGAACTGTTTCAACTCCTACCCTCAAAACGACGCTATAGAGCACTGCACACCAAAACAATTAGACACAAGAACAGTTTTTTCCTGAACACTATCACTCTGCTAAACAAATAATTTGCTCAACACTGTCAAACTATTCACTAAGGCTGCATTACTATTACTATTAATCTTCTCATCGTTCCTATCACCCAACTCCTCCCACTGATGACTGTAACCTTGTTTCTGGTATTTTAAGATTTATATTGACTCTTTCCTAATATGATTTGATTGCTTATTTGTTCCCTATGACTATCATTAAGTGTTGTACTTTATGATTCTTTTTTTTAAAAAAAGTTTTCAAATACAAATTTCCCCCCCATTTTTCTCCCCCCTCCTCCCTAACCCCCCCTCACCACCCATCCCCCCCTGAGACTTCTTCACAACAAAAACCTAAGTCATAACAGATTATATAATATTTTACCATCCCCTTACTCCCTCCTCTAAATACTGACCCTTACTTACTAATAATATTATTAATATTATTACTTCCCCCTTTTACCATACATTTCAAAAAAACATTCAACTATAACATTGTATAAAAACTTCTAATTTAACATAATATTATTATAACTCCCAATTTAGCAATAATCTGCCCTTTTTCTCCTCCCCATACTTTTATCTGTATATTATTACAACATTTCAAGACAACCTTCCACTTTAAAACTATATAATAAATCCTACTTTAACATTTAATCTTTTGTGTATATTAATATAACATTTCAAAGCAGCCTTCCCCATAAATCCTAATTTAACATTTATTCAACTCTATCCATTTTCTCTACTCCCCTGAATATATCACTTAAACATCCCTTTTCTTAAACTAAACAATCAGTAAACTAACCTATTTCCACCCACTTTCCTACAAAATTGCCATGCACAACAATTCTTAATATCTTTAAGCCACTGCCCGCCCTGCTAAAAAAAAATATATTCCGTTATATAGAAAAAATCAATGACTTTAAATTTATAATCCATATAAAATCTTCTTCTTTATATTTCCACTGGATTGTTGAGTCCATCATCCATATTAGGGTAACATAGCATCCTGGTGCAACAGTTTGTTCAAAATCCTCCATCATCATCTGCCCCCATCAGTAATGAATATCCTCATATGTATATAAAAGAAAAAAAACAACCACCCGAGTGACATTATAATTATTCCATATAGTTGTAATTGTGGCTTTCATCAGGATCTACTTTATGATTCTTGATGAATGTATCTTTTCTTTTATGTACACCGAGAGCATATGCACCAAGACAAATTCCTTCTGTGTCCAGTCACACTTGGCCAATAAAGAATTTTATTCTATTCTATTCTATTAGCAGAAATGAGAAAAGTCCATTCTCTTACCTTCTCTGACTTTCATCTTCCCCCTTTCCCCGGAAAACTATTCTTGAAGGTTGTGGAACATTTTGGAAAACTTTTGGAAGGGCAGTAAAGTAGAAGAACATTTGGATTATCCTCAAAAAGCTCTCCTCATCAGATGATTTCTTTCCCAAGGCTATACATAGTTCGGGTTTTTAATAACATCTATGGATTTTTGGTTTAGTGATTAAGGCACCTAGCTACAAACCAGAAGTTTTTGAGTTTAGTCCCACCTTAGTCATGAAAACCATCTGGTTGATTTTCAGCCAGTCACACTCTCTCAGCCCAACTCACCTCACAGGGTTGTTGTTATAGGGAATAACAAAAGGAAGGAATATTAGGTTGTCTGCCGCCTTGAGATATTTATAAAAATATAGTAAAAATGAAATATAAATTAAATACATAAAAAATAGAGTCCCTTCTTGTGGGAGATGGGCAGCCTAAAAACAAGAAATATAAATAAATAAAATAACCTGAAAATCTCATCCTCCTCCAATCCTTGCAATGCCTATATGGTATTGTCTGAAGGCCAAAAGGGAGAGTGCATATTTGTCTCTTCAAAAGCTTTGAACAGCCATTCTTCTGCTCAGAAGCTGACCATTAGCAGTCCTTCCTATGTATTCATAAATTCCTCTCAGCAATTCTCTTAATAGTTTCTCCTTAGGATGCCTCCGTAGCGATCAAACAGTCCAAAATTAACACTACAGGAAATTCATGGCTTAACTTTCCTTGCTTGTAACTTTCAAAGCTTCCCAGAACTGGTTCAGAATTTTGATTTAGGGATGAAATAAACCAGAAAAGTTATTTAAAACTCAAGGTAGAATTCTGCTTTTGCTTCTAAAATAGATTTGGGTAAATTGCTGTTCCATTTTAACACCTAACACATGTTTGTGTATGGGCAGTTTTGTAACCATCCCATAGGAAAGTCTTTTTTTTTCCTTCCAGAATTCATTATAACTAAAGGAATCTGAACACAAACCATGATAATTTCAAACCATTACAATTCTGCCATATGTTTCAACTGGACATTGAATGCATCCAGTGGGTCATAGTGGGAGCTGGAATTTCAGATCAGATGTCAGATCTCTAGGAAGATTTTCCAAGCTAGGAATAATAGAAAACTCAGTGCAGACCAGATGGTGACTAGCCACCATCTGGTATCCAGATGCCACTGGAGAAAATGCTTTAAATACAGTCAAATGTTACCATCTGTCTTTGCCATAGGTTGATTTAGGTGAAGAATAGATAAAACTTCACTGATGGGCAGAAGACTCTTGTGATTTTTTTCAGTTAACTTAAATAGATGTTTATACATAAATTGTTTACAAATAAACATTAGTCCTCTTCAACATTTATTAAAAATGATCAGTTTACACTGTTAGAAGTCTGGTACACATGGAACCATCTGCATCTACAACTGTATCCACAACAGTCTTTGTGGTTATATATAGGGAGATCTATTTGATACACATGGTGTTAGGGCAGTGCTACTACACATATTTCCTGCTCAAGGAAATATGTCTACATCAGTAGTGAAATCCAAATTTTTTTACTACCTGTTCTGTTGGCGTGGCTTGGTGGGTGTGGTGTGTCTTAGTGGGCGTGGCTTGGTGGGCGTGGCAGGGGAAGGATATTGCAAAATCCCCATTCTCTCCCCACTCCAGGGGAAGGATTCTGCAAAATCCCCATACCCACCCCACTCCAGGAGAAGGATACTACAAAATCCCAATTCCCTCCCCACTCCTGGGGAAAGGATATTGCAAAATCTCCATTCCCACCCCACTTTGGGGCCAGTAAGAGGTGGTATTTGCCGGTTCTCCGAACTACTCAAAATTTCCGCTACTGGTTCTCTGAACTGCTCAAAATTTCTGCTACTGGTTCTCCAGAACCTGTCAGAACCTGCTGGATTTCACTCCTGGTCTACATGCTCAAATCCTGGAACGTAACAGTTGGAAAGGACTTTGAAAACATTTAGCTTAACTACTTGACCAGTGCAGAAATCCACTATTTCAGTAATCCTGACATATGTCCATCTTCCTCGCTGAAGCATCTACAACTAAAGAGAACCCACCGCCTCCCAAGGTGTTCTGTTTCAGGGTTGAACAGCTTTTACCATTAGGATATTTTTTCTTGGTGGCCAGTCAAATTCTACTTCACTGTAATTTAAAGCATTGTTTCTGCCTTACATTTCTGTTTATGTTCTATAAGAAGAAACATGAAGGCAACCATCTACCAAAGAAAGAACCACACCCTTATCAACAATGAAAGGGCAAGCTACTGTATATAAATAAAGCATCATTTACATTCGTTCATGCTAATGTTACCCAATTGGGTAATGAAATATCTGCAAGCAAACAACTAAGATCAGAGAGCACTAAGATCTCCACATTGGTGTCAGGGTTCCAAGTAACACCCCTAACGAAAGAAGACTCAGAGGCTTGAGTTTCCTCTGAATTCCATTTTATTGGAGATGTGGGAAAATCTGAATCTGAAAATTTCCAGGTTTTCCCCACCCAAGTGACAGTTCAAGTCCCTGCTCAGCACCAGGGGTGGGTTCCACTTACCTTTACTACTGGTTCACAGTGGAAGCGTGTGTGTGTGCTTCTGCGCATGTGCGGATCATCCATGATGACGTCGTGGCAGATGGGCAGAGCCTCCCGCTGGTTTTACTACCAGTTCTATAGAACTGGACCGAACCAGGAACAACCCACCACTACCCAGCACCCACATGTCCATCACATGGTCCAATCA
Organism: Pantherophis guttatus; assembly: GCF_059756535.1. NCBI lineage: Eukaryota > Metazoa > Chordata > Lepidosauria > Squamata > Colubridae > Pantherophis > Pantherophis guttatus. Next base: position 164,891,258 of record NC_142063.1, read on the forward strand.
TCCACCGTCTAAACTAGAAATACCTCCCAGTTATCCAACTCCAGGTACCAGGGCAAGGCGTCCTTGATTCTCTGAAAAAGGAATGTTATTTTGACTACATATCACCCATACTTTATGCAATCCCCCCTCCCAATTTCCCGCAGTAGTAAATGTGGCAGGCCTGAAGGCCCAACTGTAAAAGATGGCTTCCAGGTCTGACAATTGGTCCCTGTTGAAATTCATCTTGCTGGGTTTTGCTGAATGTTCCAGGTTATTAAGGATCCTTTTGAATATTTATACTATCTTCTAGGTGTTTGCTATATCCCATCTTTGCAGTATATGTGTCATCCACAAATCTGGTTAAACGCTCATCCAAGTCATGTATAGGTATGTGGAACATGCATAGGGTCCATATAAGTATGTTGAACTGCATGGGGTGCAGCGGTACAACAGTTCTATTCTTTCCAGCTTGGCATAGATGTCATTGATGTACATTTGATAGTAGTACTATTGTGCTTACTGGAATTTCATGAAAAGTTTTGTTAAATGACTTGCTAAAACCAAATATGTTATAATCACCACATTTCTGTTCAACCAAAATGAGTAATCTTCCAAAATAGGTCAGGTTGGTGGACCTTAATTTTTGTTGATAAACTTATACTGGCCCAATATCACTGCCACTGTCACATTACACTACACAATACCCTCCAGAAAATTTTAATGAAAGACGAGAAAGTGAAATAACAAGTTTTTTTTTTCTGTTGTTTTGTTGAAACATCACCACCCTGGTTTTCTTGGAAAATGAACTTCATAATAGTATTATCTTCTTAAATATTACTTTCATTTTTATTTAGGTTGGAATCCTTAAAGATAGAGTATTAGGATGGAATAATTCTAATTAGACTAATTAAATTAATTTAAATCTAATTTAAAAATTAGACTAGAATAGGATAAGAAGAATATTTTTTTAACTGTATCTTGCATGCTTTTAAAAAAGCCCACGAAGTAAGAAACATGAGCCCATGTGCTCTTTTACTTTTATTATAATTCAGTGGAGGAAGGGTAATCTGGGGGGGGGGATGGCTGACCTAGTGTGATTTAGAAAAGCTTCATGACTGAGAGGGAATCACACTGGGTGTTACAATTCAAGAAGGAAGTATAAGCTTGTAATAAAAAGAGCTTCACACTGTGAATGTGGCAGGAGTCTTGGCCTCAGTTATTCCAGCCCATCAGTTTGTCACATTTTCTCTTTCTTACAATTGTTCTATAAGCAAATCCTGAGACTCTTCCAAGAACTGATTCAAATTGCATCCTACTCTTAGATTAGCAAGAAATGCAACAACATGTTTTGTCCTTTTATTCAAAATGTATTTTCAAATCACACACACACACACACACACCTATCCACATGTGCTTATTTCATTTTTAATGAAACTCTCTAAGCATATAGAGTTTATAAAAGTTTATAAAACCACTTCCCACAAACAGGATGTTTAGATTTTATTATGCTAACAAAATATGGGTATAAATGACCCCACAAAAAAGGTGCCAGGTTTTGAATTACCACATCAGCAATAGTCAATCCTGAATAGGATTTGCGTCTCACACGGCAACTCTCTGTATAAATAAGGCATAGTATCCTCCCCTCAGTGTGACTGTGTGATCCCATATCAAACTGCAGATCACATTGTGACTGGCTGTAAACTGAGGACATATATTGGTCCAATATCTGATTTTTTAAAAATATAAATGATGCTGAGCTTCAATGGTTAGATGGCCTAGACATTGGTATTTGAACATACGCAGATCTTTTTAACATTTATATTTTATTGTCTTTTACTAATCTAGGTGAAATGTCAACATATATTGCTATCCATGTCATATGTTAAATAAATAAATGGCTGGAAGATTTTTGTGCCTTCCTCTCTATCAAAACAATCAAACAAACTCAGCAACCATTTGCCATGACCACAAAGACAGAAAATTGTTTTAACATGCTATTTTATAAAGACAAATTAGGACAGCTCACAACCAGTGGGGAATAAAATGTGCTTGCTAAAAGAAAGAAAAATTCAATGTTTGACGTAGATCCTCCAAACTGGCTATTTAATGCCCTTCACTAACTCACACATTTCAACATTTTCTAATATGGCTAAAACCCTCAGGTGTTTTCTGGAATGCCAAGGTGTTTAAGAATAGTCTTTATTGATTTGAGGTGTTCCTTCACAGATTGTGATCCCATCTCTCATGGCATGACTCCCTGAGGGGGTTGCTTCTGCCACTATGAACCTGCTCAATCATTTGAAGCAAAAGAGACACCTTGGAAGGTGTCCCACTGTTTGATGATCTTCATGTAGGAGAGAGCTTTCTCCTCATAGCTCCCAGGCCTCCACCTTCCCTTTATTTAGAAAAATTTTTCTGAATAGCATTCTTCACCATTTTTCACTGTAAATTGTATTGTAATTTTACTGATTTAAATGTTATTTTTCAAATCTTGAAAGCAGTCTTGGGTGTTTATGGAAGTCATAAGATGGGATATCAATCTAATGAATAAAACTACATAAATAACCTGTGCAAAATTTCATAAAAATATTAATTAATAAAATACATAAATAATAAATATGCAATTCAAACACAAAAATGAGATAATACAGGTAGTCCTTGACTTACAACTGTAATAGACCCTGCCATTTTAGTTTAGAGCCTGGTTTAAAGCCAGTACGGACTAGTAGTGGTTAAGGCACCAGGCTAGAAAGTGAGAAATTTTGAGTTCAAGTTTCGCCTTTGTCATGAAAGCAGCTGGATGACCTTGGGCCAATCATTCTTGCTCAGACCATCCTACTTCATAGGGTTGTTGTGAGGAAAAATTGAAGGAGAAAAATATGTTGGATATGTTCGGTGCCTTGAGTTACTTGTAAAAATAATAAAAATGGAATATAAACAAATAAAATAAAAAAATGAAGTAAGTCATGATAGAGGTTAAGTGAATCATCACACGACCAACCTAATTTTACAGCCTTGTGTGTGTGTGTGTGTGTGTTGGTTTTTAAGCAAGTGCAGCAGTTGTTAAGCAAACCCTTCATTTCCTATGGCAGTGATGGCTAACCTTTTTGCCATCGCGTGCCAAGAGAGGGGGGTGGGTGGGGATGGTTCACGCGTGCACATGCCCACACCCATAATTCTATGTGCCCCCCCTGCGCAAGCCTCTCTAGGAGTCTCTGGAGGCTGGGGAGAGTGAAAAACATCACTTCCTGTCCCACTGGGAGTTGGGAAATGGGCCCTTTCAGGCCTCTGGAGGGCCTCCGAGGGAGTGGGAGTGGGAAAGGCTGTTTTCACCCTCCGCAGATGGATACAGAGGATCTGGAGTCAGGTAAGAAAGAAAAACGGACCTTCCCCACCCCTCCCAGGCCCTCCAGAAGCAGGAAAGAGTCTGTTTTCCTACTTCTGGTGGGCCCAGAAGGCCCGAAAATCAGCTGGCCGGCACGCGCATGTGCGCCAGAGCTAAGCTGGTGTGCCCACTGATATGGCTATGCATGTCACCTGTGGCACACATGCCATAGGTTCGCCATCACAGTCCTATGGGATATTTTTGCCAAAAAACTGGAAGTAAAGGCTATTTTTTGGCAAAAATGTCATAAACTGTCACCATTTATAGGAAGCTATAAACAGCTGTAAATGTGGGCTAGTTGTCACATGACTGTGAGGGGATCAGAACTTCAGAACTGGATTGTAAGTCCCTTTTAGGGGTCTGTCATAATTTTAAATGGTTGCTAAGCATAAGTCGAGGACTACATGCACTTGTATTATATATTTTATTCATAAATAAAAATACATAAATAATATAATAATACCTAATATCTTTTCACACATGAAAAGGAAAACAGCTTTGTAAGAGATTGGGAATTACAACTTAAATAAAAAAAGAAAGAAAGAAAGAAACAATCATTAAAATGATTGAGCTTGGGCACAGACAAAAGAAATTATACTTAAGATGGAACAAAAAATAGGCTGCGAAGATAAAAGGAGAATTCTTTTGATGAAAAATGAAGTAAATCCATCCAACAATCCCATCCAAAAATTACCCTTAGCAATTCTATAAGCCAGCAAGAATAATAATTCACGCTTAACCGTATGAAATCTGGTTAGATTCAATATTTTTTTCATTGTAAATTCAAGTGTAAACTAATGTAAATTCATTACTTTTAGCTTTCTTTCAAGTTAGTGTGCCAGCTATTCTATTTTTAAAACATATTCTTTATCATCTTCCTTGCAAGTGTACAAAAGAATATTAATATGATTCAATGAATTCAAAAGCCCATTCCTTATACCCAGGAAGAATAAGTTAAGAAATAGAAAGGTGGATTCAAGGTATATTAGGCTTTATCAATTTTGGTGCCTAATTGCCTCATGTGATTTTATGAAACCAGGGTTTTTTGAAATTGTTCTGCCCCAGTTTCGGATTCCCAGAGAATGTGACACACACCAAGCTTCACAAACACTGTTTAATTCCAAACAAACCCCTTTCAAGAATGCAGGCTTCCCGTGCAAAGTGTCCTTATCAAAGTTATTAAGAACAAAGTCCGACAAAGGTTGGCAACCAGCCCAGAAAACCAGATATGAGAAGTCGCTCGCTCTCCAAGATGCTCTGTAGTAATGAGACATTGTTTCTAGCAAAAAAGCACTAGCTGCATGCGATTTAAATAGGCTAAGGGGGTGGCCAATTATCCTCAAGCCCTTCTCTCGAGTAGACCTCCTCCTCCTGAGTAGCCACTCCTGCCTTTTGGCAGCACTGCATGCCCGAGTATTGAGGAGAGGCTCCTCCACTTCGCTCTCTCCACTGGAAGGAGCCTCTGGAGGTTCTGAAGGCCCTGGCTGAGTCTATGCCTCTGGCATCACATCCTCTTCGGCCTCCTCGCTGTCCGACGCGAGCGCTGGCTGCTCAGGCTGCTGGCGTGATACCACACCAGCCTCCTCATCATCAGGATCAGCCACAATCCGCGCAGGCCGCTGGCGGGCCACAACAGAAATATTTCATCCCCAGAAGCTAAAAGTTATACTGCAGAAATATTTATCTACATTCCCGTTGCGAACCAGTAGTGGAAGTAAGTAGAACCCAACTGTTAGGTAGTCCTCGACTTATGAGCACAATTGAGCCCAACATTTCTGTTGCTAAATGAGACATTTGTTAAACAAATTTTGCCCCATTTTATGACCTTTCTTGCCACAGTTGTTAAGTGAATTGCTGCAGTTGTTAAGTTAGTGACATGGCTGTTAAGTGAAACTGACTTCCCCATTGACATTTCTTGTCAGAAGGTCACAAGACGTGATCACATAACCCTGGGAAACTGTAATTGTCATAAATATGAATCAGTTACCAAAAATCTGAATTTTGATCACATGACCATGTGGATGCTGTCATGTGGTCATGAAAAATGGTCATAAATCACTTTTTTTCAGTGCCAATGTAACTTTGAACTATCATTAAATGAACTGTTGTAAGTCGAGGACTACCCGTAATGTATTATGCTCTCATTCTTTTCATCACTAGCAAGTTACATTTTGATCAACTGATAAAAGGTGTGTTATAAATACGTTTCTCAAATAAAGCTTGATATGTCAGCATGAAAAAACCTGAAGAAAGGGATGAATTTCGAGGAATGAAAACCTCACTACTTCTTTGCAAAATTCAGGACTGCATAGAAACAACTGCTGTGCAGGTGAGGAAACCATATTTTAAATATTAAAATATCCCCCGTGTGCGAAACACGCTTTTGAGAGCAAAAAATTGGGCAAAGTGAATTCAAACAGAGCTGGTTTGAAAAAAAATTGCTTGCTATGGAAGGTTGAGCATTCAGGGTTCCTTTCTTCATTGTTGGAATTGGTTTCATACTTCAATGAGCTTTTCTCGGTGTTTTAGTTACATCTGAATACTACCTCTGAGACTGTATCGGTATCTTTGAAAATGGAATGTCACCCAAGGGGGTATTTGTTACTTCCAAATAGGAGTCATAATTGCAGTAGCATGTTTTGTGCGTTATCAGACTTGGGGCAAGACACAAATACAACATTCTCCTTATACAGTTAAAGAGTCTTACTTGGGATTGGAAAATAATCAGTGTGTGTTCTTCTCAACCTATGCTATAATATTAAATCTGACTAAACGTCAGGCTATGTTTAGAACTTAGCACCATCTTTGGTGCTTGAGAAGAAAATTATCAACATTCTGGACATACCAGGCAATTGTTTCCTGATGTAAGAGAATTTGAATCAGATTTATTTTGCCTTCTTCTGGCAAATTGATGAGCAGTAAAAGGTATAGAATCTTGACAAAAGTTCCCAAGCCCACAAATTCAAAAGCATCTAGCAATTAGTCTCATCGGCTCAACTCATTGAGTATTAATTTACATCTGCATATTCACAACTTCAAGCCAACAATAACCTCAAGGAATCATTTATTTACTACAAAACATCACTGCAGATCAACAATGCTCTTCTTTCAATTGACACAGCACTTTCAATCTAATACTTTTCATTGAAGACATTTATTTATAATGGCATATCTTGTGTGAGTCATAAGATGAGTGACAGAGTGATGGGATCACAAGTGGCATATGTGAATCAGCCTTAGGGCAAGGGGCTTGCTACTCAAAGTTAGGCTGCCTAGATTTCAGAAAAAGGATAGAAAGTGAAAGCTTTCAGAAGCTTCAACATTTCTAGGGGTGGAATTTCTCCTATGAAACAGTTTGAATAAGAAAAATATTGTTTTGGTACATTTAAAACTTAAATGGATTTTTAGAGCAACAGATAGATTTACATTTCTGAATATGACCTCTGCTTCCAGAATGCATTATTTGGACAGAAATGGAAGGACACTGTGATTCACACAATGACTGAATAGCTGCAAAAGTTGATGGAATCATCAGAGATGGTTAGATGGATAGTTTGACATCCCTGCTTTGATCAGGGGTGTCAAACTAGTCGCCCACGGGCTGGATGCATCATGTGCTGATCCCCAGTTTAGCAAAGGGGGAAAAAGTTGTGATACATCATGTGACGACAAGATGTCATCGTGAGTTTGACACCCCCCGGCTTTGATTAAAGGAAAAAAAAAACATAATTAATTGTATTTCTATTTGGAAACCGTTTTTGGACTTTGTGCTTGAGATGGAAAAAAAAGTGAAACTTTGTTTTGGGTTTTGCTGATTAGACAGGTTTGGTGTTATAGAAATGGCTAATATATATTATTACATAAAAGTAAAAATTTGAGGTTTCATGTTATTACTTTATTCTACTTCACCAAAAAAAATCAGAAGACAATGCTTTTTCTTTTCACCCTCTCTACCTACACCTTTTCTCTTCCCCCTTTCCTCTCTTATTTTACTTTTATTACATTTTTCTTTGTATTTTTTGTATGTTATGCTTTGATAAACTAACATAATGCATTATTTGGGTGTTTAAATTGAACGTTTTTATCTATTGCACAAGAGTGAGGATGAAGATATTGCTAGTCTGTTTTGTAAATGCTGGAGAGCCATTAGAAGAGTTGATGTATTCTATCTAGGTGACTCAGGGACAAAACAGAACATCATTGATGAGTCTTTCAAGTGATTTTATGACAACTCTATAACCTCAAATTATTCTGAAATAATTGAAATTTCAAAAGGAATACTTTAAATTTCAAAAGAAACATTAACTATCCCTCTTTTTAGACAATTGTATAGGAAAAAAATGTGCCAATTAGTGCACTGAAATTACAATCTAGTGTTGAATCAGATTAAAAATAGACCGATTGACATCACAAGGATTAAAACCATGTTGATAGGATGATTAGCTTCAGTTCAAATAATGATTTTTGTCTCGCTTTATTCTCCTATTCCAATCACTCTCATCTCACTCTCCTAGGCTTGCTCTTTGGGATATGCAAATCCCAAAAGCAAGCTGGCAATGGGGAAAAAAAATCCATCAAAGTCAATACACTAAATTTACAAATTAAACAAAGTATTATAAACCTAAAGAAAGAGAATGATAATCTGCATCTAGCGTTCTGCCTTATTTGAAGTACAGTTTTCATTCACACTAGGTATACTTTGTTTGCTGTTTCTTCCTATTCCAATGGCTTCGATAAATGCCATATTGTCTATCTATTTCAAATTATTTTGGTTGCAAAACTAGAGTTACCAAGAATCTTCACATTCAGTTTTTAAAATAAAAAAAGAATTAATAGAATACAAAAATAGAAAATAGGGAAAATTTAAGGAATAAAATTGGTTACAACTAAAGGCTTTAAACAACCTTTGAAGATAATAAAAGCAACCTCCCAATTTAGCAATCTACTATTGAACTTGTAATGGACATTCCTATGTCCTAATGAATAAGAGAAATAAAAGTCCACTATGTCTCAGGAATTCAGTAGGTAAGGAGACAGTAAGAACTTCAAACTTCATGCTCTTGGTGGAAGTCTAACACAACCTACTTATTCTCTTTTTCCTTTTTTAGATGACCCCAAATATAACGTATATCTGAAATGAAAGCGAAAATACATTGTTTAAATTTGGGGCCTTGTTCAGAAAGGGACAAATGACATTGCTAAGATCTTTTAAATAGTTTGAATAAACAAATCCACATATTTAGTTCTTACTTAATGACTGAAAAGAGGCTGAAAAACCACTGATTAAATCCGAGAGCTATTCTGTGGTCACAAAGCATTCATTCAATTTTGACTTTGGTTATATTTTATACTTTCCATATTATATGAAATCATGTCCCAAATCTATCCCATGAAAAGATCTTTCTACATAAATATTTCTCTATGAGACAGTTGATGTCAGAAGCAGTATTTTGTATATGTTTTTGCTCAGCTTTCAAGGTTGTTGCTCAAAATGATGGGCAATTGATACTTCATCTTTTTTTATGTAGCACTGAATATTGTCCATGGATGTTGGGAATCTGCGAGGAACATGTATCTGTATAGTATATGTATATGTACAGTGTATGTATACGCATACACATACGCATACGTATATGTATATGAATGGATAGCTTCTTGTGATGAATTGTTTCCAGAAATAGTATCTTTGGCTTTAAAAAAAAATGATTTGCTTTCTATGGTAATTTATCAAACATTACAAATTTTCTTGATCCAATTACCATTGAAGTCAAGTCTATTGGTAGAAATGAATGAAACCCTTAAGTCACGTCACTGGCATGATAACATCACAACCCAGGTGTTGTCATTTGCCCCTTATGTCACAACCTATAATAAACTAGAGTCCCTTTGTGATTAAGGTAACATACTAGTTGATACATAAAAAAACATAAAATACAGTCTGAATAGAAATTTGTAAAGTGATGTTTGGACTGAATAATACAGTAAGTCTGTATTTAACAGCTGTCTCATACTTTCCCCAAGGTCAGTCCTTTTTTTATTTTTGCTTTGTCAAACATCTAGCATCCCAAAGAAGTAAATAGGTCAAATAGGTTTGTATAGAATCATGCTTCACTGCACTGCCAATGCTGATATTACACTGTGGTTACTAATGGAACCAAAACCACTGTACAAATTAGGTAATCTCGGATTTGGTCTAAAGAATTACAATAATGTTATAGATGCATAGTGGATATTCAGGGAATTGTGTATGTATGTGGGTATTTGTATTTTCCAGAATCACTGTCAAGATCTCAGCGCCTCCAGTATAACTCCATGAACAGATAAAAACTATAACAATTTAGGAGATAAGTGTTATCAGGAACAATAGCTTTTTTACTAACAGTAGCTCCAGTAACATTGGAGCTTTGCTTATTACATTAAATCGTAAACTTGCTCTAAATTGAAGTGCTTCGGCTTCATAACCTGTCAGCTGCATAAAAGAACATGAACATATTTTCTTTTCAAAAACATGATAGGAAATCACATTTTGCACTTTACAATTATATCTGTATTAAAATGATTTAGCACTGGGTGTGTGGGGGTGGTGGTGGAGAAAGTGATTAATAACATCAGTAGTGAAACCATGCAGAGTTTAGGGCATCAGGAAGGAAATGAAGCAGAGAGACAAGAAAAGCAGTGAATGATGAAGACAATAAAAGTTGTGTCTGTTTGTGTGTGTGTGTGTGTGTGTGTGTGTGCATGTGCGCATGTGCCTACTCATGTAATCCTTAGCTCCCAAAATACAGAAACATACATATTACAAAAAAATGTGCCCTTACCATTATTTTAAATAGCAAGTTTTAAACAGTAGAACTTTTTGAGCCCAGTCTATTTATGCTATTAAAAAAATAAATCTAGAACTGGGTTACTCCTTCATTTCACGTTATGCACAATAACCATTTAAGCTGATAGTTTCTCCCAGCTGTTTAATGGCATCATATTTTTCCCACGTTCAGTCCCGCTGCTCAGATTTTTTTTTTCACAACTCTGTTCATTTATTCCAGTGAAACAATAGCTTAAGAGACAAGGAGGTGAAGAAAAGAAATACTCAGGTTTTTTAAAAAAGTTTACAAACTATACAGGTTCTAAATTATAATTTGAAGTCGATCCAGATGAAAGATAAGGAAAAGTTTCAGTGTTTACAATAGTGGTGGGATTAAAATATTACTTGTTCTGTGGTTTTTAACTGCTATTTCACTTGGAAGGCAAGTTCCCATTTGTACTAGTTCTCCACTGGCTCCAATATGCCTAGCAAAACCTGGCAGATTCCATGCCCCATAAGATTTTTTAAAAATATTATTTTAATTTTAAAAAAAGGAAACTTAGCATGCTGTCAAAATAAAGTAGTAACCCCAAGGAAAAAATAATTTTCCCAAGAATGCTTCTGGCTACTCCATATGCTGTACCTTTGAGGCAGTCTTAGAAATAATAAAAAAAGAACCTACATTGGAAGCAATTTTGCCAGTTTTTCTTGAAGTGGATAGATGATTTGTGATTGGTGGGGGTTCAACAAGGTAGCCCTTTTGTGGGAAGTCCAGAAATCCTTAAAAATGCAAATGTGATAACCAGATCAGAAAGACAGGAGACCTCTACTCTGATGGTTCCTGGGGCACATTTTCACTTTCCCATTTCCATAAATTGACACAATTTGTTATTTGTCAATCCTTCAAGGTAAGGTAAAAAGGTAAAGGTTCCCCTCACACATATGTGCTAGTCATTCCCAACTGTAGGGGAGAGTGCTCATCTCCATTTCAAAGCCGAAGAGCCAGCGCTGTCTGAAGACGACTCCATGGTCATGTGGCCGGCATGACTAAATGCCAAAGGCGCATGGAATGCTGTTACCTTCCCACCAAAGGTGGTCCCTATTTTTCTACTTGCATTTTTTATGTGCATTCGAACTGCTAGGTTGGCAGAAGCTGGGACAAGTAACGGGAGCTCACCCGGTTACGCAGCACTAGGGATTCAAACCGCTGAACTGCCAACCTTTCAATCGACAAGCTCAACGTCTTAGCCACTGAGCCATTGTGTCACCTTCAAGGTGTCACATTCAAGTGAGTAAGTGTATGTACAAGTTAACTGAACCTAAAGGGTCAGTCATCTAAAGGGTGACACCACAAATAACCTTTAAGAAAAACTTTGCGGTAAAGGTTCTTATAAGCAAGTAGTTTATTCTGGAAAGCTTTTTCCTACTATCTAAAAACAATTGATTTTCCCTTAATAGTTCCATATTCAGACTTTTCTTCTAAATATTTAAAAGTCATTCAATTCACACTGTTTATCTTGTTTTCTCTTATTCCAGCCAGTTTTATCTTTCTTGAATTTTTCTCAAATGTCTAAGTGCAAACATTCATACACTATACATCAAATGTTTTGAAATGTGAATATATTGTTTATAACCTGAAAAAAAGCACAATAGGGCTTGCCTAAAAGCTAGCCAGGATCCAAGATTATAAAACAGAAAATAAACACACTTGTGTTTCATGAAATATAGGGGTTTGTTCTTAAATGTCCACTTTTGTTCTCAGGTTTCTAAATTTATCAATATTATATCCGGTTGCTGGAAAGCTCTCACTTGGCTGTTTTCTAAGGATCTGTGAAATTGTTCCATTTGTTCAGAGTTTTTTTTTTCCCTTTCAGGATTTGTTCAAGCACATACACAATGTTCCTAATAGTTATTAGATTTTTTGCGTAATTGCCAAATATTTGAAATCTGTTCCTAAATAGCTCGCAAAACATGATTTGGCCAGACACCCGCACCTCTCAGAGATCCAAATGACTCCCACTTTTGACAGTCCAAAACCCTGGGGATGGATGGACATTAAATCCTTATCAGGCAGGGTTTCAAGATTTTTAAAATTGTTGTTAACATGATTTTCGAAAAGTGCATGCTTCTTTCCCCTTGTTTTACATTTATATATATATATATATATATATATATATATATATATATATATATATATATATATATATATATATATATATATATATATATATATATTTAAAAAGTTGTATGCTATCTAGAATCATCTGGTCAGACTTGGGTGAACTCTAAAAGTTTTTTTGACATACATTTTTGTTTTATTCAAATTTAGAATTAGAATACAAACTTCAAAAAAAATTACAAAGACAAAATAAAATTAGACAAACATTTAAAACATGTGCATTAAAAAAGACAAGAATATATACATATGTATGTATATATTCTTGTTTTTTTTCTGTGTATACATATATACATATGTGCACACACACAGAGAGATCTTCCCTAGTTGAATATAGGCCCACAATTTATAAACTTTTATCTGCTACCAACTCATCTATTCTCATCTATATATTGTATATAAAAAAAGGTAGTTAACAGGTAAATCAACAGTGAAGTTGAACTTCAAAACCCTTTGTTAGCAATCTGTTATTCTATTTAACTTGCAGATAATCTGCAACAGCTTCTTATCTACCACAGACCACCACAATCGTTATTTCTGATCCATCCAGGATCAAATCTTTGTTTGATTCTTAATAACAATACATTTCCTTAAAAATTTAATTAGGACCTTTTCCAACAATTGCTTCTCATTTTTCAAAAGCATAAGACCTTCTATTGGTTGAACCACAACATCTCTTAAAACTTAATAAAATAAAATAAATGTAAAAAAAAATAACATTAATGTTCCTGAATGTTATTCAATTGATGTTTTTGCTAAAGTAAGCCCTCCATGTTCATAATGCTTACTCTCCACTTCTGGATAAACAGTTTTTCAATTTTTTCATTGCAGTCAGAAGAAAGACACATTAGGCTGAATGAAAGTTACTTCGTTTATTTATGTGTCTGCTGGATATATAATGAATTTATGGTAAAGGTAAAGAATTTCACCTTAGTTTCCCTGTTTGTTATGACCCATTGGGATCCCCATATCAAAACAATTTACCTTATGTCTGGCCAGAATCTGAAAATAACATTTAACACAGCACAGTACTTAAGCAAAATGGTTCAGTTGAGACCTGCATACGTGGGACTGATTGGGGTAGATTGTAGGGGTGACACCGAAATATAATTTCATCGTATTTTATCATAATCTTAAATTATTGTATTTTATTCCTATTTCATTTTAGACTTTATTTTATTCCTATTTCATTTTAAATTGCTTTTATCAAATTTTAGTAATCATTTGCTTCTGGAACTGTCCACTTTGATATGGTCCAAGGGCTAATCAGTAAAAATTAATAACACCTTAGTTTCCCACTGAGGAGATTGGCTATCCAAATCTAGGGGGAGTTTGACTTGAAAATGATTTGAAGAAATGTTTTGAATGTCATGCAAAGCCAAGGTCTTTATTAAAATCCATCCCTCAACCCTATTACTAAAAAAAAAAAATGTTGCTTTAAGGCTGCATTTTTCTTATTAAAGTAGTAGCATTTTGTCTGTCCTGGTGTACGCATATATAAGCCCATCTGTGGGTGTCCTGACTCTAAGATTTTTAACCAAATACCATGAAAAATGACAGTCGGCTATTCTTCAGATGGTTCATATTTCATGGTATTTTGATTAAAAGTGCAAGGGTTGGCTTACCTGTGAGGGTGGGTGATAATTGAGTTTAGATCAAGGAATGGGAGGTTACAGTACATCAACTATTTCTGCCTTTAGAAAAGATTAAATTTATACTGATGAATATTTTTGCTATTGTCTGGTGTGCTTTCTGTTTCTGATTGCAAACTTTCTTAAGACTTTCTGATTGACTTCCTAAATGCTACATAAGGAAATTAGATGCCAAAACTGATAAAAGCTAACACATCTTAAATCCATTTATTCATCTGTACTTTGTATTTTTCTTTCTCACTTATTCTCATGAAATTTACAATGATGGCTTTTTACATTCATGTTACCACATTCATATCTCTTTGATGCCTTGTAAGAAAAACAAAGTGAGTATCTACAGTATGTGTGTGCATGCACACATGCTGTATATGTGAAGGAAATTAATACAATAACTTGGAAACCTGAAGCTAGTGTGTAAGAATAATTGCACAAATTTGCAAGGAAAAAGCATTGGAACAACCATATTTCGTGCTAGTAAGTGCTGTACAAAATGTTTAAGTACATTTGTAATTATTAGTGTGCTCTGCGTACATAGTTTCCAATTATTCTATGAAACAGATAGAGAGAAAATTTATTTTGAAGATGTAGCTTTTCAAATCAGATTTCTTCTCAGTGTTGTGCAGTGGAACATATTGGTATATATAATATGTGTGTATTCTGAGTATATATTCAGAAGGAAAAATAAAACATTAATTCAGACCCTCATTCCATATTGTATAGCAGGAATAGGGCTTTTCAACTCATAATCCCAGCTAAAGGCCCATGGTGCCTGAAAAAAGTTCTGGTTGTATCCAAAGGATAGGCAATAATATTTTATAAAATCATGAGTCAGGTGTGCAAATTTCATTTAGTGGGAAGGAAACTTTCCAAAATGGAAGAATTTTCTTACAGGAAATAACCCAAAGGTGCTTTTTCAAGAGGCAACTGGACTTTCTGGTTTTTCTTTGAAGATGTTTTGCTTCTCATCCAAGAAGCGAAATGTCTTCAAAGAAAAAGCAGAAAGTCCAGTTGCCTCTTGAAAAAGTACCTTTGGGAGAACCATAACCTGAATGACTGAGACTCTCTATAGACATTTATAGGGAAGAAGTAAATTGCACTCTTCTCTTTTAGCTCAGGCATCTTTTTCCTCAGGAAAAAAATAGAATTGGTAATCAGCAGTAGACACAGATTAATATTAGTGATGCTGTTTGTGTAGGAGTAAGAGACTAAGACTGTTCATGCACTGGACTAAGCATGGTGCTATTGGCTTAATCATAATCTATAGAATAAACCCCAGTGGCTGGCTTCACTCAGAATTAAAGAGAACACATTACAATCATCATAAAGACTTGGAGACTGAGACTTAGTTCAGGTATGTTGTGCAGCTGGAATGTGGTTTGTTTGCTTTTTTATCATATTATAGGAATCCATCCAGTTTGATACCTGAATCATGGTTTAGAGTTTAATATGTATGAATTCAGCCAGTTCCAATTTATTCAGTTCATCATGGTTAGAACAATCTTTGAATCCCAGGCAATTATACTGTGTTTAGAGCCTCTTCAAACAGAAGTGTTGCCAAAGTAAAATTACAAATGTGGGGGTAACAGTATAATTGAAACACATAGCAAGTCTGCTAATTAATGTCTCCATGATATCTTTCTCATGGAAGATCTGTAGTGGTTCCTTATTGCTTACTAGACACAATTCAATAATGATTTTTTTAAAACTCCAGATAGTTTAGGGCCTATTTGAGAGATTATCTTGCCCAAATATGTGCAGATGTTAAGATTGGCTGGAGAGGTCTTCTTGAAGATGTCTTGTTGACAGAGATTCAAGTTTCTAGGATACTGGAGAGTGCCTTCTGAATCATTTTATAGCTACAGAATGCAATCTTTTGGAGTTGTGAACAATCAGTTTTCCATGTTCAGGAATTCTCTTTAATTAGGCTTTGAATTTTGGATTGGGGCTAGCAGATCTGGCTTGGTAAAATCAGGTTGATCATTTATAAGGCAGAAAAGAGTTCCTTTCCCCCCCCTCCTACCTAGCGATAGTTTGGATTTTCGTAGCTGAAATCTGGCAGCCTTCTTTAAATGATTTTACTAGTTTAATCTGTATGGTTAACTTTTATGTCCCATTTCTTGTCTAAGTACTGTGTAATCCATATAACTGCATACCAGGATATAAATTACCATAAATAATAAACCAACCAACCTGCATTTTATTTGATAAAGCTCAATGTTTAGTTTATAATAGCAATAGTACTTAAACTTATATACCACTTTATAGTGCTTTACAGCCCTTTCTAAGCAGTTTACAGAGTTAGCATATTGCTCCCAACAGTTTGGGTCCTCATTTTACCCACTTTGGAAGGATGGAAGGCTGAGTCAACCTTGAGCCTGGTAAGATTTGAACTGCCAAATTGTAGGCAGCCGGGAGTCAGAAGTAGCCTACAGTACTGCACTCTAACCACTGCACCACCGTGCCTCATTTATGATAAGCCACATATCATGGAAATTATTTGAATCAACTTCCCAGGCAGACATTTTATAATCATTTCAAAAAGTTATAAATTCTGCAGAATTGCACATCATTACTTTCTCAGAGTTCAGAATCATACTTTTCCAAAACTTTGCTGGTGATCCTGATGAGATCTTTTTGAAGCACAACTCAGCTCTAAAGTGGATTTGTGCAGAAATAAATATTCCTGGGTTCTATTAGGATAAACCTTATTCGGGCTAAGGCATTGCAACCCTAATTTAATTCATGTCATAAGCCAAATGTTTTGTTTTTAAAAAAATTTGGGGATAACTTGGGAAAACTGACAAATACAGTATATCCTTTGTGATCCTGACTGTTATGTAGTCTTTCATTTGTAGGTAACAAAGCTTATTTCCCCCCACACCTTTGTTTCTTTCCCTCCATCTGGTCTAATGTTTCTCTTCTGATGACTACAATATGTGCACATAATTCCTTCATTACTTGACAATGATTCTCAATATCTATTTTCCAAATCTTCCATCATGTTATTCAATTATAATGGGCTGATAATATTTCCTGATGAAGTGCCATTCTTCAGCACAAGTTTTCAACGAACACTTCCCTTCTCAGCAAAGGAAAGTGTTCCCTTTCCCTTACACCAAAGATATCAAGCTATCTGACAATTTGGTGCTATTTAAGAGAACTAAGTAAGCATAAAGTGTCAGCAGACAGGATTTAGAGATGAAGGCTGAACATATTTGCATTGGCAAACTATTATGGTGGTAGTAGCTTTTTAACTGATAAATGAAAAGGCCATATCAACTCAAAATAACAAAAGAGTAAAATAGAATAAGTAACCTTATTTCACTACATTAAGCTCTGTTTAAATGAATTTCTTATCTTTTCAGAAGACCCTGATTCATCCGAAAAAAAGCTCTCATTTAGGCAACCTCAGGTATGAACTTTCTAGTGCTTCTAACTACATTTACTCCAAAATGAAATAGAATAGTTTAATATTTGTAATCAAGTCTAGCATGTAGTGGTTTAAATACCAAGTCCTTAGTTGGACATACAGCTGACAATGAAATAAACATATACAATGTCTTCTGTTGAGAGAGAGGGAGAGGGAGGAAGAGAGGGAGAGAGAAAGAGAGGGAGACTGGCCCAAAGTCACCCAGCTAGCTTTCATGGCTGCTTTTTAGCCTGGTACTTTAACCACTAGACCGAACTGTCTCTGATATGTCCTGCAATCGCCTATATTTTACCATAGAGTCCAGCAACTTGGCTCTTGCTATGGTAAAGGTTGTTCTTTGGTTCTGTGTCAGGCCCACAACATAGAAAGATAAATTAAGAATGACAGTAATTTCTTGATTAATTTTTTAATCTATTTCTACAGAGGGAGATGATCTTCTGCTTCTGAGTCTCTGCATTCTCCCAGGCTTTCAGGAGTTCAAAACTGCAATCTGCTTGATGGTAAACCCAACACTGATCCAACCTCTGTCTACAGCTAGTAGACAACTATAGCAAGATCTATGCTAGTTTTATAATAAGCAAAGTTTTTCTGCAATTTCAGAAGAGGGACAACCTGGGATAATTTGATTCTGTGCATATCCGAGAGCCATGTTCATTTGGATTGGAAATTTGGACTGGAAAATTTTTCTGTCTGCACAAGGGGCTGTATATTTTATCAGAGTTGGCTAGCAGGAAAATTATAAACTACCCAGTAAACATTTGTGAAATGACTTATAAAGGAGCAGCTGCATCTAGCTTTGTGGTTCTAATGTTTGCCTTAGATTTGGCTTGATCAGAGTCAGATGATCTTCACATCTGTCTTAAGCAAAGTGAGTTTTTGAAGCAGGTCCACAGTGAATAGCAGGAATACTAGTTGTCTAAGAACTGAGAAGCTTCTTTCAGATGCCCCTATTCAACTTGCTTGGACTTGCATTTAAAAATCTACTTAAAACCCCAGCAACATTTTTAAGGATGCATCACATCATTGAAAAGGACAGTAACATAGCTGAATGCACCGCTTCATGTAAGACTGCAGATAAAGATTTAACAATGCTTGCTTCTTTCTTTTGCTTAATTAAAAAGGACTTAGTGCCTCACCTATTTTAACTATAAACCTATAAAATACAAGGAAAGAGGCCAATTTCCCCCCAGTGATGAATTGAAAGTATTCTGGCTCTCTGTATTTTTTTCTCTTTCTGATAAATTATAATTAGATTACCTCTGAGACAGAACCTTACCATGTAACAAATGCCCAGATCATTGTTGAAGTCAGCTTTATGATTCCCTTGGAGAAATATTGAAGCCATTAAAACTGCCAACAGGAAGCTCATCTTTGGCTGAGGCAGCTTATGCTTCCTTTTTTCCACCAAGCTGCATTTGTGACATTTAAATCACCAAGCAGTGTTTACTGCTGAAAGGGAAACAAGCAGGAAGAAAGTCTGTTCTCTTCATAAAACCATTAAATTGCCAATTTGCTGATTTTTTGTTGTTGTTGTTGTTGCTCTGGTTAGGTACCAAGCTTAGAGTAATAGAATAACTACTTGCCACTGAAAGGAAGTCCGCTTTTTATTAAAGCACAGTTAAGCATTAACAAATTGTTTATTTTTTTGCAAGCCATGCTCCTTGAGATCATATTTAACGTAGCGTCATTCCCACTGTTATCATTCACAAGAAAGAAATGATTATTTATGCAACTAAGGAAGCAGTTTTGGGACATAATCACACCCTAGAGACATTGCTAGGCACAAGGTTCATTACTGTTGAGAGGAGAAGTATATTTTGTTCTGAAAAGGATGAAGTTGAAGTTTAAAATACTGAACTGCAGTTTCAGCTAAACTGCTTGGTTCACGTAGATTAATCTGTCCCTTTAGATTGCCTACCTCATCAGCCCACTGGAATGGGCTTCCAGCTCAAGGCATATTTTTTAACCCTTTGATCTATCTCTAGGAGTTAGCACAGTCTGCATTCTGAGAAGATAGAGACGTACTTAGATTACTATTTCAAAATCCTTCCCTTTCCCAATTTGAGGTCTGTTGCATCCTAACTTTGATATAACTTGGCATGTCCTCTGCGGGAATGTGGGCTTCTGTTTTAATATCAAAAGCTTACTAATACTGGGCATGGTTCGTCTGCATTTTTCCTTGAAGTTGTCATTCAGTTTAAGTGAATGACATTAGTGAAAGAAAATTGGCTTTTGAAATTGATCTCAAAGCAACAGAGAGTTATTTAAAATTCTCGTGCATGGAGGATGGGGGATCTGACAGTTATTTTGTTACAAGATGAGTAAAAGCAGGTGTGAATGTCATATCTTTTATGTACAATCATCATTCTAGCAATCTTCAGATTTGTGTCAGTTAATCATAAGGGAAGACTTCATAAGAAACCCCCCTGTGAATCAAGTTTATTCAGTCATGGTTGCACTGAAGCCACTAGGGGAGAAACATGACATTAAGAAACTTCTCAAGAATCTCTCCTTCTTTGGAGAAATTTAAAAAAAATCCCTCAATCCTTATAGAGAATTTCAAAAGGCTGTTAATGCCCAGTTCTGTTCCCGGGATGTCAAATATGAAAAATATTTTTTCCATTATTTTCTTTTCAGCAATTAACATATTTTGAGATGTAATCCATTGCACAATCTTTCCTGACAGTAAGCCCTATTTTATACAGTGTAAATATGACTAGAATTGCTTGTCCAACCACAGGTTAAATTTCAAAACACCAACAGCCTATCCATTGAATGTTTCCTTCCATTTGGTTAACCAGAAAGCTACAGAAGTCCACATACAAGAAAAGAGTAGTCGCTTGTTCCCAACAACTTGTATTCAAAAATGGTTTGTCTCATTCAAGCTGAAAATAATACACAGCCCATTTGACTAGTAGCCATTGATAGTCCCATGTTTTTGGAAAACATAACATCCTCTATAAACTATCCAAGTTGGTGATTATAATCAGTCACAATTGTGAGATGCTCAGGCATATAAAGCAACCTAAAAATAAATAAAATTCAGTGGTAGCAATCCTATTATGGTTTCAAACACTGCACAATCTCAAACACTGTTGTATCAGGATTTGAATTCCCGTGTACATCTACTGCCTGTGTAAAGCTGCCCACTGTGCAGATTTGGGAGAAACAAGTAATTTAGATTCAAGGATCAGACATTAAATACATTTATATTATACATTATACAGTTCTATAATATAGAATATTATCACCCAAAAATCTTGTTCGGTTAATTTTCATCAGAATTGGAAATTGCACAGAATTTCCCTTTACTTTTGAAAGTAGTAATCCTATGAGCATTTCCTCAGAGGTAAGTCCAGTTATATTCACTGAAGAAAAAGCTAACTTTTGGTATGTCAGCACAGAGTAGTGTCTTTAATGCAAAAATGGAAATCTGATCTCCTGCTTCGTTAGTGAGGAATCATTTGTCCAAATCAGTCCTAAATAAGTGCAGGGAGTTTTGTGTAACAGCTAGTGACTTGTATAGAAAAATGTATTCAATTTACATTGAAAAGATGCATCTAGTACCATAAGTGTAACAAGTATCAAACTAGCAAAACAAAAGAGAGATGCACATTTCAGATTAAATCTGCTGGATTTTTTTTTAAAGTTTATGCCTCCCCCCTTTTAAAACCCATCTGTTTCGATCTGTTGCCATATACTACTTCCCCAATATGGAGAGTATTTTAAGTAACATCCTGCAAACACTACCATTGATAGTTTAGTTTGTGTTGATTGATACTAAGTTTAATGTAGCTACTGTTGTTAGAAAGAGATCCATTTCTTGTGATAAAATCTTTGGAATGAGCTTCTTTAATAGGTATCCCTATTCTCTACTTCCCATGGAAGAGTGGTCAGCCCTATCCCACCTGAATTTTAGGAAAGCTGTTAAGTCCCATTTATTTCCTATAGCACAAAAGAAGGGGATGATTTGATTGGCAATGAGTTTGTGAGCACATGATAGTTACACTGCTATTATTATTGTTAATGTTGTCCTGATTTGGTTTTATACATTTGGTTTTCTTCTCTTTTATGGATGTATTATTTTTATGAGATCATTAGCCAGCTAAGGCCTTTTGGGATTGGGCAGACAAAGTAAGTGAAATAAATGCAAATATTTTGAATACTGACTTTAAAGTTGTTGATATCACTAGCATACAGTACATCTAAGCATTCCACAGTCAACAGGGATAGCTTTTTAGGAGTTGGGGGGTGACCTGCATAAGAATGGATTGGCAAAAAATAGATACCTGCATTATTCTATAACTCAAAGTCATGAATTCAATACAATATCAATAGCACTTAGACTTATATTTATTTATAGTCCTCTCTAAGCAGTTTACAATGTCAGCATATTGCCCCCAATAATCTGGGTCCTCATTTTACCAACCTCGAAAGGATGGGAGGCTGAGTGAACCTTGAGCTGGTCAGGATCAAACTGCTGGCAGTTGGCAGAGTTAGGCTACAAAACTACATTCTAATCACTGTGCCACAAATCCCATACAGTAGTTCTGTTGGCCTAATATAGCATATTAGACATAAATCATTTAACCAATCCTTCTATTGCATCACTGTAATCCATGGCAACTTTGAATTCATACTGGTAAATGGTGTATTTTGTTCTAAATTAAACTTGTCATGTTCTTTTACTTCCCTAACATTGGTTTGAATAGAAGACTCCAGAGCAGTTAGAAATAACTGAGAAACACTCCCACCTGCACTGGATTGCCATGGCATTAAAGATCTTTTATTTATTAAGCCTTGCTAGTAGAAAGAATAGAACACACTATTAACAGTTTAAACTTATATACAACGCTATTTTAAAGAGAGTTACATCTCCGCAAATGAGTGTAACTTGTCTCTCAAGGGAAAGAGGAGGAGGAATAGTTATTAATGATAGAATCCTTTGCAAATACTTGAGAATATTTCTGTTATTAAAGATGTTAATAATTTATATTTCCCAAATGGAAAGGCAAAACAGAATGCAACAATAGTGTTTTTACTAGTTTTGCCTTCACTACCATTTTTTTAAAAATATAAGATATTAATAATGTACATTTAAAGGAAATTGCACATATGCCTGAAAGTACCAAAAGTACCAAAAAGCATATACTCCCTGTTAGGGAAAAAGCTTCCCCCCCCACCCCCCTCTCTCTCACACACACATAGAGGCCTTTGTATCACTTTTTAAAGAATATATAAAATAATTTGGAGGTAGCACAAAATGGATCTCAATTTGAAAAAGTACAGAGGTGCTGAAATGAAACTACTTTCTTCTATTTGGCAAAATATTCAATAAAAAGAATAACAATTTTTACCAAATTAGGCTAGAGTAGCCTTATGTAGGTGTTATATTTTTTGGGCCTTGAATCAAAGGACATATATTCAGATCAAGAGTATGAGAGTCAGTTTGATGTAGCGGTTAAGGTGCTGGACTAGAAACCAGGAGATCATGACTTCTAGTCGTCAAGCACAGAAACCTACTGGGTAACTTTGGGATACTCCTCTCTCAGGACAAACCACCTTACAAAGTTATTATTGTGGAGAAAATAGAAAGAGGGAACATAACGTACACCACTTTGAGTTAGACAAAACAAAGATGGAATAGAAATCTAAATATTAATAATATAAAAGTTTCAGCTACAAGATATGAAGAATAAGTTCTTGAAGGGGAAATTGTATCACCTATAAATAGATAGCTAACAAAGAGATGCACAGATGTTCTAGAAATGTGACTAATATCTGATGTAACGTTTGCATTTAATGGCACAGAATTTTCAAATAATCCAGCATTACATATAGTAAATTACTAAGCTCCTATAGGAGTGACATTAATAATAGAACTTCAATTTTTTTTTTAAAAAAAGGATAAAGTGAAATATATTAACCTATGTAGGACAAATAATGAGATACACCAGCATAATATGTGAAATTCTTAACATAATTTCTCAGTTCTCTGGAACATAGCTGTTACTTCATAAATCCACTGAAAAAGAAAATGAACATTAAGGAACATTATTAATTCTTTAAATAGAAATGGTTTGCAAGTTTTTAGTACCTTTAAATACTGTTTGTTCTCAAGATTATTTCAGAAGAGTAACTTTAATCACATTTTTAAAGAGATGAATGTCCAGAAATGTTATCTTTCAAATTGCTAAGAAAGACTTCTAATAAAATTAGACTTTTCCATGACCATCGACAAAATCAGTTAATGCTGGATTACATTTACTCATGCCAGTTTTCTGTCATTGGCAATAATATGTCATACCTACCAGGGGTGGGTTCCACTTACCTTTACTACTGGTTCGCAGCGGGAGCATGCACGCTTCTGCACATGCACAGATCACCCATGATGATGTTGTGGCTAGTGGGCGGAGCCTCCTGCTGGTTTTACTACCATTTCTATAGAATCGGACCGAACTGGGAGCAACCCACCACTGATATCTACCCTTATGAGGTAGTGTTAGCAGAACAGATACGTTACCAGTAGCTTTGATGTTAAAACCTTTGTTGCATAGATCACTAATTGAAAGGATTTGAAAACAGGATCCTTGGATCTGAAGGCAAGTGAAAGTATTTATTTCTTTATTTTTATTTCTTTGTTACATTTTAGGGCCAGCCATCTCCTCTATAAGGTGACCTATTAGGGTATATGAAGACATGATAAGATAAGCAGCTTTTAAAAAGACAACAGAGAGTCCACGTAAGAAAATCACAAGTGGAGATCACTGTATGGGAGGAAAGGGGAAGGGAATAATTTAAGAGTTTGGAAGACAGACAGACATTGCGAATGCAAAGTAATCTACTGGCACTAGCAGTTGCACCAGGGAAAAAAACAGAAGCCATGACTAAGAAAAACAGAAGGAAATCAATATCTTAGAAGCATCAACAAAGGCCTTGAATTGAGGCAGAGACTCAAAGTTACTTAGGAATAACACCCAGTTTAAGAAGATAAACAGAGGTAAGATGCAAGGCTTTAAGGTCAGGAAGAAACAAAAAGACAACTTGTGAGTAAGAGATAAAAGGATAGAGATCAGCATTGGTAGCTCAGCCAGAATGGAACGGGAAGAGCAGGAAATTTTACCAGCAAGGAATACTCAGCAGATCTCTTTAGAAGACTCAAGGGAAAACATTGAGATTACTGACTGATTTTATTCTTCCAGTGTGATCAGGAGGCTCTCTTGAGCAGCAGTGTGGTGAATACCTCACTCTCTGGTGAAAGTGAAAATGATGCATTAGAAGACATCTTAGTAGACCATATTCTGTCTCTCTCACCCTTTCACTTCTGGCATGGAAGAACTACCTGCCCCAGATGCTCAGTGAAAGGATTATCCATTTGATACCAGAAAGTTGGCCAGGCCTTAGATTTCTTGGCAGATGAAGCATGATGGGGTGCATTACCTGCCATGATTGGAAATACATCGCTTAAATGGAGCTGAGAGTGAGTAGCACTACTAAAAAGAAATTCATGAAGTTATATTCATAGTAACTAAATGTACCTCGAAGAAAACATATGTGATCTGTAAAAGGCTTTACTGTGGAAGAAAAGCCCCACCATCATTCCATCCAATCAAAGACAGCAACAGCTCAACTTTAGCAAGGCAAGGTCCATTGTGACATCACATTCTTCCAACTGATTCATGTGATAAATGGGTACCTGAATACAGGAAGTTCTCGACTTATAACAGTTCATTTAATGACCATTCAAAGTTACAAGGGCACTGAAAAAACGTGACTCGTGACTGTTTTTCACACGTATGAATGTTGCAGCATCTCCATGGTCATGTGTTCAAAATTAAAATGCTTGGCAAATGTTTCATATTTATAATGGTTGCAGTGTCCTGGTGTCACATGATCACTTTTTGTGGCCATCTGACAAATAAATGTGGATTCACTTTACAATCATGTTACTAATCTAACGGCAGCAGTGATTCTCTTACCAGTAACTTCGGTGGCAAGAAAAAATGGGACAAAATTGGCTTAACAAATCTCTTGCTTAGCAACATAATTTTTAGGTTAAGTTGTGGTTGTAAATTGAAGTCTGCCTGTACTCCTTAATATTTCAGTTTTCCAAGATTGACTATTTCAGTCCAGAGATGGAAATGATTTTTTAAAAAAGTTTTTTATTTTTATTTTTCATCAACATATTTAAATGTACAGTCTCTTATCCATCATTACTCATTATTCATTAATCTTATCTTTTTACTTTCATTTGTTAATTGTTCAGGACTGCTCTTTTACCATTTCCTCTCCTTTATTTTCCCATAACCTTTCCTCTTCCTCTTCCCTTCTCTTCCTTCTTCTATCTCTTCCTACTTTCCTCATTCCTCCTCTCCTTCCCTTTTCTACTTCCTCTCCCCTTTCCCCACTCCATAATGCCTTTGAAAATAACTATGCATCTTATTTTTCCCATACCATAAAAAAGCATGCCAATCCAATTGTAAATAGTGCCCCTTCAAAGTTAGTAATCTCGTATTTCTTAATACAACCCATTCTTTTATCCAAGATAATGCTGCTGCTTGGTAGTATAATTCCCAGTTTGGTAGGCCAAATCCTCCTCTTAGTCTTGCATCTTGTAACATTTTCATATTAATTCTCAGCTTTTTTCCCTGCCATATAAATTTCAATATCATTCTGTTCAAATTTTCGAAGTATTTCTTTTCCAGTTTTATTGGTATTGTTTGAAATAAAAACAACAGTCTAGGTCAGGGGTCACCAACCTTTTGGACCTCAGGGACCACCAAATTAATAATTGTAAGTCTCGCAGACCACTAATATGATCTGCCTAATGACTGGCTGGGTGGGCGTGGCTAGGTGGTCATGTGACTGGGTGGACATGGCCAAGTCGATGTCATTCGTGTCGAGGGGCACCTCACCAGCCTCTACTCGCCCCTCCCCTCCCAGCCACTCCTCACCTGCCGGCCCAGGCTCCTTAGGGCCCCAACAGGAAGGAGTTGCTGGACCTAAGCAGCCATTACGAGAAAGAGTCGGCAAAACAGCTGGTTCAGTTCAAATTGGATCTGGGCGAGAAGTAGGCTCAGGAGAAGCACCTCACTGAGGACTACGAGCATAGGCTTTCCAAGCAGAGGGAAGACCTTTGGGAGTGCAAAGCCAGTTCCAGGCCATGATGCAGTCCCACTGGAACAAGGCCCTACGGCTCTTCGCCACCAGCGGCACTTCCCTCCAGCCTTCGCCCAAAGCCCCAGACCAGGAAGTTGAAGCAGACCCTGAGTTGGAATTTCTGCCCCCCTCCAACCTGCCCAAAAAGACCCCGAAGGGGGGAGAGTCTCTGCAACAAAACAAACATTCATTGCATATATCCGGCCCAGAGGCCGTAGTTTGAGGACCCCTGATTCAGTGCAATATAAAAAATGCAAATAATTTTTCTGAGGACCACCAAAATTTTCTTGTGGACCACCAGTGGTCCATGGACCACCAGTTGGTGACCACTGGTCTAGGTAATATGTTCATCTTGATTATTGCTATTCTTCCCATTAATGCTAATTGCAATTTTCCCCACGTCTCCAGGTCCATTTCAATTTGTCCTTTCAATTTGTAATAATTATTGTCTTTATAATGATATCTTGAAATGCTCTGTGGTCTCTCTTGATCTGGCACTGAAAAAAAATTTTTTTTTTTTTGCAATGCTAGTCAGCTAAGGTCTGCAGGTAACTTCCAGTTTAAACTGGCCCTTCATAATTACTAATGTTTTGCACAAATCTCCCCAAAGAAATCAAGGTGAATACAACTGAAAACCTTCCATCTGGTGCCATCCAGAACATACTTTTCATGGAAATAGAACAAATAAGGTTTCCCCCCCACCAATATTTTGAGGACCTGACCACATTTTTCAAAATACTGCATTTGAGGTTTGCTGTGTGACACATTCTGCTGCATTTGTTTTAGCTGCTCTAAAATGTCCTATTTCCAAGGTTTTATGTGATTATTTCTGCTGCATAATTTGGTTTAATCATGCCAATTGTATACTGCTCTGTTATCTATGAAAACAGTGAGGAAAAAGATTGTATATAAATGATGTTAAATGAATTATTTTATCTTCTGAGAATAAATTTAGTTTAGGCATACAGTACATTGAGAGGTAAAACAAACTATGTTTCTCACCTTTTCCTCTTACAATGCTCTAGAATATGAAAATGATGAAAATTGCTTTCGAACCGAAATGCAAAAGCTGTCCTTTTTTTGTACAGAAAAAAATGGTGGGGGTAGAAAGAATACATATCAATCTTGTGGGGCTATACTTTGGAATACAGGTCAACTATGTTCATGGAAGCTGTCCAAAAATTTTTGTCTCTAGGGTAGCTTCCAACCTCAATTTAAAAAATCTTGATATCCCACACCTCCAAGTGAAAAAAATACTAAAATGAACAAGTTGCTTGTTGCAGTTATTCTTTCAAATTGTTTCTTTATTTATCTATTTATTTACCGGTAGTAGGTAAAGAATTGGCAAGGGCTTTTGGGGGAGGTAAATCAGTGAGCTGGATGGAGAATCCACTTCTTTTCGAGAAGTGGAATTCTTATTAAGAAACTGGGAGGCAGATCTGTCTTCTCTGTGTAAATAGTATGGATGGAAGTTTTGAAAAACCACGAAGAAGGTTCCGTTGAGATAGTTTAATTATTTTAACTTAATTTACTTTCATATTTTTATTCAAATGAACCCTAAAGGAATAAAAAGTAAAATATCTTTCAAGTCCAGCCCAACTTCTAGTAGCTTTCTGGAAAAAACTGTAACTTTTTAAAAGTAAAAGTATAGAAGACTGGCCAAAGTTGGCTTAAAAATAAGTAAACAGTAGCTATGAAACTAATATCTAACCCACCAGAGATAGTTTATTGAACAGCCTTCACCAATCCAACTTCTTCTACTGGTGGGGAGATAATGGCTTTGGAAAAAAGATGGGAAGCTATTCTGGGATTTGGAAATGAAGTAATAGTGCTTCAAACAGCCCATCCTCTAGGTTTTGTCTTTGACTATATGTTTTAATAAACAAAACTTTCTGTCCTTTGGTGGATGTGGCATTTTGGATTTGATGCAGCAGTCTAGCAGGCTGCAGTAGGTAAAAGATCATTAAAGTAAGGATCATCTTTTCCAGTAAAAGACTGATAGTAGATATTGGACACAAGAAGCCTTCAATAAGTAACATTAACACCAGAAATGCCTCAACAACGACAAACAGATGTTTTCAAAGAAATACTGTATCCCCCTTCCTGGGCTTTCTACTATGTAACAGAACCTGTACCAAGTCTGGATTAACGCTCATGAAAGCAACTGTGAGGTTCTGTGGATAAGACCATTGGAGACAAAACAAAGAGATGCTGCCTAGGGAACAGTCCGATAAGAGACCGCATGTGCTGCAATTGGATAGTGGGTGGGGCAAGGGGCTCAAAAGGGACCCTCTTTAATTTCTTGGGCTATAAAGGAAACAGAGGGAAAGTCTGAACATATGAATATAATTTCAGACTTAAAAGATTCTGTTAATATAGCTTTGCAATACAATAAAATTAGCTAACCAACCAAGGAGTTCAAAAGCATGAAAACGCAAATAGATAGATAGGTACCATTTGGTGGGAAGGTAACAGTGTTCCATATGCCTTGACAAATGCCCATGGAAGTGACTTTGGACAACACTGAGTCCAAATGAGCATTACCTGCTAGAGTCAGATACAACTGCACAGGGGAAACTTTTTTTTTTATTATTTTAGAATTAGCTTATATGGTCATGTTTCTTGTCTGGTCTACTTGGTAAGACTGACAGCAATACATACATACCTAAAAGATATGAAAACACTATTGGAATAAAAATCAACTTTCCATTTGATCCTTTTGTTTCTGGTACCACCTAAAATGAAAATGGACAGATTTTTAACTGAGTACCAGAAAATTATTTGAACCCAAGAGGAGAGTGCCAGATTCTAGCTAATGGTCTATCCCTTGAAGCTAGTGGTGTTGTTCTATTGCAGATCCTTTGATGATCCTTGAAGACCCTGGGCCTGGTTTCACCAAATCCCTGGTTGTCTTGCTTTCCCATCAAGGATTCTGGTAATACTGTCGTTCTTAGGGATAACATTTACAATTGTGGGCAAGGGGAACTTTGGAGAGAAAAATACACTGTAACCAGGGCCGGATTTAGATGAAAAGAGGCCCTAGGCTATTCCACTTATGAGGCCCTTTCACCTATAGTGAAAGTGTAATTTTAATTTTGCTAACAATTTGAATGTAGGCTCCTCTTGATCTTGAGGCCCTAGGCTGAAGCCTAGTTAGCCTATAGGAAAATCCGGCCCTGACTGTAACCCTCCTCTCAAAGCATTACCTTGTTGTAGTTCCTTATTAACATTGTTTAAGTATTTGGAAATCGAAATACTATACCGCCCTTTAGAACTCCACCATTTTTAATACAATGAAGAGGCTGGCTGCTGCTATTATTATTGATAATGTTATTAGAGATTCAGAAACTATCACTAGATCTGATGAAATTATTTTTTAAAATTAAGTTGATAATACATGTAAACCAAAGCTTGGATAAATCCTTCTTACAATTAGATTAAGAAACATGGCAGCAAAAGAATCTGGGAAAGAGAGCATGGTTGTGTCTTCTTATGCACAGGAAATTAGAACTCCTTTTTAGCAATTAAGACTTTGCCTGTAGAAAGTCTTAGGTGCTGCTGCTATATTAACTGTTGATGGACAGCAGCAAGTGTTATCCAAATGGGAGCAATCAAATCTTTGCCCCTCTTTGCTGTTGCTTTTCTGGTTCACCCTGGAGAGTGCTGCAGGGCTATATTTCTGCTCCAATTATTTAGGGTGAAATATGCTGAAGAAGAGCCTGCCAAGTGAGCCTGAAAATGGGAATGATGCTGCTATTGCTAGGAAAGGACACCCTGAACTGTATTTG